>NW_027181793.1:5000-344206 GCF_029961685.1 Aristolochia californica
GTGAGATCTCTAAATAATCAATTGCTAAACAAGAATAGCTACAATAAAAACATGCCACTACTAATACATTAACCTCAGCTAAGCTGATTCAAATTAGTTAGATTAATCCCCCCCCCCCCCCCCCCCCCTGCAACCATGTTATCAAGAAATTCACTAACCACAATTGAGTGAGAAAAATATTTAAGTTTGAAGTAAGGAGCTTAGACATTCACATGGGTTAAAAAAGAGTAAACATGAATCTGGGATGTACAATGCTCACAACAGGAGCCAAATACAACTATTAGAATTAAAGGTGTGTTACAAACTTCAATTTCTAGTCCTGCCAATATCAGATGAGTTTTATCAATGAATTAACTAACTTATTAAGTTTTATTATCACTAAGCGAAGCTCACCAAGCTGAAGCCTATAACACGTAATAAATGTTAAAAGGTAGCCCCTTATCTCACAATGACTTGAAAAAAACCTTTTCACACAAAACCCAAAAAACAGGCAATATCAAGCAATAAAAACTCATTGCAAAGACAAGCAAGTCAGGAGAGTATTTGGATCTAGGATTTACCGGCAATAGTTTAATTTGTTTCACCAATATGCACCTGTTCCTTGATTGATATTTAAATGTGGAATTTTTCTCCTTTGTCTCCTTAGATTCAATTCTTTACAGTAAAAATTATTGTCATATTCTAAAAGGATTCTCCAGCCCCCAAACTAAATCAAAGAAATATCAACCAAGTCACAAAACATTTGCAATAAAATCACAGGGAATTAAATTAGTACAGTAAAAATTTGATGACCAGTTTTTTCATCATCTGAGGGGTTGGAGGAAACATCAAACACTCATTCCAATTCCCATCATTAGTATGTTATGTGAGAGTGGAGTGCTTAGAAAGAAGCTTTTCCAACACAGGAAAACAAATTAGAAATTGGAAAGGAAGTATTCATTTCTTCACTCTGAAACAAACAAAACTATAAACATCTCCAGGAGGCTTTCCCGATAGATATTAGTAAAATAACAGAAAACACACTTTTTTTTGTTTTAACGTAGTAATAGAAAAGACATTACAAAACCACTTAAGTGGAGCGAAAAAAACGAAATCAAGGAAAAAGATTTTTATTACTTCCAAAATATTACGGCTTCTGTTGCTTATGCTTGAGTCTCAAGATACCACTCCATCCCATTTTTTCCCTAATCACCCTTTTCTTCCAGATGCAGCTGCTACTCTACCATTTCCACTGTCACTACTAGTCGTTATTTCACACCAATTGAGAAATATTTCTTTCAAAATATACATCACTGATTAAATTTATTTTGACTTTTCGTATAATCTTATATTACATATCAAAGAAGCTATTGCTCTGATTTTTACTGATGAAATCCTATTGAATCGGATGCACAACAACAATGATGGAGCCAGAAAGAAGCAAGGTTCTTACAGATTTAAATAAATCTCCAAACATCGAGACTCCAATGGCAGAAGAAGAGGATGCAACAGACCCCAGGAAACTGACAATCAAGTTCTCAAAAGGTAAGGCTCCATACCAAGTTCTAACACCCACAATGACCCCGGAGTTTGCGCAACAATAGATAAAACATGGTTTCGTTTGGGCGTCGCCAAGATAAACACACAAAAGGGAGGAAGCTGTGGAAAACTAACAATAAGAAACCATCACATCGATCTTCTTCCTACACACAGCTGGAGGAATACAGACATCGCTTGATAGTATTTTAAAAACTGGAACCCTAAACCAGAAAACGAAGGAGACTCTAGGAAATATTCAACATGTAAATAAAAATAAAAGTGCACTCCATGACTAAATTAATCAAAAATTTAAGAAGAATAAGCAAAAAAAAACAAAGCCAGACATTCGTACCTTGCGGTGGAATGGCAACCAGAGGGTAACTGCGTCACCGGAGATGAGGAAGAGGGAAAAAGAAAGAATAAAGGATGAGGCGTGGCAGGAGTGGTGAAGGCGAGGAAGAGGAAGAGGGAGAGGACAAGAGCGAGGAGAGGCTGAATAGGCGAGGCGAGGCTACAGGGCTAGCCATCGGCGGCGAAGTCGAAATGGGTTAGGTGAGCGGGGCAAAACGAGATGAGAGGGAAAGAATGGAGAACGAGATGCGAGTGGGAGAGTCGAATACCCTACACTCCTCTTCGCTATCTTCTCCTACCCGAGCACCATTTTATTTCTTCTCTTTAAACCCTACACACAACTCACCTGCCATTCGGGGTTTCAATGAGCGTTCCGTGCCTCGGAAATCGAATTGCCCGTTTCCCAAAAGATAAAAAAATTCCTTACAACTTTAACCTTTAATATCTATATTCCTTTTTATGTTTTTTAAAATTATTTCTTGAGAAGTCCAAAATACCCCTATCTTATCATGTTTCACAATCCATAATATCTTTAATTAATTGTAGTTTTTTTACCCCTTTTCCAACTTTTTAAAGCCCCTTTAAATGGAAGTACATGCCCTTCGGAAATCCAATCCGGATGGCCAACCAGAAAACGAAGAATGCACAGGGGGGTTAGTGCCCCAAAGCGGATTCTTGAAGATCAAGTCATGTCCAACATGAAGATCATGTCATGTCATGTACATGAAGATCAGGTAAGAATTTAGTGTTAGTGTTGACGCCTTCGTGTACAGGAAAACAGTTTCCAGTGAATAGTGCCCACTAATTAGAAAAATATAAAAAACAAGAGAATCTCTAAACCTATACAGTACACTTATAATTACAACATAATCCTCGAACCCCAAATTGGGTAAAACCATCATTATTACTACATGAGTAACTTATTTAATGTATAATTAAAATATATTAATATATTTATTAGTTGAATTAGATATGTTATTGTGTATTAATACAATAATTACGTGAGGCAATGAAATACGCACATGATTAATTATAATATAGCCAAAAATGAATGTTTTAAGAGGAAAAATTGATTTAATCATAACTTTAATACACTATATATTTGTATGTAATATTACCACTATTAAATCACTAATATAATACAATAAATAAAAAATAAATATAATGAGTAAATAAAGAATTATTTTATTAAAAACGAAATATGCGTAGTATGAATTGATAATATATTTCCAAAAAATTAAAATTAATCAATTGATCAAATACATATTGTAACTATATTTTATTTATCAGACTTAAATATCTAGCTTAATATAGTAATAAAATTTAATAAATATAATATATAAATAAATATAAAACTTTATTACTAATGTAATAGAGTTTTATTGTAATAAGCAGTTCGTAATTAGCATTAAAATCATCAAATTACAAGTTTAGTACATCAGAACAACACATGTTTAAATACAATAAAAGATACACTCATCAGTTATCATTCCACATGCAAGTCGCTATGTCATCTCGAAATTGTGAGGCTCTTGTGGATTCTAATGCACGCTGCCTCCGAAAGCTTGTTACTTGGGTATCCTCTTCCACAAGACCATCGCTATCATCGCTGTCTGTATCGTCCGTTGCACGTAATTGAACCCCATCACCTCCTCCACCAAACTCATTCCCAAATCATCATCTTCCAAATCAAATATATCATTGTAATCCTCTGTACGTATATAATTGTGCAATATGCAACAAGCAATGACAATTTTTGTCTGCACCTTAAAAGAAAATGGACGAGTGCCTTTCAATATTTGAAATCGAGCTTTTAAAGCACCAAAAGTTCTCTCAATAGTATTCCGCAAAGACGAGTGTCTTCGATTGAATAATTCTTTTTCATTCCTAGGAATATTATCTCCAAATTCTTGCAAACGATATCGAGTTCCTCGATATGGAGCCAAAAATCCTCGTACATTTGCATAACCAGCATCGACTAGATAATATTTACCTACAATACCAAATATTTTCTACATTAAATAATTAAAAATAAAATAGATGAAATATTACTGCATAAAATATATTATTTACCTTCAGGTACAAATAGTCTATTTCGGCGAGTCAATGCGTCCTTCAGTACACGAGAATCAGCTGCTGATCCCTCCCATCCAGCTAGTACATAAGTGAATTGCATGTCGAATGTACATGCTGCCATCACATTTTGTGAGAGATAACCCTTTCTGTTCCAAAACCTTGGTTGTTCTTCAAGCGGGATGTTTGCTTTGATATGCGTTCCATCAATAGCCCCAATACAATCCTAACTATATAAACGGGGCCATTAGTATTGACTAAATTTGTATATTAATCTAAATAGAGGGCAAGTGATGTTACCTTGAAGTATGGATAAAACATTGAATTGTTTAAAATCCTCGAGTGTGTGCGTTCTGAAGGCTGTTTGATATAATCAGAGTGAAGTTTGAGGATAGCATCCAACACCTTGTTGAAATATTTACTTATGGACCAATTCGATCTATCAAACATCTCTGCTGTGACACTATAGGCTTGTTGTTGACCAACAGTTAGGAGGAAATAGGCAAGTTGTTCTTCCACTAAGATGGTCTTTGTCGCTGATAAAAACCCTCTGGTATTAAGTATTGTTGCCAATTTGTGAAATACAATTTGATTCATCCTGTAAACTTTTCGAAATTTAACAAGAGATTTGTCTAAGGCCTTTTGCAAATACAAGGGACCATTCATCCCATAAGAATGTGGTACACCCCTGTTGCTAGGGCATAGATAGTATTTTACTATGACGACAATAATACATGCCAATCCAATCATAATTACATCCATATCTTCTTCTGTCATAATATCCATGAGAATCTGCAAATTTAAACTTCTAAATAGTCATAAACAAAAATAATGGCTAATCTTTAATCATAACCTATTCATCCAAACTCAATAATCATATTCACATCAATACTCATCCACCATATTATCCACATAATATATTAAGACAACAAACATATAAAATAGAAACCTTAACCATACTGATAAGTCTAGCAACGTTATAATTCAAACATCGTCTTTAACACATAACAATCTTCTCAAAAAAAATATTGTACTTAAAACGCATTACAATTACTTGTTTGCACAATAATTAAGCCACTTAACCCGCTACGCCACTGTCATTTTTAAAAACATGGTCTTCTTACTTGACGTATTTATCCATTCAGGAGCGTCATACTTTAGTGCCTCTTACAGGTCCGGAATTTCCATGAGGGCATTGACCCAAGGTTCTTCGACATCGCGTTCCTTATACTCCATAACACATTTCATAGCTTCAGCGATCTGGCCAACTACATCAATTAATTGTCTATTGTCTTCAGTGGGCAATTCGCTTCTCTTTCTACGACGACGTGAAGATGGCCCTTTAGTTCCACAAGATTGATCCGCTGTCGAATCATTTCCACTATTGAATTGCGGTGGAGTTCCCATAACTATGTCAACATTGTCGAGCTCATCCATCGGGATAGGAGCCGACTCATCATGGATAATTTCATCACACAGATCTATAGGAGTTGTACTACCATTCCCTACGGCTATTGTGTTTCCGACTACAATAGCCAATTTGTCATAAAGGGGGCAACTTTGTTGTCTATACTTCTCAGCCTCTTTATGCTCCTACAAGAATAAAACATCATTCTTAGTCATGCGAAACAATACAAACTGTTTTACAATATATCATGATTTACTGACCTTAATGTAGTCTTGCCATAAAGAATGACATGCAGTAACTCGTTGTGTGGTTGCATCCCAACCGAACCCACTAGTGTTGAGACAGCTCGTTACCGTTTGGTATGTTTTCTTCCATGATCTTGTTCAATTCTTAAGCTGCTCAATAGTTTTTTTATTGACAGCGTCTTCATTGAACTTACTGACACATTCCGTATATACCCCGTGCTCAAACACCATTGGGCAACTTGTTCCCCATATATACCTGCTCGACTAAAAGATCGAGCATTTTGTTGTCTTCTTCAAAGCTCCAAAAGTCATATGGTCGACCACTTGGTTGTTTTCTTGCAGCCATTTTCAATCTAAATCTGAGATTGTCCTCATGGAAAAAACTTTATCTGACAACCATTACCCGTCACGAAACAAAAACCACAAATAAGAAAATACCATGTGGTGGATATTTATAACACCCGAATCTCCTTACCACATGGCAAAAACATTCCATAGCACTTCAAAAATTGTAAACAACATTCTAAAACTTTCCAAAACTAATCAACTATTTCCATTGGAGATGCAAAACAATGCAAACACACACACACACATCAAGTCCAAATTCACCGAACACCCCTGGTAGAGCCCCATATGACTTCACAGTCACTACGAACTGTACCTCGTCAGTGATGGGGGTGGGGTTTCGTTGGCTGATGGACGCCCGTGTATGCGACTCAACCTTGTTTGAATTGGACTAAACACCATAAACCGTAATTGAGAACCTTAAAAACCCTAGACCCTAAACCCTAACCCTAGACCCCATAGCTCCAAAACCTCCTAAACCCTAACCCTAGACCCCATAGCTCCAAAACCTCCTAAACCCTAACCCCATACCTCCAAAACATCCTAAACCCTAACCCTAGACCCCATACCTCCCAAACCTCCTAAAGCCTAACCCTAGACCCCATTATTCCAAAACCTCCTATACCCTATACCCCAAACCCTAATTCCAGAAGTTAAACAAAAAACCCTAGATCTGAACAACCCTAAGAGCCCCAAACCCTAAACTCTAAACCCTATCACCCATTAAACCTTAGCTGAAAAAAATTGAAAAAAAAACCTAAACCCTAATTCCAGAACCTAAACCCTAACAATACCATAAATCCTTAACCCTAAAAACTTAACCCCTAAATACAAAGCACCAAACCCTAAAAACACTAAACCCTAACCCTAATAAAAATTTTAGACCCTAATCCGTGACACTAAATCCCACAATTATGCACAAATAACCCCAAATTAGACACTAGAACTAAAATTAAATCAAATACAACACTCATTTAATCAGAAAAAAAAATTAGGGTTTAGTCATACCTTCTGAAATTTGGGGAAAACAGAAGCCGATGACTGAAATCAACGCCGAACTGGGAAAATCGATGCTGAATCGAAGTAGAAATTTTGAAATCGAAGCCCAATGTCAAAATCGAAGAAAACCAAAACTGAATTAGGGGAAATCGCAGGAAATCGGAGGGAATTTTGGGGGAAAAGATATGAGCGAGAGGGAGAAGGGAGTGAGATGCCGTAAGGGGGAAAAGAGGGAAAAGAGACAGAGAGAAGAGAGGGAGGCTGAGAGGGATAAGAGAGAGGGAGAAACGAGCGAGAGGTTCAGAGGGAGAACGAGTTCGAGATGGAGAAGGATGCCGGAAGGACGCTCGCAGTGAGAGACGGAGGTAGTAGAGAAGGAGACCGGAGAGGGACGGCGGAGACGAGAGAGCGAGCAGAGCGCTCGGGCTTCACGGAGACGACAGAGTGCTGCGGGAACGAGAGTGTCTATGTGCGGGAACGAAACGTGCGAAATGAAAAAAAAACAGAGACAGTCGAGCCAGAGAGAGCCCGCGCGAGAGAGTCAAGTGGATGATTCTCAAAATCGGGCGGAAAGCACTTTCCGCCCGTTACTCTTGAGACATGAACTCTTGATTCATGTATATTCATGTACATGACAAGAATTTCGGCGCCCCCTAACGACATTAGGACATGAACTGCATAATGCGCTTGAAGATCATGTCCTGAGTCATGTGCACTAACCCCCCCATAGAGTACCCCCCCTATGTTTAGGACTTAGTACTTATGGGTGGCATCCAATCGAGCCGAGAACCTGCATATATTTAGGGTTTAGGGCCAAACTTGATTTAAATATTTCGATCCGAGCCTCGTCTCGAGCCTAAAATTATTATCGAGTTCGAGCCCAAAAAATTTAACTGAGCTCGAGCCGAACTTCGAGCCGAACTCGAGCCTCAACATACATTTAAAAAATTTCAAAAAATATATATCAAATAAATTATATATAAAATTATACATACATTTTACATAAAATTGGGGATGACCTCTACATAAAATTAGGCATAACCCATATATATAATACATGTATAAGATTGAGGCATAACCTCTTCTTAAAATTGAGTAAAATCTATGTATATAATACCTATATAAAATTCGGCATGACCTCTACTTAAAATTGGGCATAATCAATATATATAATACCTGCATAAACATTCCATAAACACTCCATAAATACTCCATAAAATTATCTATACATTACTTAAACACTCCATGAAATTGTTTATACACTCCATAAAATAGTCTAAACACTTCATACACTGCATAATATTATAAATAAACTTCATACAATAATCAAATACAACAAAATTAAATGAAATATCATTATCAATTTACAATCACCCAAATAAAAACTATAAATCCATTATAAAATTACAAACTATAGTTGTTTCTCTTAATGCTAGAAAATAATGCATGAGCAAAATCTCCGCCTATGACAAAAACAAAAAAATAAAATTAGTTCTTGTCAGATAAAAAAATACTATTCCACTACTAATTACTTAATGTCGTTAAAAATATTAAAATTACCATGATGAGAGAAACATGAAAAATCATATAGCTGGTAGCATTATCTCTATACTCTTCTTCTCAGGCTGTAATCATAAAACAAAATTTTAATAAATAAAACTAAAAAGTATACTTAAAAATATCATAATAAAGAATTGATCAAATAAATTCACCTTTTGATTTTTCTTTACACCGTGAAGAACCCGAACCCAATCACTGCCACAAATCAAAGCTTGAACTGTACTTGGTGCCAAGGAAGAACGATATGAGTCTATTACTCTACCACCAGCACTAAATGTAGACTCTGATGTCTGCTGCCATCTTAGATAATACCCAAAATTTTATATGATTCACTTTCCACCATTCTAAAACATCAAAATCATATTGTGAAGTTTCCTCACAACTATATACACCTTCTTCAAGATAAATTTCCAATTCTGACCTTGGTGAATTAACTACATCCTTTTGTTTCATATAACTCATTAACTTTGACCAACCTGAACTTGATGAAGGCCTACGACTTGTGGAAACACCCATAGAGCTAGTACTTGAAACAATCTCTTCATTTCTAATATCCACATTATATAAGGATACATATTCATCGTAGATCTCATATAAGGTGCGTCGAACTAAATTTATATTCATTGCAGCTTCTCCTTAGAATATATCACTGGAAAACACGTTTCGATCAACTTTAATTTGACCCTTGGATCCAAAACTGAAGCAACAACCATCAATAAATTGCATTCATCCCAATACTTCTCAAATTTCTTTTTCATTCTACTAACCATTGTCCTAATGAAAATATTTTCATTTGTAGAATGAAAATCTAGAACTTCTTTTACCCTATATACCTCACTAAGGTACAAATTAGAAGTAGGGTAGTCACTCCCAGAAATTATATTAGTAATTGCATTAAAAACTTCTAAAATCTCACACACTATGTCAACCTTTTCCCATTCATCAAAACTTGGCAAACAATCATATGTTGATTCTCTAACTTTAAATCTAGATAATGCATCTTTGAATTTTAATGCAAAAGACAACATGTCATAAGTGGAGTTCCAACGAGTTGGACAATCAATAACCAACCTCTTTTCACCAAGTTCTAATTGTTGTACAATTTCAGAAAAAGTGTGAAGTCTAGCCTCAGACAGATTTATGAATTTGACACTTTCACGCACATTATCAATGATATCCTTAATCTGAACAAGACGATCTTGGACTAATAAGTTCAAAATATGAGCACAACAACGCACATGAAACAACTTTCCACCACACACCAAATTTTTTTTCCTTGAAAAATTTTGTTTCAAAACTCTGATACAAACATCATTATATGCAGCATTATCAACTGAAATACTAAAAACTTTATTTTCGATCTCCCACTCTCTCAAACACTTGTAAATAGCATCTGTTATATCAACGCCACGAGGAGGAGGAGGAACATGCACAAAACTCAAGACTCGTTTTTGTAGCTTCCAATTACTGTCAATAAAATGCCCATTAATAACCATGTATTCAATTTTTTTATTTTGAGACTTCTAAAGATCTGTGGTAAGACTAATCTTGTTAATATTTTTTAACAAAATTTTCAATTTCTATTTCTCTGCCTCATACACCTCCATACACTCCTTCTTAATGATCTTATGGGATATTTTATCATAATTCATATTTGTCATCTTCATTACAAAATTAAATCCCTCCTCTTCTACTATCATGAATGGATGCTCATGCATAAGAATCCAATGAGCAATGAGTACTCTCATTTTAGCTTGATCATATTTTCCTCTAAAATCCATAAAAGGAAGTTCAGATGGACTCTTATCAACATTAGACCGCGCTCCCACTGGTTGAAAGTTTAAGGTTTTTTGTTTTCTCATTGCCACTTTTCTTCTAGTACAATGTTTCAAATGTCGACTCATATGTGTGGTCACTCCACTGCTAATAACACCCAAATTGATTTTACAATGAACACACTGAGCCTTTTTTGTACCATTAAGTGATACTTCTTTGAATTCCAACCACACATGAGACTTTTTTTGTCTTTTTGAAGTATGAGTAGACTCACTTTCATCCTCATTTATGGTAATTTCATCTAGGCCCACTTCTATGACAGAGGGTAGTGACTCTGGTGGAGTTGAGTCACTATTTATAGCCACACTAGAACTAGTGTTAATTATTGATGTCAATTGAGGAGGTGTTGACATTCTTACTTCTACAAAAAAAAAAATTACAAATTAAAAACATAAAGAAAAGAAAGTTATCCAAACAACAAAGATCCTACACATAATTTAAGATACTTGTTTATTCTTAGAGGAAGGTACGTGACATTGTGACAAAATGGAACGACCCTTGTCTTTCAATGCAGCGGGGTCTCTTTGAGCCAGTAGCCCTGCACCCAATAGTTACCAGTCCAATATACCGATCCTTTTATATATATATATATATATAAATTTAAAAACATTTAAGAGAAGGAAATAAGCACACCAACATTCTCTTCTAATATTCTGATGAAATTCAACCTCAATGCCAAGAAATTAATGATAAAAATGAAAAAAAATCAACACTTACAGAACCCGAAAGTGTGTTCGCCGTTCAGGGTTATCTCCAAAAGCCTTTTCCAAGAATGAGGGAGCATACACAAGGCTTGACTAAGTGCATGCAAGTAGGGGTGGCTCCGAACCGAGCCGGCTCGCGAGCGGCTCGTGTTCGGCTCGGTTTCGGCTCGGTTCGACTTGTTATATTTCGAGCTCGAGCCGAACTCGAACTCAGAAATGGGCTCGTTTAGGTTAACGAGCCGACTTCGAACAGAGCCAGGTTCGGCTCGTCGGCTCGCGAGGTCTCTCTCTCGCCCAACCTCTCTTCTCTCCCGAAAATTTTTTTCGGTCTCTCTCCCGCCCTCGCTCTCTTCTCTCCCGAAAAATTTTTTTCGGTCTCTCTCACGCCCTCGCTCTTTTCTCTCCCGAAAAATTTTTTTCGGCCTCTCTCCCGCCCTAGCTCTCTTCTCTCCCGAAATTTTTTTTCGGTCTCTCTTTCGCTCTCGCTCTCTTCGTCTCCTCCTTCCCTTCTCTCTTTTTCCTTCGAAATTCCCTCTCTCGGCCTCCATCTCCCTTCTCCCTCTCGCCGCCGCCGCACCTAATCCTTCCCCCCGCTCATCGCCTTCTTTGCCTCTCATCATCGTCGCCGTCGACTCCCGTAGCGTCGCTCTCACCTCGTCTTACCCCAACTAGAGCGGCTGCTCTGGACCCTCTCCCATCGTCGTCACCCCCTACCACCGCTTGCTGCCGCCGTCAAATCAGCCGGCCACCGCTCTCGCCGGAACGGGAACCCCCGGAAACCTAATGTTCGGAGAAAGGGGGGGAGATTATTTTCCCCCCTCGACGCTCCATCCCGCACAGCATGCGAACTCGCACGTGCAGTTCAGACATGCGAGTTTCGCACGTGTGGTTTTTATAAAAAAAAAAAAAAAAACTTGCAAATCCTTTTCTCAACTTGTTTTTCTTCTGGACGATGCAATAATACGTAAAAATATAATGTGTTAAAGTTAGCATTTGATCAAATTTTTCTGTATATATATATTTTTTTTATAATTAATCTTGTACACAGTTAATTGACTCACGTAATTATTGTATTAATGTATAATAAACAACAATCAATAAATAATATAATATCTAATTTAATTAATTAATATATTAATTATACATTAAATTACTTATTTGTGTTGTAATCATGTTTGTTTTACCTAATTTGGGGTTTAAATATTATGTTTTAATTAAGTATACTATTATAAGTTACTCATTTTCTTGTTTTTTATATTTTTCTTATTTTGGCGCACTAACATTGGAAACTGTTTTCCAATGTATATGAACTTGTCCACATTAACACCAAGTTTGAAATTGAATTTTATGTAGAGGAATTAAATGAATTTGAAGCAGGAGATGAAGATGAACTTCAAATTTTAAGTTTGTTGACTAACCCCCCTTATAATTCTCATATCCATAGTAACTTCGGAGTCATTATTTAGTGTTGGTGGTAGAGTAATAGACTCGTATAGTTCTTCCTTGGTACCAAATACATTTCAAACTTTGATTTGTGGCACTGGTTGGGTTCGGACTCTTCACGGTATAAAGAAAAATCAAAAGGTGAATTTCTTTGATTAATTATTTATTATGATATTTTTTAGTTTTATTTATTAAAATTTTGTTTTATGATTACAGCCTGAGAAGAAGAGTGTAAAGATAATGCTACCAGCTACATGATTTTTCATGTTTTTCTCATCATGGTAATTTTAATATTTTTAATGACATTAAGTAACTACTAGTGGAAGAGTATTTTTTTATCTGGCAATAACTAATTTTATTTTTTTGTTTTTGTCATAGTTGGAGATTTTGCTCAAGCTAGGACGTATATTATTTTCTAACATAAAGAGAAATAACTATAGTTTGTAAATTTATAATGGATTTATAGTTTTTATTTGGGTGAATGTAAATTGATAGTGATATTTCATTGAATTTTGTTGTGTTTGATTATTGTATGGAATTTATTTATAATATTATGCAGTGTATGGAGTGTTTAGACTATTTTATGGAATATATAAACAATTTATTGAAGTGTTTATGGAATGTATAAATAATTTTATGGAATATTTATGCAGGTATTATGTATATTGATTATGCCCAATTTTATATAGAGATCATGTCGAATTTTATACAGGTATTATATATATAGATTATGCTTAATTTTAAGTATGCCCAATCTTATACATGTATTATATATATAGGTTACGCCCAATTTTATGTAAAATGTATGCATAATTTTATATATATTTTATTTGGTATATATTTTTTGAAAAGTTTTTAATGTATGTTGAGGCTCGAGTTCGGCTCGAAGCTCGACTCGAACTCGGTGGGCTCGAGCTCGATAACAATTTTAGGCTCGAGATGAGGCTCGGCTCGAAGCTCGGCTCGAACATAGGCAGGTTCGGGCTCGGCTCGATGCCACCCTTACATGCAAGGTTACTTGCTTATACTTATGCCCACATATAATATTTCTTAGTAGGCTGAATTTTAAGTTAAAGAGTAAAATTACAACCAATCTGTGCGCTCAATTTATGTAGGTCAGTAAGTCCTCAATTAACTAGATGCAGTTCAAGACTCAAAACAAATTCTGGATTGGTTTTTCAGATCAAAAGACAAGACAAAGCAAGTCAATATTGATTTGAGTTGAGGATTATAGCACACGAGGAATAATTTTAAGCTTTCTAATTGATCTTAAAATACAAGTTTTCTAGTTCAGCTACACTTGACCAAGTAAAATTACTAAATTTCAAAATAAAGCTTGATAGTATTTGGGTTTTGAAATTTAGCCGAATTAGTTAATGATTTCTGCAAATGCCTATTTCAAATCCTTTTGCCAGAATGCACAAGATGGTTTTAAAGTAAAGGTGTAGTGATCCAACAAGGATAAACCAAAGCAATTGAAAGGCATGATTCTTTAGTTCCTTGAGGTTTCCAAACACAAATCCAAACTCCAACTATGATTTCAACGTTAGGTATGCTCGAAAGTGCTTGAGAAGATCTTGGGAATGGAGAGAGTTTGTGTTTGGGATAAGAAAAACTAAAATAAACGAGTTCTAAATATTCACAAATTGAACTATAGAGCTGGGAAAGAGACTTTTTTTTTTTTTACAAAATTTTATTAAAATATAATCATAAAAAAATACTTAAAATTTTTTCTTGAACTATTGAACACGTATAGCTTACTTATAATCTTTGGACTTATCTTGATCAATTTGGGGTTCCAAATTTTTTTGCGTCGTTTTGGATTGCAAGGTTTTAATAGACACATTTGTTTGAAAATTTCTATTCCACAACATGCTTTCGCTCTAGGGTTTGTTCAAACATCGCGTTATTCGAATAGTACTTCCTTTGCAATGCCTTTTTATCTTTAGATTTGTTCAAATGTTTGGCTTCATTTGAATATTTATTTTCCCCCTAAAACTTCTATCTATGAGCATTGTTCGAACATTTGCTCTAGTCAAACATTTTTTTCTGCTAAACTTTATTTTGGTGAGATTTATTCAAACATTGTCATTTAAACAAACATTTTTTCTTCTACTAAACTTTTTGTTGGGTTGGATAACTTTGTTCAAACAATCTCCTTTATTCAAACATTTCTTCTTATCTTGTATTTTCTGTTGAAGGGCTTTCCTTGATTGTTCTCCTTTGTTCAACCATTGCATTAACCAAAAACACATTCTGTAGAGAAGGTTTTTTGGAACAAACTCTTTGGTTCAAACATTTAGTGTCACAATTTTTTTTTCTGTTAAACTTAAAACCATATAAATGAAGATCTTAAGACTAGAGTCACCACCCATTGGTAGACCAGTTGTTCCTATAAGCTCCCTAATTGGGAGAGGAGGAGGGTGTCGCAAGGGTAAGAGCACCACTCCATCTTTTCTCATTTATGGGGAAACAAATGTTTATTTGTGGAAATTTTTGATTGATGATGTGCTTCAATTCCTTGTAAAATAATTTGAAGAAAAGAAGTTTTTAAAAGAAAGAATAATAACACCACAAAAAAGAAGTTTGAAAAGAAAGAATAACGACAACATCATTTTGATTTGATTGTGGACATATGCCATTCATATGTTAAAAGGAAAGACTTTTTATAACAACATAGGACTTACTCTTTTAGAACAAGAAGATAGTGTTAGACCAATGGCAAAATCATGTTGGTTTCCATTACTATAATGATAAAAAAATGGGTTGTTTGAAAGTGTGCTACTAGCCGTGTTACTAGTGTATTTTATACTCAAGCCTTTTAGCATAAATATTATGAGGTATATGGCAAAAGCTCAAGACAAAAGAATGATCACTCAAGTTACCAAGTCAATACTTGATGAAAAAATACATTGAAGATTGTTGTTATGAAGAAGAACTGACATAAAGAAGAAATTTGGAGACTTGAAGACCTAGAGTCTAAGTCAAATAAAAAATCTCAAACACTTTAGTTATGTAAGTAGATAGTCAACCAAACTTTGGGGTTTAGGGCATAAAATATTTCAAAATCATATTTTAATTGAATGCATATACAAATTTTACAATGGTAAATCCTTTAGAATAGCCGATAATATGCTTAAATGTCAAAATAGTACACTGGCATATTGCATTATCGACCAATGTACATTGGCTTGATAGATCATTTAGAATGCGGTTTGGCATAACTTATAAAACATGATCGATCAATGGCTTCTTTGTCTACATCTTCATCATTGTTTTCATCTTCTACCACTTTAAATGGCACACTTATACGATCTAGAAGAAATATGACTTTATAAATAGTCCAACATCATCATCCACTTGAACAACATGGAGATTAACATTTGACAACTCCTATTGGTAAGCAGTCATTTCATCAGTTATAGATAATTGTTGTCATAACACATCAAAAACATTTCTCATAGCCACATTCTGAACTACGCATCAAAGACCACCATTTTTAAGGGTCCTCCATGAAATAAACTTGTTCCATTTGAAATGCTAATGGCAAAGGGTTGACATTGCACTTTCTATGCGAGGAATTAACATTGGTAAGCCGGTCATCTATCATGACACCTTATCTACTATTACTTATATCAAGCCACTAGCACTTGAGTACATCAATAAAATTATTTCTCGTACCATAATTCAATTATATAAATTACGACCCCATAATACTCAAGATTTTATTTTCGTAATACCCCCTAACAACGATGTTGTTGTTTTGAGTCATACAATTTGCCTCACGTTGCTCGATGTAAATGTCCATGGCATCAATAATACAACTCAAGTAATTGTTACTTGATATGAGACCAATACCAAGATGGCAGATATCACTATTTATTTCAAGTTGATCACAATCTACTAGACTTTTGAGCTATAATAGATTAGATCAACAATATTAACAAGCAATAAACTCTACAATCATGAGCCCATATACACTTCATAAATACAACTAACCTTTTGTTTAAATCAAACAATAAATTCTTCTTTATGTCATAAGTCTAGGTTTGTTGTACCCTCATTCTACAAAACTTCTTTATGTTCATTGAACATAAATAGTAAATTATTAAAAATCGTATTTGATAAATAAACCTACAAGATAAAATCGACAAATACTTACAAGATGTTTTGTTCAATCTCATAGCAATTATTGAGTTCACCCCACAACATCTTGTTAAAAAAGTATAGGTCAAGGATTAATTCAACTCTTCACTAAGTTCACAGGGTTGTGTGTGCAAAAACTGATATTTTGCCTTTTAGATAGTCTAGTCTCCATTGTAATTCTAGTATGTTAGTTAAATCTTTGTTTTAACTCCATCCAAGTATATAGAGCAAAACGTCAAAGTTTCATTGTCAATATACACTTCTTCAATTGAGCCTTCTGGGCAAGCTCTATTTTCTACTCAATAATTTTAATTTACGAAAAAACCTCTCAATCAGGTACATCTATCAATATTATATCAATCCAAATCCAAAGACTTTGACATGACTATTGGACCTTGATTGACTATTATTAAGTAAGGCCTATTCAACTTGTACTTTATGGATGGAATCATGGATACCACTATACATACCACCCTTACTTCCAATTTGATGACGTACCCAGGTTATAGAATTTTACCTTTGGTGAGTTTCCTCAATCAATATGTTCCCCATGAATATCCAATGGGCATGACTTCGTAACATCCCATTGGCATACAAGTGGTCCTCCATTTCACATACAAAAAGAGAAACCTCATTAGCACACACTCTTCATGGATAATGCATCTCATTATCTGATGGTAGAGATCAAGATGATCAAGATAAGAAAAGTTGAGATTGTCTCAACTTCTAACTCTACAGTCATGTACACTTGTAACTCTACATTCATGTAAATCCATTTATCATTTTGTAACTATAAATACATGTATCAATGAAAGTAATACTATCAAAAAATATTCTTTTATCTTCTTCTATATGGTATCAGAGCTAAAGATTTGATTTCTTCTCTCTGCCCCCACCGCCAACGACTGGCACCTGAGTCTCGACCTCCCGACACCGAGCTCAGCCTCTAGCGACCTGTGGTCCTTCTCTGTCTATCTCTGTATCCCCTCTGGTCCCACTGCTGTAGATGTTACCATGAGCCGCTCTGGTCCCGCTGCCATAGACGTTACCATGAGCCCCTCTAGTCCCTCTGGTCTCGCTACCGCCACTGCTACCACTCTTCGTCGTTTGCCACTATCGTACGCCGTACGTCATTACCGCACGCCGCCACGATGAATCAAAGTTCCAACACTCTGTTTTGATTGTTCGCCCGTTGACGGTCCTGCGCCCACATCGCTGTCGAAAACCGTCACCTGCCGAACCCTCCGTCAACATTGAAAGCTTCCGTCGCCGCCGCCGCACATTGTTGCCGCATGCCTCTACAACGAGCCAGTGGTATTCTTCTTCTCAATTTTTTTTCTCCCATCGCTGCCGCATGCCGTAGCCACACACAGCTGCACACCTTCGCCACTCGTCTCCGCTCGCCGCCTCACGCCATCGCCACAACGAACCAGGTATTCTTCTTCCCATTTTTTTTTTCCAGACCTTCATTTTAATCTGAGGTCTGATTAAATTTCGGGAAGAGGAAGATAACTTGCACGTGTGACCTTCACACGTGCAAATCTCACACGTACTAAGCAAAAAATAAAATAAAATTACTCATGGCTTTTAAAGATTTTCGTATTACTATTCCCAATGTTCATGACCCAACCACACCGCTAATGGTACTCCACATCCACAACTCGGTCAAACTCACCTCTACCAATTAATTTAGTTGGAAAGCTCAAATAGAGGTTATTCTTTTTGGTTTTGATCTTCTCATGTTCCTTGATGGTTATTATTCTCTACCGTCTGCCATAAAGATGATCAATAATCATGCCGTTCAGAATCCGAAACACACTACGTGGCTTTTATTTGTACTCTCATGCCATCTATTATTCCACTTATCACTCACTCAAGTAACTCTCATGAAGCCTTGACTATTTTGGACAATACTCATGCTCGGCCCTTGCGAGGTCACATCAAACAGATCAAGGAGCAACTCAAACATACCACGAAGGGATCTCAATCAATTTCCGAGTATATGCAGTATATTAAAACGCGAGCTGATGAACTTGCAGCCCTAGGAAAACCCATGGATCAAGAGGATCTCAATGAGACAATTCTGGATGGGCTCGATGATGAGTACAAACCACTTATTGATAATATCAATGGTCATGATACGCCAATCTCTTTTAATGAGTTGCTTGAAACGCTCATCAACAAAGAAGTCTCACTACGTGTTAAACAAGCTCACTCCTCTCCATTTCCAGCTTCTGCAAATCTTGCCAGTGCTCGAGCCAACTTCGGTAAGACCGGTAATCGTAATCACTGACAACAAGGGGCACCCTCATCATGCTCACAGCTAGGTACTACCTCCGGTTTTCACAATATCACCCCTCTTGATGGTTGATCTCAACCTCGACCTTATCTCGGTCGTTGCCAGTTGTGCCGGGGAAAAGGACACAATATTCCACAGTGTGTTGTCTTTCGCCAGATGCAACAGTCTCTGCCACCTCCCTAGGCACCTCGCCCCGCCGCTCATTGGCAACCTTGTCCTGCGACATCATGGCAACTGCGTGCTCATCTTGCAACCACCACTGCTTCTACTAGTTCTCCTTGGCTTCTGGATAGTGGAACATCGCACCATGTCACCACCGACTTGAGTAATCTCTCTTTTCATACCCCTTACGACGGTACTGACAACATTATAAATAATAAATAATTAAAAATAAATTAATATTATTTATTTAATTAAGTAAAAGATAAAATGATTTTAAAAATACGTACTTTATAATATCCAATTTTTAATCAAATTTTTATTTTACAACATCTAAATTTTCACTCTTAAAATAATCATTAAATATATGTTAAAAATAAAGAATTTATATATATAAAGGGTATTTTATTATATAAATTACTTTAATAGATTTAAATTTTATTTAGATAGTTTTATTTGAATAATCTAAAATAAATGTTAAACTTTTTTAAATTTATTATTTTTTAAAAAATTATTTATTTAATTATATAAAAAAATTAAAATAATAATTTAATAATATAAAACTACTTAATCAAATTGTTACTTTTGTAATATCTAAATTTTCACTCTTAAATTAGAAATAGAATATAATATCAATATCTTGAATATATATATATATATATATATATATATATATAAGAGGGAGTTTTACTATATAAAATTACTCTGATGGACTTAATTTTATTTAACTATTTTTTTATTTCAAAAATTTTAAATTAATAAATAATAATTTTTTTATTTAGTTAGATGTATAAAATAAAATACCTAAATAAATATTTAATTTATATTATCCATATGCAAGAGGGAGAGGGTAGAATGAGACAAACAAGAGTGAGAGAGTGATAGAACAAGCGAGTGAAAGTGAATTCACTAGCCTTATGGAGTGATTTCACTTTCACTCATTTTTAAGGAAAACACTAACAGGTTTTGGGTTATTTTCACTAGTGAAAGTATTTTCAATTTTACTTGTTTTCTTAAGAATGAGTCAAAGTGAATTACCTAGGTAATTCACTTTCACTTACCACTTGTAATGCATACTAATAGGTTTTAGGTTATTTTCACTAGTGAAAGTATTTTCACTTTCACTTTCAAAGTGCACTAACAGGGCCTAAGAATGGATGTAATCACTATGAGTATTGATGGGTCTTCTTCCAACACAAGAAACACAAGGAAAAAGGGCAAGAGAGAGTAGAGGCAGCCAAACCTTTGAATGAAGTAAAACCACAACTTGCTAATAGAGGTTTTGGGTTATTTTCACTAGTGAAAGTACTTTCAATTTCACTTATTTTTCTTAAAAATGAGTGAAAGTGAATTATTTAGGTAATTTACTTTCACTTTCAGAATGCACTAACATGACCTAAGAATGGATGTAATCACTATGAGTATTGATGGGTCTTCTTTCAACACAAGAAACACAAGGAAAAAAGGACAAGAGAGAGTAGAGGAGAATAGAGGCAGCCAAAGCCTTGAGTGAAGCTGAACTACAACTTGCTAATAGAGGAAGCATGCCAACGGGGAGAGAGTTTCATCATACGTTTTGGATCTCTGGTCCAAATTATGCCTCCTCCATGAGTGACATTGTAGCTCTACAACAACATCTAAGACCCTCATTCTAATTATAATCATGATGGGACACTCTTCAAGAAGTCATTCCCCTTTTTATTTCAATTACACTTCAACTTTGTACATATATATACATGGTTGATCCAATACGAAAAACCATTTGGTGCGAAACGGCTAACTCAGTTGTTCAATCATGATCGAACAACTGAGATAGCCATTGATCGGACAACTGAGATAGTCGTTGATCATAATCAAATGGCTAAGATGGTGCTTGCATGTTTCGCACTCAATGATTTTTCATATTGGATCAGCCTCTCTCTCTCTCTCTCTCTCTCTCTCTCTCTCTATATATATATATATATATATATATAATTCATTTCTTCTCTTTAGAAAAAAAAAATATTTCTGTTCTTTGTATAACAAGAATAAAATTCCAAATCCACAAGACGAAAGGTATTATACCAATTCCATTCAAACTAGAGTCTAGACTTATTTTTAAATAAGTAATCTCATTTTCTCGTTCTCACATATTAACACATTGATATGCAAAAAACAAACAAAAAAAAAATCAAGTATATGACTTCAAATGAATCAGAAAGCCCTTGTGGAAGGCTTCAAATTGTCTCGCATCCGGAGGAGTTACGTTGCTTCAATTCATCTCACCTATGGGCTTGGACCAATGTTTGCTCGCATGGGAAGAAATTGGACCCCGTCTTCTCTCCCCAGGAGGTTCTCAAAGCCAAGTTTATCTACAAACAAAGAGAATGGATAATCAATCTCCTTCCATGGCTTGAGAACATGAGAAAGAGGGTCATTGTGAGGAAAGCTTTCCGTAATTCACTTACAGTAATGATATAACAGGAGAAGGTGGATGCTCTCGGTGATTGAATACCCACAAATTCTGACTTCGATTCATGGGTTCCTTCCTTCCTTTGACTCCTTTTCGTAATTCACTTACAGTAATGATATAAGAGGAGAAGATGGATGCTCTCGGTGATTGAATACCCACAAATTCTGACTTTGATTCATGGGTTCCTTCCTTCCTTGGACTCCTTTTATGTCCGTTAATGGAGTTTTGGATCCTTCAGGATTTTTAGTGAAGAACTGATGGAGTACTTTATTTTGGATTTCATTGAGAGGCTGACAGTGTTACAGGTGATATTTTTTCATTATATTCATACTTTCCTGAAGCAAAAATGGGTTAAAGGGTTTCACATTTTGCAAATCTGACAGCAAAAAAAAACAAGCAATCAGTCTTTGTTACATCTCCTATAAAAACCTAAAAGACTCAGTAAAAAGAAGAAATAAAAGTTCCAACGAGAGCAATGAAGCAAGCTTCAGCTAGCCTTCCCTTATCTCTCATCAGCTCATGATCATGTCACACAGGTTAAAAACAAAACTCCAGACTCAACCCATCAAATATGAAATGATCTCCAGCTCATCTCCGCGACAACAATCCAAACATGAGACAACTCAGTCTCTCGTTTACAGTAGAGCATCTCCTCTGGTAATGATGGAGCACAAAACAAAAGCGATAGAGGAAGACAGAAATTTTTCACAACCGGTGGTCCCTCTAAAGAATTCAACTTTTTCCTCTTCCATCAGTGTTTTATAATCCAAAAGCAAGGGAAAACCCACCACGACCACTGCAGGCTAGTCAACTGCTAAACAATTTGACAAGAGACATCAGCTTTGCAGAAAGCTATGTTGTTCAAAATTCTATAAGATTTGCTGGGCCACCCAAGCTATACATAGTTTTATAATAAGGTTTCATGCAGGGGCTGACTAGGTCCAAGTGTCTTCCACCACTGACCCCTTATCCATTGAAACATTTGGGTTCATTAAAAAAAAAAAAAAACCGTTTCTGGAAGCTCCTCTAACTTGGCATGAGAGTCATCAGTCTTGGAGAGAACAAATACTGTAGCCCAAGAAGCAAAGTTAGATTTGATTCCTACCCTTTGTCCTGAAGAATCTTGTTTTGTTGGCCACATTGCTTCATTGGGTTTTGGAGCAAATACTCCTCTTTTGTCATACTGGTTTAGGGTTTTTTTTAGGGGGGGGGGGGGGGGGGGGGGGGGGGGAGGGGAGGGGATCTCCTTTCCAGATAACCAACTTGCAGGCTCTTGGGATTCCCTTGAGACCAACTTTCTAACAAAGTGGAAAGGCGGAAGTCTCCAAGGCTTTCCTCTTGTTCCAAGTATGAGAGAAATCAAAGCCACTCATTTGAAAAAGGATGATTCTCAACCATTGATAGGCTGATTTGTTTTTCTGTAGAGTTTTTGATCCCATTGAAATATTAAAACAAGCTTTACCTGCGAAAGGAACTCCCACTTATTGGAATGTTACACGAATGTGAGATCAGTTCATTCTGTCCGCGGCTCCATTTTTACAAATCGATACAAACTCCAAGGAAAGATTAAATAAACCTGAGCCAGTAATTAACTTAATCAAGTTACCGTTGACAAGTGTGCGACTTCGGTTCTCTCACAATCTCATTATATAGACTTATGAGCTCCATTCGAGAACGGCGAGGATTTAAAAAACCCTTCTCTTTCATTCCATTTTATAAGTAAGATGGGTTCTTTTGCTTCAGTGCATTAAAAATAAAAAACACAGATTACGTAATTCAACTTAAGATGCTCCCATGGTGATCTATCTGTTCTTTCAGTCTAGAAAGCTTTGAAAGAACACCATGAAGTGAATTTGCTTTAAGGTCTTATAAGAAACAACTATAAAGACTGACAAAACGGAGGACAAGGAACGGCATTTCGTTCTCTTTTAGAAAAGGGAGTGGTACATAGGGTTCACAGTCTTCTTCTTCACAGTGGCAAAGCTTAGAAAGCTTTGAAAAGGGGCCGAACCCTATACATTATTAGCTTTTTGAAGATAAGTGAATGTCGGCAAGGAGAGGGAGACAATTTAAAGATCTCATGAAGATTAGATTTTGAACGCCAAAAGGTGAGATATGAAGGTGGAGTAAATTCTCAAAGTTGCTGAAATTGTTGATTGCCCTACCTGATAACCTTGTCCCCAACATCCCTACCCTACGTAGGCAAACATAGCTGAATTGTGATCTGAAATGGCTGCTTCCCATAAATTAGGGTTTGGCATTTAGGGCTGCCAACCCAAGGTAGATGAATCACCTGAAGCCATGTGACCCTAATTCCTTAAAAGTTCTTTGGATTAATCTTTTAGTAAACAGCATGTCACATGACAAAGAATCCACTTTTTGCACCATGAGAAAGCACCACAAACAAAAGTTCCAGGGGCCATAATGGTGGTGACTCTATTGTTCCTATAGTGTTTTCATGTGATAGGAGCTTTTAATGCAATTAATTATAAGTTGGCACTGATAACCTAATTTGGGTCCAAAGTTCAAAAGTTTTGATTCGCTTTGGATACATGAATCTAGAAAAAAATTACACTAATTGACGCATTGGAAAATATTTGTCACATCTAGGCTGGTTGAATACGATTACGATTGATCAATTTTAGTATGCTTACGACATCTTCGGTTCAAAATTTGGGGAGTAGTAATGGTGGCTAAGCTGAATCAGCTAGAGAATAGAGTTGCTTTGATTGGTTCAAGTGAATAACCTAAGTTGGTCAAATTTTGAGTACTTTTTGACAAAGATTGCTTTGTGATATTTACCCTTCATAAACTCATAGAATAATCTTATTCTGTCAATATTTGACCAGCCAATATGCCATTTGTAATCATATTTATGACTCTAAACTCAATCTTATGTTTCCTAATTGAAGGTTTAAATTATCAAGTGTTGATGAAATCATAAGAGGAAATTAGTGTTGGGTCAATTATCAGAAGAAGGTTTAACATAACTATTGGAAACTTTGGAAGAAATACGAATTATATTTTATAGTACTTTGTCCAGATCCTTAAAAATATAATTATTTTATTACACAAATAAATAAATTTGCCATGCTCTTGAGTGGTAATAGAAAATATGTCTTTTTACTAGGACAAATATATAGGCAATTTTTCAAAAAAAAACCTTTTTTACATAACCAATGAGATAAATCCTAAATAATTTGTGGTAAAAAGTATCTTAGTTATATTTTAAGTTTTATGGTTTATATTGTTTTTAATATCTATATATTTTATAGCATTATCATAAGCTTGCATGTTATTTTTTATTACACTCTTATAATATTGTAGGCATTCCTTTCTTGTTCCAAATAAAGAGGTAACAAAATAGATACAAAGTAACTAAAATAGATAATAGAATAACCCTTTACCCATTTCAATCTTTATTTGTTTACTACTCTATCTTTAATTGAATATAAACCTTCTCCTGGACAAGCCAATGTCTTATTTAGCTACAAGATTTTTATACATTAATTTTTTTATAAAATTGCTCTATTTATAGAAATTTTTTGTTACATGTATTCATTACATATATTGAGAATATTATTTTCTCAATTTATAAAACATTGTTCAATAAATATCATTTGTTTTTCCATTTATCAAAGTGGTGACGAGAAGGTATATTAAGTTTAATCTCAAATTTATGGTCTCAACCAAAATCATCGTACTCAAACTAAACTGATCGATTGAAATAATTTCAACTAGATCTAATCCATCCACCTAGTCAAGTAAACCTTTAACTTAAGGTTAATTCAAGCCTAACTAACCAATCAAGTTCTAGTGGCTATCTCGTAAACATAGTCAACCCACTCAGATCAAATATGCAACAAGGACATACATGGAGACATCCCCGCATGAGGCCCCCTCCCCCAGCAAGTGAGGGAAGACCTACCCTTCTCCTACAATTATTAGCAAGTGAGGAGGGTTCCCCCACTTGTAAAAAAGGAAGAGACCCCATTCAGCCAAAGTTCCTCTCCTATAAAGACTCATGGGAAGGGAGGGTAACCCCCTCCCCTCTCCATTGTATTTAAACTAGTTGTTAACTAATATGTGATAACATCACCAAAGGATCATTTAGTATTAATATTCATTTTCTTAACTAGTTTGGTCTCACCCTTGTTTGTTCCAATACAAAATATGGAAAAATAATGGTAAGTTATTAGTGATCATCCCAAAATTACTAGCTAATATAGGAATTTTTTTCATAACTAATAAACCCAATATCTTTCTACTCATTTTTTTCATATAAAAAATCACTTTCCAATACTCTCTCTCTCTCTCTCTCTCATGTGAGTCCTTTTTTTAGCACATACTATATGTAGACAATCAGGGGTGGAAGCTTGCACTTGAGCACCTACTCTAATACTATGTTAAATGGGTTGAAGGCTTATCCCAAAAATAGCTAAGCCAACACGAGCAATGAAATACCAAGAAACCATACCTCTTCCCAAGAAAATTCGGAATCCTTGTATTTTTTCAACCAATGATTCCCTTCTTTCTCCTCCTAATATGCGAAAAAGTCACATCATCCCTCTTGCCAAATGCAAATCCTTTTCCCCACTCTTGGTTGTTTTTGGCAAAAGCAATCGCCTCTATGTGGTAGCTTTCTTTCTTATAGTGGGTCTTATAGATATTCTCCGATTTCTCAATCAAGAAGATATATTTGAATGGGGGAGTAGCGATAAGGACAAACACGAGAAGTATATTCTCTATGCTTTTTGGGTGGGTTTTGTTCCAAGGGAGAAAGAAGACAGGAGAGATAAATTTTGTTTTTCCTTTTTGTGGAAAAGTAGATGAAAATTACCCTCTTAGTTTTTTTCTTTTTTTAAATACGGTTTGGTTGTTTCTAAATAGGATGGTAAATAAGACCAGTTTCAAGGGTTTCATGTATCACCAATATGTTTGGGGTCTTTTAGGTATCTCACGAGGATAAGATGGAATCGAAAAAATACGGATATTTACCTCCTAGTATATCAAACACCTCACTATTTTTTTTCTAATGGTTATACACTATACCAACTTATTTGATTTGAGCATTATTAGTCAAAAGAAACCATTTTAATTTTTTTCATTGACCAAATTTTGATTGAGAACTTTTCAAAAACTAATTCCTTTTATTTAGGTTATGTGTGATTTATGTCTATAATTAAAAAAAAATAAAAAGTTCAAAAGTAACCCAAAAAAAGGTGCAAGATCATTTCGATAGTCACAAACTAGTTTAAATGCATTTTGGTTTATTTTTCTCATTGTTTCTTATTAAAACACTACGAAACTCAGTTTCCTCTGTATTTTAATTTTGATGGGACAAGAAAAATTGGAGTAAGATTTTGTTCTTACAACCACCAAAATTTTTTGGGTGCATCCAACTTTTTCTTTCTTACAAAACCACAAAAATGTTATCTACTTCATTGTATTTATAATAATACCCTTTTTCTCCATTTTATCATTAAAATTTGATAATAAAAAAAAATCAAACGACTCCACAAATGCCTGGGGTAATAAGTAAATATAGAATAATAAGGAATAAAATTTTAAGTCATTTAATTTTAATTTTATTATAAAATAAAAATTATAATGAAAAAAGGTTTTGTAAAGACTAGGAAAAGCAACTCGGGATCACATGCCATGCAAGTCCTCAAATTCGCAATATCACAAGTCCTGAGGACTCATTTTTAAAAACTAAGAAGTTGCCTAGGAAAGATTAAATCTTGTTTTTATTTTTTATATTTTATTTAGCTTCGCAAATAAGTTGGATTCCTTCTGCATGGGTCTCACGTCACCGCAAGATTCTCCCCCGCACGTGGAGAATATTGCGTTATGTTATGCCTTCATTAATGTGACTTTTTTATATAATATGTGACGCTAACGGGTCCACTGAAGCCGAAATGTTGCCATCGGTTCCGATACGCGACCCGGAATCAATCTCCCTAAATCCGGTCTGGTTTTGTTAATCTGGATCGGTTTGTCTGAAAATCGAACCATAGATTCAGGATCTAAAACAAGTCGGAAATAACGGAATTACCCTGAGTTGACCTTAAGCCATCCAGGTTTCACCCCGGTTTTACTGATTTTGGCCAACTTAAATCGAACCAAATTGAATGCTTGGTAGATCAACTTAAATGATTTATGTATGTGGGGTCATCCCTAACCGATTTATGTACGTGGATCACGTCAAACACAGCGGGCGTGGTTCTGGTGCATGACGGCTCGCCACATTAGACCGGCCTAAGAACGAAATTAGCCGAAGAGACTTGTGTAGCATGGAGCCGCCACGTGACAACTCCTGGTAAATCGCTTCTTCCGCCTATTCTTTACCTGGTGGAATCGCTAGAGAGACGGAATTTTTTTGTCCCAGCTGTGACTGAGAAGAAGGCTCAGCCGTTGGATGGGTGGAGTCGTGGGAGGTGAAAGTTTGCGGACCGTTTGATCGATTAATGGATCCGGGCAGGGGGGAGGAAGACCGGAATCTCAACTTGCGTGAGCACAGTCGCGCTCGGGGTAACTCAGGACATGATCTTCAAGCGCATTATGCAGTTCATGTCCTGATGTCGTTAGGGGGCGCCGAAATTCATGTCATGTACATGAATATACATGAATCAAGAGTTCATGTCTCAAGAGTAACGGGCGGAAAGTGTTTTCCGCCTGATTTTGAGAATCATCCACTTGACTCTCTCGCGCTGGCTCTCTCTGGCTCGACCGTCTCTGTTTTTTTTTCATTTCGATCGTTTCGTTCCCGCACACAGACACTCTCGTTCCCGCAGCCCTCTATCGTCTCCGTGAAGCCCGAGCTCTCTGCTCGCTCTCTCGTCTCCGCCGTCCCTCTCCGGTCTCCTTCGCTACTACCTCCGTCTCTCGCTGCGAGCGTCCTTCCGGCATCCTTCTCCATCTCGAACTCATTCTCCCTCTGAACCTCTCGCTCGTTTCTCCCTCTCTCTTATCCCTCTCGGCCTCCCTCTCTTCTCTCTGTCTCTTCTTCCTCTTTTCCCCCTTGCGGCATCTCACTCCCTTCTCCCTCTCGCTCATATCTTTTCCCCCAAAATTCCCTTCGATTTCTTGCGATTTCCCCTAATTCAGTTTTGGTTTTCTTCGATTTTGACATTGGGCTTCGATTTCTAAATTTCTACTTCGGTTCATCATCGATTTTCCCAGTTCGGCTTTGATTTCAGTCGTCGGCTTCGGTTTTCCCCAAATTTCAGAAGGTATGACTAAACCCTAATTTTTTTTTCTGATTACATGAGTGTTGTATTTGATTTAATTTTAGTTCCAGTGTCTAATTTGGGGTTATTTGTGCATAATTGTGGGATTTAGTGTTACGGATTAGGGTCTAAAATTTTTATTAGGGTTTAGTGTTTTTAGGGTTTGGTGCTTTGTATTTAGGGGTTAAGTTTTTAGGGTTAAGGATTTATGGTAGTGTTAGGGTTTAGGTTCTGGAATTAGGGTTTAGGTTTTTTTTTCAATTTTTTGCAGCTAAGGTTTAATGGGTGATAGGGTTTAGGGTTTAGGGTTTGGGGCTTTTAGGGTTGTTCAGATCTAGGGTTTTTTGTTTAACTTCTGGAATTAGGGTTTGGGGTATAGGGTTTAGGAGGTTTTGGAGTTATGGGGTCTAGGGTTAGGCTTTAGGAGGTTTGGGAGGTATGGGGTCTAGGGTTAGGGTTTAGGATGTTTTGGAGGTATGGGGTTAGGGTTTAGGAGGTTTTGGAGCTATGGGGTCTAGGGTTAGGGTTTTGGAGGTTTTGGAGCTATGGGGTCTAGGGTTAGGGTTTAGGGTCTAGGGTTTTTAAGGTTCTCAATTACGGTTTACGGTGTTTAGTCGAATTCAAACCAGGTTGAGTCGCCTACACGGGCGTCCATTAGCCAACGAAACCCCACCCCCATCACTGACGAGGTACAGTTCGTAGTGACTGTGAAGTCATATGGGGCTCTACCAGGGGTGTTCGGTGAATTTGGACTTGATGTGTGTGTGTGTGTTTGCATTGTTTTGCATATCCAATGGAAATAGTTGATTAGTTTTGGAAAGTTTTAGAATGTTGTTTAAAAATTTTGAAGTGCTATGGAATGTTTTTGCCATGTGGTGAGGAGATTCGGGTGTTATAAATATCCACCACATGGTATTTTCTTATTTGTGGTTTTTGTTTCGTGACGGGTAATGGTTGTCAGATAAAGTTTTTTCCATGAGGACAATCTCGGATTTAGATTGAAAATGGCAGCAAGAAAACAACCAAGTGGTCGACCATATGACTTTTGGAGCTTTGAAGAAGACAACAAAATGCTTGATCTTTTAGTCGAGCAAGTATATATGGGGAACAAGTTGCCCAATGGTGTTTGGAAGCACGTGGTATATACGGAATGTGTCAGTAAGTTCAATGAAGACGCTGTCAATAAAAAAACTATTGAGCAGCTTAAGAATCGAACAAGATCATGGAAGAAAACATACCAAACGGTAACGAGCTGTCTCAACACTAGTGGGTTCGGTTGGGATGCAACCACACAACGAGTTACTGCATGTCATTCTGTATGGCAAGACTACATTAAGGTCAATAAATCATGATATATTGTAAAACAGTTTGTATTGTTTCGCATGACTAAGAATGATGTTTTATTCTTGTAGGAGCATAAAGAGGCTGAGAAGTATAGACAACAAGGTTGCCCCCTTTACGACAAATTGGCTATTGTAGTCGGAAACACAATAGCCGTAGGGAATGGTAGTACAACTCCTATAGATCTGTGTGATGAAATTATCCATGATGAGTCGGCTCCTATCCCGATGGATGAGCTCGACAATGTTGACATAGTTATGGGAACTCCACCGCAATTCAATAGTGGAAATGATTCGACAGCGGATCAATCTTGTGGAACTAAAGGGCCATCTTCACGTCGTAGAAAGAGAAGCGTATTGCCCACTGAAGACAATAGACAATTAATTGATGTAGTTGGCCAGATCGTTGAAGCTATGAATTGTGTTATGGAGTATAAGGAACGCGATGTCGAAGAACCTTGGGTCAATGCCCTCATGGAAATTCCGGACCTGTCAGAGGCACTGAAGTATGACGCTCCTGAATGGATAAATACGCCAAGTAAGAAGGCCATGTTTTTAAAAATGACAGTGGCGGAGCGGGTTAAGTGGCTTAATTATTGTGCAAACAAGTAATTGTAATGCGTTTTAAGTACAATATCTTTTTTGAGAAGATTGTTATGTATTAAAGACGATGTTTGAATTATAACGTTGCTAGACTTATCAGTATGGTTAAGGTTTCTATTTTATATGTTTGTTGTCTTAATATATTATGTGGATAATATGGTGGATGAGTATTGATGTGAATATGATTATTGAGTTTGGATGAATAGGTTATGATTAAAGATTAGCTATTATTTTTGTTTATGACTATTTAGAAGTTTAAATTTGCAGATTCTCATGGATATTATGACAGAAGAAGATATGGATGTAATTATGATTGGATTGGCATGTATTATTGTCGTCATAGTAAAATACTATTTATGCCCTAGCAACAGAGGTGTACCACATTCTGATGGGATGAATGGTCCGTTGTATTTGCAAAAGGCCTTCGACATATCTCCTGTTAAATTTCGAAAAGTTTACAGGATGAATCAAATTGTATTTCACAAATTGGCAACAATACTTAATACTAGAGGGTTTTTATCAGCGACAAAGATCATCTCAGTGGAAGAACAACTTGCCTATTTCCTCCTAACTGTTGGTCAACAACAAGCCTATAGTGTCACAGCACAGATGTTTGATAGATCGAATTGGTCCATAAGTAAATATTTCAACAAGGTGTTGGATGCTATTCTCAAACTTCACTCTGATTATATCAAACACCCTTCAGAACGCACACACTCGAGGATTTTAAACAATTCAATGTTTTATCCATACTTCAAGGTAACATCACTTGCCCTTTATTTAGATTACTATACAAATTTAGTCAATACTAATTGCCCCGCTTATATAATTAGGATTGTATTGGGGTTATTGATGGAACGCATATCAAAGCGAACATCCCGCTTGAAGAACAACCAAGGTTCTGGAACAGAAAGGGTTATCTCTCACAAAATGTGATGGCAGCATGTACATTCGACATGCAATTCACTTATGTACTAGCTGGATGGGAGGGATTAGCAGCTGATTCTTGTGTACTGAAGGACGCATTGACTCGCCGAAATAGACTATTTGTACCTGAAGGTAAATAATATATTTTATGCAGTAATATTTTATCTATTTTATCTTTAATTATTTAATGTAGAAAATATTTGGTATTGTAGGTAAATATTATCTAGTCGATGCTGGTTATGCAAATGTACGAGGATTTTTGGCTCCATATCGAGGAACTTGATATCATTTGCAAAAATTTGGAGATAATATTCCTAAGAATGAAAAAGAATTGTTCAATCGAAGACACTCGTCTTTGAGGAATACTATTGAGAGAACTTTTGGTGCTTTAAAAGCTCGATTTCAAATATTGAAAGGCACTCCTCCATTTTCTTTTACGGTGCAGACAAAAATTGTAATTGCTTGTTGCATATTGCACAATTATATACGTATAGAGGATTACAATGATATATTTGATTTGGAAGATGATGATTCAGATGATGAGTTTGGTGGAGGAGGTGATGGGGTTCAATTACGTGCAACGGACGATACAGACAACGATGATAGCGATGGTCTTGTGGAAGAGGATACCTAAGTAACAAGCTTTCGGAGGCAACGTGCATTAGAATCCATAAGAGCCGCACAATTTCGAGATGACATAGCGACTTGCATGTGGAATGATAACTGATGAGTGTATCTTTTATTGTATTTGAACATGTGTTGTTCTTATGTACTAAACTTGTAATTTGATGATTTTAATGCTAATCACGAACTGCTTATTACAATAAAACTCTATTACATTAGTAATAAAGTTGTATATTTATTTATATATTATATTTATTAAATTTTATTACTATATTAAACTAGATATTTAAGTCTGATAAATAAAATATAGTTACAATATGTATTTGATCAATTAATTAATTTTAATTTTTTGAAAATATATTATCAATTAATACTACGCATATTTCGTTTTTAATAAAATAATCCTTTATTTACTCATTATATTTATTTTTTATTTATTGTATTATATTAGTGATTTAATAGTGGTAATATTACATACAAATATATAGTGTATTAAAGTTATGATTAAATCAATTTTTCCTCTTAAAAAATTCATTTTTAGGCTATATTATAATTAATCATGTGCGTATTTCATTGTCTCACGTAATTACTGTATTAATGCACAATAACATATCTAATTCAATTAATAAATATATTAATATATTTTAATTATATATTAAATAAGTTACTCGTGTAGTAATAATGATGGTTTTACCCAATTTGGGGTTCGAGGATTATGTTGTAATTATAAGTGTACTGTACAGGTTTAGAGATTCTCTTATTTTTTATATTTTTCTAATTAGTGAACACTATTCACTGGAAACTGTTTTCCTATACATGAAGGTGTCAATACTACCGTTAAATTCTTACCTGATCTTCGTATACATGACATGACATGATCTTCATGTTAGATATGACTTCAAGAATCCACTTTAGGGCCTCCAGCTCAGTCTCCTCCCACGGCTCACGAGAAAATGAATAAAGGGGTCCAGTGGAGATTGTTCAGAAACCGACCTTGGAGTTTGAAAAAATTACGTGAATGCCCTTCTCTTCTGGCTCTGGCCTTTAGTACCTTAACTTCTTTCAAAATCAAATTTACAGGCGTTTGATACCCACGCATGCGTTCCTTCCTCCTCCTCTTCGCTTCACTGGTTTTTTGCATCTGTTTCTCTCCATCTCTCTCTCTCTCTCAAGTCTGAACTTCCCGAGATCATCGCGGTGCCTCCGTAACTGAATCTCAACCGTTGAATCTTCGCTCCTTCTTTGGCTCAGAAATTTACGAGAGACGCAGCTGCAATTTATTTGTTTGTTTGTTAATTCTAAAATAGAAAATAGAAATACATGCCAGGGAACATGTACAACCGAAGCTCCGGAGTGGCGTCGACGAGAGTGGAGAGGCTGCTGAGGGAGAGAGAATTTAGAAAATCGAGCCGGAATTCGCAGATGCCGAATGCAGTCGAAGTTGATTCGGTTGATACTGATTTGAACTGTTCCGGAGTCTGGGACGAGGAGTTGATCGACACTCCCGCGGCGCTGAGATTGCTTGCGGAGGGAATCGACCGTCGGGAGTTGCGCCAGACAAAGCAGCGCCTGCTGGTCGTCGCTAACAGGTTGCCGGTGTCTGCAGTGCGCCGAGGGGACTCCTGGTCTCTCGAGATCAGTGGCGGCGGGCGTGTTAGCGCTCTTCTTGGTGAGCGCCGTGGAAGGTTTAATTGTTTCCACTTCCTGTTATTGTTATTGTTTGTTGTTTTGGGTTGTGGTTTGGTTCATTTTTGCATTTTGTGTTGCTACATTTACGAGTTGATGAGATTTTGTGGCAGGTGTGAAGGAGTTCGAAGCGAAGTGGATAGGATGGGCCGGCGTTAATGTACCGGACGAGGTTGGCCAGAAAGCGCTTACCAAGGCTTTGGCTGAAAAGGTAAAAAATGGCTTGCACTTTTGTGGTATATTTAAAATACTTGTTCATCTTAATGGTTTTGTTTACTCTTGTCACTGTCTAATTCTAAGATTTCCTGATTTGTTATGTAGTTTTTTTTCTGGACCACGTCCATTTTGCTTCAAGCAGAGTAGTTTTGGTATTTCTTTTATTTGATTTCAAAAGGCAGGTTCGAGGTGAATTTCTTTGAGTAGCGGATCTTGTTGGATCATAAACTTGATTCATGATCCATAATCCAAGCCCAACTTAAAAAAAGTTCAAGATTAAGAGGTAAGTCGTCAGCTAAGTTGGTATTCAAAAAAATAAGGTTGTTGTAAGAAACTTGGAGAAGAATCAAGATAAACCGTAACATGTGTGGCAATAAATTTGCTATGTAATAGAGTTTTATGTGGTGCTTATTTACCCTTGATGTTTATAAATACTACTGTAAGCTATGTAAAATAATAAGAAGAAAGAAAAAAAAAAAATTCAGAGAGTTATCATAGCCATTCTTGTTCATGTCAGAGCGTAAATTTTTTTGAGAGACAGAGAGAAAGAGCGTCGTTTTAATTCTCCAACAAAGTGGTAACAGAGCTGGTCGAAATCTTTGTACGACGCTTCCGTTACAAGTTGTCGTCAAAACGACGCATTCGGTGGAGGTTTTCCAACGAAGTTTTCTGGAAACAGAGAAACAGAGGATGACGTTTTCTGTTTTTCGGCAAACGAAGAAGACGACCAGTCGGAGCGGGTCCCGAATTTTATTTTCGGGTTCTTCTCCACAACCCGGTCTAGTCTCCGTTCCCTCACGGTTTAACTCGGCCGGTTTGGTTGAAAAAAATTTCCAAATATTTTTTTTGAAAACTGACAAATAGTGTGACATTTTTCCAAGTTTCGACTCTCAACAACAATAACTATGATAATTGGAGTATCAAGATGAAGGCTCTTCTTAGAGCACACGATGTCTAGGTCATCATTGAAAAAGGCTTTAGCGAGCCAGAAAGAGAAGATGTTCTTACACAAGAGCAAAAGACAACTTTGAAGGATTTAAGAAAGAGAGACAAGAAAACTCTCTACCTCATCTATCAGGCATTAGATGATGACGGTTTTGAAAAGATTTCGAGTGCAACCTCCACCAGAGAAGCGTGGTAGAAGTTGCAAACCTCTTACAAAGGAGTCGAGAAGGTGAAGAAGGTACGTCTCCTAACACTAAGAGGTGAATTTGAATCCATACATATGAAAGCATCCGAGTCTATTTCGGATTATTTCTCAAGAGTAGTAGCTGTTTCTAATCAATTAAAAAGAAATGGTGAAAAACCAGAAGATGTGAGAATAATAGAGAATATACTCCATTCATTGGATCCCAAATTCGAACACATCGTCGTGACAATTGAAGAGTCCAAGGACTTGGAAGAAATGACAATAGAACAACTTCAAGGATCTTTGCAAGCCTACGAAGAAAAGCACAAAAATAAGCAAAATCTCTCTGAACAACTTCTCAAGACACAAATCAAAGAAAAGGAAGAAGAACAAGGCTACACAAGAAACGAACGTGGACGAGGAAGAGGTTGAGGCCGTGGACGAGGAAGAGGTCGCGGCTATGGACGAGGTTGAAATTAAAATAACAATTCCAACAACAACTATGAGAAAAAAGAAAGCTCAACAAGAGGTCATGGAAGAGGAAACAAGAACCCCAGGTACGAAAAATCTCATATTCAATGTTATAATTGCCAAAAATTTGGCCATTGTGCTTTAGAATGTAGAACTCCCAAGAACAGGATCGTTGAGCAGACCAATTATGCTGAAGCAAAGACAAAAAAAAAAGAAACGTTGTTATTAGCATACAGAAATAATAATGAAGAGCAATAGAATACCTGGTATCTTGACACAAGTGCAACCAACCATATGTGTGGAAGAAGAAGCCTGTTTGTAGACCTCAATGAATCAATAAGTGGCAATGTCTCTCTGGGAAATGATTTCACAATGGCGGTACAAGGAAAAGGTAACATTCTTATTCATGCAAAATATGGTAGTCATCAATTAATTTCAAATGTCTATTATGTACCTAATATGAAAAATAACATCTTGAGCTTGGGTCAACTCTTAGAAAAAGACTATGACATTCACATGAAAAATTATAGCCTTTTTATAACAGATGACAAAGGAGATTTAATAGCCAAGGTACAAATGTCAAAGAATAAAATGTTTCCTTTAAATATTCAAAACAATGTTGCAAAGTATTTATAGGCTTGTTATAAAGACACATCGTGGCTATGACATCTTCGCTTTGGGCATCTCAATTTTGAAGCATTAAAGCTATTGTCCAAGAAAGAAATGGTGAGAGGCTTACCTCGCATTAATCATCCTAATCAAGTGGGTGAAGGGTGTTTATCAGGAAAGCAATTCAGAAAAAAACTTTCCAAAAAAATCAGATTCAAGAGCCAAGAAGCCTCTCAAACTAATCCACATAGATATATGTGGTCCAATCAAGCCAAGCTCTTTAGGTAAAAGCAACTATTTTCTTCTCTTTTCAAGGAAAACATGGGTATATTTCTTGAAACAAAAATCAGAAGTTTTTGAAGTCTTCTAGAAATTCAAAGCTGTAGTAGAAAAGGAAAGTGGTAGAGAGATTAAAGCCATGAGATCTGATTGAAGAGGAGGAGAATTTATTTCCAGAGAATTTCAAGAATTCTGCGAAGTAAATGGAATTCATCGACCAATGACGGTTCCTAGATCCCCCAACAAAATGGAGTGGCAGAAAAAAAGAACCGAACTATCCTCAATATAGTTCGGAGTATGCTTAAAAACAAAAAATTACCTAAAAAGTTTTGGTCCGAAGCTGTGGCATGTGCGGTTTATTTATCTAACTGATCTCCAACAAGAAGTGTTTTGGGAAAAACACCACAAGAAGTATGGAGTGGAAAAAGCCTGACATCTCTCACTTAAGAGTCTTTGGAAGTATAGCTCATGCTCATGTATCGGATGAAAGAAGAACCAAACTTGACAATAAAAGTGAAAGTTTTATCTTCATTGGTTATGATGCAAATTCAAACGGCTACAAGCTATACAATTCGGACAATAAGAAGATTTTAATCAGTCGAGACGTGGTGTTTGATGAAGAAGGATTATGAGATTTTGGATCGCATAAAGATGACTTCAATTTCTCCCCTCCATTTGAAGATGAGCCAATATCAATCGAACTACATGGAGAAACCCAACTAAGGTCAACGACTCCATCTACTTCATCAACACCAACTACACACGAAGATGAGTCACCTTCATCATATTCAAGTAGGAGCCAAAGAATCCCACCACGGATACGAAGTCTCCGAGAAATATATGAAAAAATCGAACCATCTGGTAATCTCACACTTCTGTCTTTTTGCTGATTGTGAACCAGTAAGTTTCCAAGAAGCTGCACAAGAGAAGAAGTGGAGAAATGTCGTGGATGAAGAAATCGAGGCCATCAAGAAGAACAACACTTGGGAACTCGTTCCACTTCCTAAAGGGCACTAACCCATTAGTGTTAAATGGGTGTACAAGACAAAGAGAAATGCCCAAGGAGAAATCGAAAAACACAAAGCAAGATTAGTTGTAAAATGATACAACCAGCCGGCATTGACTATGATGAGGTATTTGCTCCTATTGCCCGTTTAGAAACTATAAGACTAATCATTTCTCTTGCAACTCAAAACAAATGGAAAATTCATCAAATAGATGTAAAGTCTGCATTCCTAAATGGAGTCCTCGAAAAAGAAGTTTATATTGAGCAACCTTTAGGTTATAAAGAGATGGGAAATGAAAACAAAGTTTTGAAGCTAAAAAAGGCTCTTTGCGGGTTAAAACAAGCACCAAGAGCATGGAATAGGCGGATTGACAAGTATTTCCTAGAGCACGATTTTATAAAATGTCCATATGAGCATGCCCTCTATATTAAGATAAAAAAGGAAGATATTCTGATCGTGTGCCTATAAATGGTTGATTTGATCTTTACAAGTAATAATCCAAACCTATTTGATGACTTCAAGAAGGCAATGTCCAAAGAATTTGAGATGACAGATAGTGGGCTCATGGCGTATTATTTTGGCATCGAAGTTAAGCAACAAGAAGATGGAATTTTTATTTCACAGAAAGGCTATGCAAAAGAAATCCTGAAAAAGTTCAAGATTGAGAATTGCAAGCCAACAAACACACCAATGGAATACGGAATCAAGATGTCTCAGCATGAAGAAGGAGAAAACGTAGATCCAACATTTTTCAAAAGTTTGGTAGGTAGTCTATGTTATCTAACCTATACAAGGCTTGATATCCTTTATACAGTTGGATTGGTCAGCCGTTACATGGAATCTCCAACAACCACCCATTTTAAAGCAGCAAAGAAAATTCTTCGCTATTTGAAAGGTACTATTGACTTAGGCTTGTTCTATTCAGTTTCTAAAAATTACAAGCTTATTGGATATAGTGATAGCAATTGGGGTGGAGGTATAGATAACCGAAGGAGTACTATTGGATTCATATTTTTCATGGGAAATACTGCCTTCACATGGATGTTAAAGAAACAACAAATTGTCACATTGTCCACCTGTGAAACAGAATGTTGCAACTACTTCATGCATTTGTCATGCAATTTGGCTAAAAAATCTATTGAAAGAGTTAGGCTTAACACAAGAAGATCTGACTAGAATCTATGTTGACAACAAGTCAGCCATTGCTCTAGCAAAGAATCCAGTATTTCATGATTGAAGCAAGCACTTCGACATTCACTTGCAATAAAGGATGTGCAAATTGAATATGTGAAGTCACAATATCAAGTTGCTGATATTTTTACCAAGCCAGTGACAAGCTAAGACTTTACAAGATTGAGAAATCTACTTGGAGTCACAGGATCAAGTTTAAGGGGGGGGGGGGGGGGGGGGGGGGGGGGTGTTGGATCATAAACTTGATCCATGATCCATAATCCAAGCCCAACTTAAAGAAAGTTCAAGATTAAGAGGTAAGTCGGCAGCTAAGTCGGTGTTCAAAAAGATAAGGTTGTTGTGTTGGCAAGAAACTTGAAGAAGAAACCGTAACGTGTGGCAATAAATTTGTCATGTAATAGAGTTTTATGTGGTGCTTATTCACCCTTGATGTTTATAAATACCACTGTAAGCAATGTAAAATGATAAGAAGAAAGAAGAAAAAAAAATTCAAAGAGTTATCATAACCATTCTTCTTCCTGTCCGAGTGTAAAATTTTTTTGAGAGATAGAGAGAAAGAGCGTCGTTTTAATTCTCAAACAGATCTTACCCAATCCAGTCTGTGTTTCACTGTTATATTTTTTGTTGGGTGTTTGTATTGAAACCTTCCATCATGAATCCAGTATCGAGACAGCTAGGTTTTCACAGCGACGACTGTTTAAATTTGCATACTATTTATGACTTCTTTTTTTTCCAGTTTTAGGACTGGCAAAGTTTTACTCGGTTAGTGAACAAAATAACTAGAAAAAGAAACAAAGAGGACACACAAACTATGAGTAAAATACATACACTGGTGTGACATAACCTTGTGATGTTATAATTTTACATGTTGAGTGTTCTGTTACAAGTTTAACTTATGCAAGTTTATGGAAATGAGATACATTCTCATTTTACTTGAAGGATTTCTTTTCATCTACTTTCTTTCATGGAGTCCAATTTGTATCTCTAGAAAAGACTTTTACTGGTCCAAAACTAGTTCTATTAAGGACAATGATTTTGTAATCCTCCATTTATTATTAATTTAATATTTTGATTTGCTTTACAGCCCATCTTGAACTGTATTTTGGTTAATTCAGTCTCTGTGTTATCTTTGTGAACTGTTCGTTGAACTTGCCACGATTGCTATTTAATTACTTTGATAAAGGAAAATTAATTTTAGTTGGTAATTTATCTCATGCTGTACATGTGCTAAAATAATACTGTAAATAGTAAATTTCTATATTTTTACCCACATTTGAAATTTGTTATCAGTTAGTTACTCATTTTATTTGTAATTTTCTGAGATCAGAGATGTATTCCGGTTTTCCTAGATGAAGAGATAGTTCATCAGTATTATAATGGATACTGCAACAACATCTTGTGGCCCCTTTTCCACTATCTCGGTCTTCCGCAAGAAGATAGGCTGGCGACCACCAGAAGCTTCCAGTCTCAGTTTGATGCATATAAGAAGGCCAACCAAATGTTTGCAGATGTGGTCAATGAGCATTATATCGATGGGGATGTTGTCTGGTGCCATGACTACCATCTTATGTTTCTTCCTAAATGCTTAAAAGAGTATAACAGTAACATGAAAGTTGGTTGGTTCCTTCACACCCCTTTTCCTTCCTCTGAGATCCATAGAACACTTCCGTCTCGTTCAGAGTTGCTGAGATCAGTTCTTGCAGCAGATCTAGTTGGGTAATGCTGAAATCTGTAACTTTTCTCTCTCTGTCCCTGTTATGTATGCATTTTCATGTATATGTATCATGTACTTTTTGTCTACTGCTGGTTACCAATTTGAATAATTCATTCAAGGGCTTATAGTAAAAACTGGATGTCAGTGTTTCCTTTTGCTTCTTTCTGCTGTACTTCTGACTGTAAATGCTACCTGCTTTTCCTTTCTCTGTGTTCCTTGGTGGATGTTTGACATCTTTACTAACTATTAACACCAATAACTGAATTATTCAGATAGATGGAGTGAAAGGATTAGGGTAGGAAATCTTTGATTCATTAAACTGCAAACACTTGAGCATTTTCTGTTGTCCCTTGACTCCAAAACAAATGTCACCCAATATGTGGCACAGTGACTTCTATATTATGTAAGTAAAATGGCCATAATGAGCTAGGTCACTGGAGATTGCACTGTTTGTGCCAGATTTCTGAAGTCCAGTATGACAAAAAATTTAGCGTCAGGTCAGTTGTGCTCTCTTATTCCATGGTCTTATTGACTTTTTATTTCTCATAGTGTTTGTGGTATTGATTGTTTCTAAGGAGCATGCAGATTGTAGATTGTTGGACTATGCTCCATCCTTTGTGGACCTTTTGATAGTCCATCTCTTTTGCAGTTTGTGAGTGCCATTTATCAACTTTCTACTGTAAACCTTCTGCAGATTTTGGAGAAGAAATACTTTACTTCTGCTTGAGTGATCTGTTTAGATCATGAAAAAGGGTCCAGAATATCTTAGTGTTCAAAACAAGTCATGTAGTACTCATATTAATAGTAAGGTAGAAGATGGAAAAGTCTGGCACGGCATTCTCTGCCATATGATTGTCTCTAATATCTTTTACTTGTGCTTGATGAAGTTGTTTGAGATCTAAGGGATGCACATTAGCATAGATAGTTACACCCACCACATTATAAAGATATAATTTGGTGTAAAATTTTATCTAGAGTTCATTTTACATATGTTGTAGTTTCAGTGAATGTAATCTTCTTATAACTATAATCCTGTGATGTGTTCGGTTGAAGTACTTCATGTTGCCTCTTGTGAACTCGGTAATTGGACTTGTTTAGTGTTAATGTCATATGAAATGCTGGTAGTTACTTTCAAAGAAACGTGTCTTGCTAAAAGACTCACATAATTTGTTGCACTGGAGAGGTCTCAATTTGGATTTGCAAAAATTTCAGCTTCCACACCTACGACTATGCAAGGCACTTTGTTAGTGCTTGCACCCGGATTCTTGGACTTGAGGGCACACCTGAAGGAGTTGAGGACCAAGGAAAGCTAACTCGGGTGGCTGCGGTATATTATAATATTCTTTAAAAAATTATAAGTAAAATTTTGCTATTTGGTACTGCAGTTGTGTTGTACTTTCTTCTTCCTCTTCGTGTTACTAAAGGCCCTCTATCACTAGATAATATATTTTTATTATATGATACTCTGCCTTGAGACACTTATTTCTTCTATCTTCTGACCTTCAGTTTCCCATAGGGATTGATTCTGAACGATTTATTCAAGCACTTGATCTACCAAAGGTTCAGGATCATATCAAGGAGTTCAAAGATAGATTTGCTGGGCGAAAGGTTGGCTCCTTTAGTTCAGTGAAATTTTTAAATATTCAGAATTTAGTAACATTAAGTTTACTCAGAATTTAATAACATCAAGTTTTTGCACTTTGCTGTATTTTTCGGATTACTTGATACACAACTCTTGATCCTTCATCATTAGGTTCCCGCTAAATGTTGAAAATTTCGGATATCTTGAGCTGCCTCTATGCTATGTGAGGTATTTGGTTTTTAGCTGTAACAAAGATTCACCTCCATAAGTATAATCATCATCATAATCATCTGAGCCTATTCCCAACAATGTCTGATGGCTGGATGAATTCTCCTTTCTGCTCTATGAGATGTAAGATTGGGTTTTGTTTCATATGTTGATGCCTGAGTAAGGTTTACATCTTTTGTTAAGACATGCATCCAAATCAATAAGTTTGACTTTTTCTTTTATTTTTTATTTTTTTCAAGAAAGCCAAATTTTGTTCCAAAGCAAAAAAAGGCAATAGAACAAAACTAGGAGGTCTCCATTACAATGAGATATAGGAGGTATACCCCTTGTTTAGCAAAAGAATCAGCTGTGTGATTAGCCGATCTTGGTAAATGAGTCATGTAGAAGTGGAACATTGAGAAGTTACAGAGAGAAGAAGGGAGAAAGGAGAACACATGAGAGAGGAGGAATGCACAACCAGTACTCATTGAGGAGTCTGAAATTTGACCCCTCCTTATTAACCCTCGATTAAGTCATAATGTGTCAAAAGTACATAAATGCCCCTCTATACCCAACTCACCACAACTCCCTAATTACAACTCAGAATTAACTAAAAATTGAACCATACGACACATACACCAAATCAAACTTGCTCCGAACATAGAGGGACAATCTGATTAATATAAAATGACCAAACTACCCTTTTCATATAATTCAACACTCTCCCTCAAGTTGGAGTGTCTGTGTCTAGAAGCTCAACTTATAACAAAAATTCCCAAGTACTTTTTTTCCCCAAGGCCATAGTAACTAAATTTCCAAACTGATTTGCAAATTTAACATACGGAGTAACTGCCACACCTCTCACTACTGCATCACGAATGAAATGACAGTCGACCTCAACATGTTTAGTTCATTCATGAGAGATTGGATTACTAGAAATGAAAATGACAACTTAATTGTCACAATGCATTACCGTTACACCTTCTTTGGGAAGTTTAACTCTTGCAAAACTGTTAAACTCATAGGAGTTCACTAACAATGTGAGCAATTGCCTAGTATTCTGCTTCTACACTAGATCGGGCCATAACATCTTTTTTTTTGCTCTTCCAACTAATCAAATTCCCTCTAACAAATACATAATGCCTAGTGGTAGACTTTCTGTTCAGCTTGGACCTTGCATAGTTAGCATCAAAGTATCCGTTAATTACAAATGACCATGTGGCTCATAAATAATTCTTTACTCGGTGTTCTCTTCAAATATCTCAATTCTATATGGTGCAGCCTCTAAATGAATGTTTCTTGGATGCTCCATGAATTGAGTGATTATACTTATAGCCAATGAGATGTCAAGCTGCGCAATTGTGGCATAAATCAGTTTGGCCCACTAATCTTTGACTTCAACATTGTCATTTTCATGAAGATTATGGTTAACTTCCATGGGTGTTTCAACGGGTTTTGCTCCCTACAAACCATACTCTTGCAGGATATTTGTAACTATTTACTTTGTTTCATAACAATCCCTGCCTTACTTCTTGCCACCTCAACCTCAAGGAAATACTGAGGGAACTTAAGACTTTGCCTTGGAAATGTTTTGCAAGATGTACTTTAACTTCTTCCATATCTTTTTCATTACTTTCTGACAACACTATGTCACCCACATACACAACGAGCACTACAACTTCAGGACCTCTTCAAAACAAACAATGAGTGGTCACAATGACTTCTGTCAAAACCCAAAAACATAATCACTTTGTTGAACTTGTCAAACCATGTTTTGAGCTTTGTTTTGAGGCCATAAATGGCCTTGTTTAGCCTACATACTTTCCAATCCCCCCCTTGAGCAATGTACCTAGGAGTTTGCCCCATGTATGTCTCTTCGTTTAAAGCCCCACACAAGAATGCATTTTTTATGCCTAATTGGTACAACAACAAAAATCAAAATGTGAACAAATGTCAATTGAGCCACAAACAAGAAAGTTTCAAAAACATCCACAACATATGTTTGGGTATATGTCATAGCTACATGTTTGGCTTTCTACCGCTCTATCTACCCATCAGCCTTGTATTTCATCGTGTAGACCCAGCGGTAACCCACAACAGCAGCATTTGGAAGTGGATCTCACAACATCTAAGTAGCCCTATCAAGCAACACCTCCATCTCTACATCCATGACCTCCTTTCATTTTGAACGGATCAGACAACGAGTCAAAGGACACAAATTTAGATATGAGATGGTGAGTACAAGCATGTATACCTTGCGAAAAGTATTAGGAAGATTTAAGTCGCTTACCTCAAGAGTCATCGACGAGGAGGAAACTGGCAAAGATAGAAAGGAGGGAACCTTTGATGGTGCTTTGAGAGGTTTCCATCATTGGTAAACTCGCAACGGCTTTGGCTGGGCAGCACCAGGTGTGGCACTAGAAACATCCTCCATCGAAACAAGAGCAACAACATCAACATCAAGAGTATAAAAATAGTAGAGTCATCAAACTTTGAAAATTAGGGAATATTTTTAAAGACTGATATCAACAGACAAGGTTTTTTGGTAGAACGACAATAACACGTGCTCTTTTTGAGTATGAGAATACCCAAGGAAAACACACTTAATTGATCTTGGAGATAGTTTGTCACGTGATGGACCAAAAACATGCTTATAGCAAAATAGACCTAAAAACCATGAGGACAAAGAGGAAACAATTCACTGTTAGATTTAAGAACTTGTAGTGGAACTTTTCCTCCAATTATATAAGAGGGAATTTTGTTGAAAAGTAAACAAGCAACAAGGATAGCATCACCCCAATAGAATTTCGAAACCTGCACCTAAAATAACATGGTTCATGCAACCTCAAGTGGCTATTTTTCATTTTTGCTACCTCGTTTTGTTGTGGTGTATACACACAAGAAGGTTGATGAATACCATTAACTTGACAAAAGGAAACAAATAATGGTTCATAAACTTAAGCCCATTGTCAGAACGAAATATACAAAGATTTACACTAGGCTGATTTTTTATTTTACTATAAAAATTGAGAAACACATTAAATACTTCAAATTTATCTTGTAGGAGGTACACCCATATGGATCGACTAAAATCGTCATTAAAGGAAACAAAATACCGGTTAGCCAACCCCAATTGCTCCTTTTTGATTGCCTTAGCATACTCCTAGCTCCACCATGGCACCTTCTCAAACGATCAACATCCAATTGCTCAAGTCTGGCACATCATTGCTCCACCTTGGGCCCGATTCTTCCTCTACACTACATGTTTAATTAAAATCTTGAACACTAATAACCTGGCCAGACGTGGCAATTCAAGACCAGACCCTGCTTGCCCTCTTTGTAATGTCGGCATGGAATTTGTCAGGCACGTGCTCCTTCATTGCCCTTTCGCTTGGAGAATCTGGACCTTGCTGTTCCATCGAATTGGCATCCAAGCTTGCGTCACACTGGACCTCTCTCCATGATCCAATCCCTGCGTGGAACTCGCCTCTCCAAGGTCGGCAAATTGCTCCTCTCCAACTGTGTTAGCCTTATCCCTTGGTCCATCTGGAAGGATGCTTCTAGTGCAAACTCACCAACATTGAGGCACTCACTGAAGACATTGTTGCCGATGTCTCTTCTTGGCTCCACCAGAAAGGCACGCATTTGAGAAGCAACTGGTGGCTGGTGGCCTAGATGACTGGCCCCCCTCACCGAGCTACTATGGCCGAATGGCAACCCTGTCGGCTGGAACTCTCAAATTGAATTTTGATGGAAGCCCTACTGGATGCTCGGGTCCTGCTGGTTTTGGTAGCGGTTTCCACTCAGCTGGCGACTCCCTCCTTGTGCCTATGTCGGCCCTCTTGGCATCTCGGACTCCACCTCAGCCAAACTCACCATCCTCTTTCATGGCCTCAAAATTTATCATAACAGATTCTCTAGATCATTGATTGTCGAGGGAGACTCTAAAGTACTCATTGAATGGTGCCCTAAAGCCAAGGCTCCCCCTTGGAGACATTGGGACACCTTCCTTGATATTTGTAATATTGCCTTAGACTTACACTATACCTAAAATCATGTCCCCCATTCAGCCAATTATTTTTCTGACTGTCAGGTCAAAATGGGAGCCTTCCTCCAATCACTGGTTGTAATTGGAGAGCTCCCCTCTCTTGTAATGGGTTTTAGTTCCTCGTTTAAATTCTCATCACATTCTTAAAAAACAAAATAAAGAAGCAAAGACACTAGTTGCTTAACAAGGTCCCCATATATCCAAATGGACTACTTCAAACAAACTAGTATAATGACTTTGACTAAATGGAAATGATGCCTGGTGGTGCTTCTTGAGTTGACAAAATTCACATTGAAATGACAAGGTAGAAGGCAAAGTTGGAAACATCTAAATTAAATTGGTTGGGGAGGAATGTCCGAGCCGAAGTGCCACTGGAAGGGTGACACATCTACTTGGAGTGCCAAAGATTAGGGGTGGCATCGAACCGAGCCGGTTCGTGAGCTGCTCGAGCTCGGCTTGGTTCTGGCTCGGTTCAATTTGATCTATCTAGATCTTGACAAGGGCTTGGGAGTCGGGACCGGAAGCCGGGAGCGAGAGGGAGTCGACTTCGATTTCTTCCTCCCCTGGTCATTGCTGAGCCCCTCCCATCTGCTGTTGTGGTTGCCTCCGTCGTCGTCTACAGCTGCTCGCCGGCCGCCTTTGCCGCTGCTCAGTTCGATTTCTTCCTCCCCTCGTTTGCTTTCGCCGCTGCTTCCGTCACAATTGCCGCATCCATCAACACCGACGACAACTCCTCACCGGCACCGCTAGACCCCCTACCCCCTGCATCATCTCGGCGGAAAACCAGAGACCTAAGTTAGGGGAGAAATAATTTTTCCCTCTGCGCACGTGAAGACATCATGCAATTTTGTAAGTGCGACCTTTGCTCGTGCGATTTCACACGTGCGAGATCACAAACACGTGAAAAAAAAATTGTTTCTTGAAATCTGGCTGTCTCTTCCTCATGGTTCTTGAAGAGACTCAAATTGTTTGAGGTACTCTCTTAATGCTAACTCCACTCAAGTGTTTCAGAAGAACAAATTGGTACCATTTCAGAATTGTTGCTGTATGAATCCATTCTCCGAAGAAAAAAAAAAATGGGCATACGATTATGTCATCCAAAAACATTTTTCTTAAACTTTTTCTCTGTCTCCATGATCTGGGTTTTTAGTCCTTGAATTAGAACGATCTGATTGAGTACAAATGGACAAAACTAGCGTTGCTTTTCAAAGGAATATTTTTGTGTTTGATTATTGAATTAAGTTTATGCTTAATTATGCAGCTTTTATGAATAATTTTATGCATAGTGTATAGATAATTTTATACAGGGTTAATATACAGAGTTTATGCCCAATTTTAAGTAGAGGTTATGCCTAATTTTATGTAAAATGTATGCATAATTTTATATACAATTTATTTGACTTGTATTTTATGCAAAGTTTTAAATATAGGTTGGTGCTCGAACTCGGTTAAAATTATTGGGCTTGTGCTTGATTACAATTTTAGGTTAGGTTCGGCTCGAGCTCGAGTTCGAAATATTTAAATCATGCTCGGCTCGAACATAGTCAGGTTCGGGCTCGGCTCGGCTCGGCTAGGCTCAATGCCACCCTACGAAAGACAACGACACTTATGAGCCTTCCAAGTGGTAAAGACCCTCACTCTCACAGTCTAAACCAATCATCCTCCTCATGAAGGTTTTGAAATACATAATGATTAGGAAAGAAGGATACCGAATAATTCAAAGAGTTTGTAATTTGATTGACAGACAACAAGTTAACATGAAATTTATGGACACATAAAAAAATTCTACGGGTATAGATGAAATAGGCAGAACTTTGACCACTCCATTAATAGGTGAGGAGGCACCATCAACAAAAATGACATGTCTAAATAGGATGATTGACTAAGAGAAGTCAATATGAAAGACATACCTAACATGTGCGAAGATGCATCGGAATCAATCACTAACAACGTGGTAAGACAAGCATGTAAAACTAACATTTTTGAACTAGTCATGGTGGTTGTGGCTATGGTAATTGAATCACTAAGCTTCATAGATGTGGTTGATGAAGTCAATTTTGCCATCCTTTGAGCCAATTTTTGAAGTTCATCTAGAGCACCAGGAATCATACCTATTACGTGGCTCGCTGAAGTTTCATCACCTTTTGAAACACTAGAATTGGCCTGAGCAGGTTTTCCAAACTTGGCCTAGCACTTATCTAAGAAATGATTATAGTGCCCACAATAGACACAACTATCACTTCCGTTGCCTTTACCATGGCCATAACTATCCCACCTTGTTCCCTTCTACCTCCTCCACGTCTATAGGGTGCCTCTGAACAACTTGGTATGGATTGAATATTTAGGGCAACAACTTCTGCCCCTTTATTTTCCTTGTTGCCCTATGATATCACAATTATTTCTGCTCAAACTACTTTGTTAAAAGCTTTCTTCAATGAGGGTATATCATTAGAAGCAAGTATTTGGGCCCAAATTGCATCATGTTCGGGACCTAACCCATTAAGAAAATTGGCCGCATGAATTTACCCAAATTGCTTCAGAAGTTCTTTCTCATTTGTTGTAAAATGATGGTATACATCAATCTTGGTTAGTAAAGTTTGCAAGTCAATAAAATAATCAGTCGTAGTTCTATCCCTTCATTTCAGACTAAAGAACTTCGCATAGAGTTCATTAACACATGACAAATTACTCTCCACTCAAGAACTCCAAACACAATGGAACAATTCAGAAATATCCAGGATTTGGACTACAAAATATCCAATAAACTTGTGATCAGTGTATGTTGGGTCACATTATCATCTTACTATTAATATTTGAAATTATTTGGGTACTCAACGAAATTATTTTTTTGGTTATTTCAAATAAATTAGTAATAGGGTAAATACTAAGCCACAATTAATTTTTTTACATTTGTTTCTTGGTTCTCCATTGTTCATTTTCTTTCAAAATCAGTTTATCTTAATTTTTTTCTTTTGCAGTGACACTTTTTTTATTTATCACCCTGTATTTGTTTCTTTGTTTTATTATTTCCTTTATAACTTAAAGTGTCTTTACTGCACTGTGTATTGATCCTTCTCACTTGATTTGTCACAGTTGGAACTCTATTTTAAATAGTTGTCATTTATTCAGAAGACTGATTTTTTCATGCCAATCTACTTTTTATATCTAATTTTTGGTCAGCCTTTCGGCTACGTTGTGGCAGGTGATGTTGGGTGTGGACCGCCTCGACATGATTAAAGGAATTCCCCAGAAGATTTTGGCATTTGAAAAATTCCTTGAGGAGAATCCTAATTGGCGTGATAAAGTTGTTTTGCTGCAAATTGCTGTCCCAACGAGAACAGATGTCCCTGAGTGTATGTGTCTTCATTCAGTGTGGATTATCTCGGGTTCCTTTCTTTTTGCCCTTTTTCTTCTTTTTATGTTCATGGATAGGCATTTTGAATTGCGTATGGTGGTGTACTTGGATTTTTTTTTTTTTGTCCAGAATATCCTTAAATTTCCATAAACTAGGACAGGTGTCCTGCACCAACTTCATTTTTTTATGACAACTCAAGTTTTCATTGTGAGGAGTGTTTTTCACTGCCCACATCGAGGTTTGTTAACATGAGGTCTTCTGTTCAAATCTTATGGTTAACATTTGCAGCCAATCTCAAAAAAATCTAATGAGTTTTTTTTTAAAACAATATATTTTTATGTTAGGGATTAACGAGGTATTTTTCATCATAGCTTCAGAGTGATTTGTTCTCCCCCCCCCCCCCCCCCCCCCCCCAAAAAAAAAAAAAAACAGCGTTGATTTCACTTGAATGGTACTGTGTTACCCATCTATATCAGGCATATTGATCAAAATTTTGATTGTTTGCAACATATAATGGAGATGTGTTTGTTCAATTTTCTTACAGATCAAAAACTTACAAGTCAAGTGCATGAAATTGTTGGACGTATTAATGGTCGATTTGGGACATTAACTGCTGTCCCAATACATCACTTGGTAACACTCTTCAACTTTGACTATTATGTCATTACTTGAGTAATTGGTCATCTTCTATGAGTGAACTAGATGTCTTGTTTTTTTTCCGATAAATGGTGAATTTCATTGAGGGGCAGATTTTTTAGTTCAATTTTCTGTAGAAATTTTCTTTTGAGATAGTTTGGGTATCACTTCTGTATAACTTTTTCTGTTCAATATTCTGATTTATTACATATCAGTGGAGTGGTTATTGCTTACTATTCAGTCGGAATACTAGAACAGGCTATGGCATTCATTTTTTACATGGTATTGAAGTGGTTGCTTGGCTATTCTTGATATGGTTTATGCTAATGTCTTAGTTTCATCTTTCCTCGAACTCTTCAGACCTAGTATATATTGTCGCATGGTGTACCCTGGTTTGGGTATCGGGATCCTTTTTACCTAGTTTGATTACTCATGATCTGCTCCTGGATCAAATATATAACTAAGGCATTATTTTTATCATTTGAGTTGGTTCTTTTAGGTTTTGGTTTTAAACCTGAGGACTTAGGTTTTCTGCTTTTGTCCTTCTTGCAGGATCGATCACTTGACTTCCATGCGTTATGTGCACTATATGCTGTGACCGGTAATTATTTTCTGTCTCTTTTGTCTGACTACTTGGCTTGAATCTTTACCTCCGTATAAAGCAACGCTGACTGTCCCACTGAGTATGATCAGAAATTTCTGTCAAACTTTTCCCACTACATGGAGTCCAAATCTTCTTTAATGAGATGATTCATATTCCACAAAAGTTTTTCCTATAAGCGGCAAAACTAGATTACTAAAAAAGGAGAGAAAACTACAGATCTCCCTAAAATATCTGTAATTTGAGTAAACTTCTGTAGCAATTTGTAGAAGCTCATGGACAAGATCAGTTGCTACCAAAATGTTAGGACAACCATTTGTTCTTTTGAGGTTATCTGATACCTTACGAGGTTGGAGAAGCATTATGCTTTTGTTTTCTTACTTTCTCCCTCTTTTTTTTTCCCTAGATGTGGCTCTAGTGACTTCATTGAGGGATGGAATGAATCTGGTCAGTTATGAGTATGTGGCTTGCCAGAAATCTAAGAAAGGTGTCCTCATTCTTAGTGAGGTGATAATTTCGATCCTTCGTTTGAGTTCATATAGTGTTTGTTTTAATTATGTTTATTTCCCTATTACTGTCGAATATAATGTTAGCAAGTGAATCCTATGTAAACATATGTGTTGATCAAGGACTTGTTTAGGCATTATTTTTTCTCTTTAAATTTAAGGTTAGTGGTATAATACTTGACCTTACATGTCAATTTTTTGAGGTATAGCTCCCTTCACATGCAGAAATGGGTTTATAGTTGAAATAGGTAATGAATGAGAATTTTTCCCTTAGCTGCACATTCGCAGGGAGACCTAAGGATTCTTTATACATTGCTTTCATTTATTTCTTGGCAAAGTGAAAATGGTAAAAATAATGTTCTGTTTATGACTGCTTATTTATGTGTCTCTGTTATTTGGTAGTTTGCAGGAGCTGCACAGTCTCTAGGTGGCAGGTGCTCTCCTTGTTAATCCATGGAATATAACAGAAGTGGCTAACTCAGTTGAGTATGCATTGAACATGCCTGCAGATGAAAGAGAAAAGCGACATATGCTTAATTTCATACATGTAACAACTCACACTGCTCAAGATTGGGCAGAAACATTCGTCAGGTATCTACAGTCCAAATACTATCATATTTCAATTTCCTTTTTTCCCTATTATTCTAATTGGCAACTAGAATTTTTTTTTTCCTTTTCAATAGTGAGAAAGACTACACTTAAGAGAGGAAATTGGCTCAAAGCTCTGGAACTCTTAATAACAAATAGGGAATAGGAGTTTAGAACTGATTGGGCTCACCTAAGATGTCATTGACCCTGAACTAAGCTTTTCTTTTTTCAATCACACCCTAACAGTGGCACTAACCTAATTTTATAAAAAAATTCAAGAGCAAATATTGATGTACCATTTATTGGACATGTAGTGAACTCAATGACACCATTGTTGAAGCTCAACTGAGGACTAGACAAGTTCCGCCAGGGCTTCCAATGGAGGATGCTGTTGATCGTTATCTCCAGTCCAAGAATCGATTACTTATACTGGTACTTTCATTCTTATTCAGTTATCAATGTTGTCCTTCAAACTCATATCTTATGGAGCTCGAAATCCTATGATGGTATTTTTCAATAATGCTTTGTATGGATTCAATTTTTTTTTTATAATTAATGGAAACTCTAAGAAATTGACTATAAAAAAAAAAGAAAAAAATAGTAGCTATAGAAAAGACTAAGAATCTCATTATTTCTCAATTCCTTTGTCCCACTCGTTTTTTTTTTTTTTTTTTTGGCTTCAATTATTTCTTTAATTTTTTGTTTTGAAATTAATACAATCCAGGTTTTGCAAAAATGAAAGAAAAAGGAAACAGTAAAAAAGAGAGGTGAAGCTTGATTGTAGTGTGAAAAATGAGGAAAGAAAGACCTGTAGGAAAGGGATATTTTGGCTGTAAGAAGGGAAATGAAAGGTGAGATGATGCAAAGAATGAACTAACTTATGGGGGGTTAGTCCACAATGAAGTGGAATGAATTCCCTCCACATTACTTAGTTCATCCCATTTATGGTGTTAGTCCAGAATGACTTGAATTGAAGTGAGATAACACCATTTCATTCGCTAAGGCAAAAACGGGGGAAAGTTGTTTCCTACCTATTTTGCGAATCATCAGCTTTCCACGCGCGACGCGCGTTGCTTCTTCCCCCCCCCTTCTCGTCAGCCTCTCCAGATGCAGAGCCCCCTCCGCCTCCCTCTCTTCGCCCCCTCCGCGATTTTTTTCCTCCCTCTGCCCCCACCTCTGTCGCAGAGCCCCTCGGCCTCCCTCTCTTTCCGCCCCCCCCCCCCCCCCCCCCCCCCCCCGTCGGCCTTCCTTCCTCCCTCTCTCGACCTCCGTCGCAGAGCACGGGAGGCCAAAGCCCCTCGGCCTCCCTCTCTTTTTCCGCCTCTCCCCCCGTCGGCCTTCCTTCCTCCCTCTCTCGACCTCCGTCGCAGAGCACGGGAGGCCAGAGCCCCTCGGCCTCCTGGCTTCTCTTCTCTCTCGGCCTCCCTATTTTCTCCCTCTCGGCGCACCGTCGGAGCGTCGCCTCCGTCGCCGTTGCCCGCCGCCATCGCCGTTGCCCGCTGCCGTCGCCGTTGCCAAGATCGCCGCAGAGGAAGACGAAGACGATATTTAATTTTTCCTAAGTTAGGAAAAATTAAACATCGTCAGAATTGGTTTAATTATCTAATTAATTAAACCATTAGTTTTTCATTTTTTGTTAATATATTATTAATTAATAATATTTAAAATGTATATTATGTTATTGATAAATTTATTTATTTATTTATTTATTTTTATTAAAATAATGAGTTTTAATGTTAAACTATATCTTATGTTATTACAGAATAATTTATTTATTTATTATATTCACTTATGTTATTTTTAACTTTTTTATTTATTTTAAATAATTTATTCTAGTCACACGTAATTAGTATATTAATTTATAATAAACTATAATCATTAATTGGTTTAATTATCCAATTATTATAATTAATTAAACCATAATTATTGTTTTAATTTATAATAAATTATAATCATTAAGTAATATAATATAATTTTTTATTAATTAAAATATTAATATATTCTAATACTACACGTTAAATCACTTATAAGTGTAGTAATCACGCTTATTTTTATTAATTATATATTTAGGTATATGTTCTATTTAAGTATATTATAAAATGTTACTTATTCTCTTTTTTATATCATATTTTTCATTTGGGGGCACTAACACTGGAATCTGTTTTCCAGCCACTTGAACTCGTCTATACTAACACCCAAACATGAATTGAAGTGGAAGCAATTCATCTCACTTCAATTCAATTTTCCACTTCATTTCCACTTCATTGTGGACTAACCCCTCCTTAAGGATCCTTGCATCATAAAGAAAATGCAGTTCCTGTGATATGATTTTGGCTTGGGTTTAGGCTTAAGTTTGCAATCCGAAAATTTCTAAAGTTATCTCTCCATATAACTTCTTCAAGGATGAGATGTATCTCTTGAACTTTTGTTCCTGAGTTCAAACTAATGAGAAGATGCTCTAATTCATGTCCTAGATTGCTGATATAAAGTTATGTTATAAAAAAATCCAAGTCCAACTCTAATTTGTTTTGCCTTATCCTATTTAAACATTAATATTAAATCTTAAATTTGCAGAAACGTCAACTAAACTTAGAGCTACTTAGGTTAGTTAAAAGATCACATTTATGCACATCATTCAAATCCAAAATTGGGTAACTAACTAATGAAAAGAAAATTCCACTTCATTTGAACTTCTTTTGATCAAGATATGACTTCATTTATGTTGACTATCCAAGTTGTGCAACTCCTTAGCTAGTTTCTGGTATCTGAATTTTCCAGTTTTTTCCCTGCTTGTAATTTGTATCAAACAAACTTTTGATGAAAAAACAACAAACTATGATGAATTGATTTCTCGTTGCTCATTTCTATCTTGATACCTGTTACTTTACCTTTTGATAAGTTCAAAATTAGTAACTACTAGTAATGTTGCTTGAGTTTTGAAAATCTCTCCTTAGTTTAGACTTTTTCTTTCGCTCTGATAATCTCTGGTTAGGATTTTGGCCTAGTTTGAGCTGAAACTGTTTGACCAATTTTCTCAAACCCTGGTTGACATAATCCTTTCAGCTTGAAGTTTCTGAGCATTGGAGACACTGTGGCTTTCCTAATATATCCTGAGATAGTTGTGGACACGCTTTTCTAACATCCCGAGATTGCTTCTCTCAAATTTCACATAGATGTCTCATTCAGATGTTCTAGGACAGCTATTTTCTGCATGCACTCTTGCTGCAGAGTTTGCTGGTTTTTTATGTGACTGTTGAGTGATTGCTTTTTAATACTGGTTTAAGACTTGATTGTTGGTCAACACTGATTAAAATATTTCAGACCTGGGTTGTGTAAAGTCAGCCCAAAAGGTTAAACACTTTCAATTTACACTACCAGTTTATTTTGGAAAGGACTAAATTTATTGGACTATTATGTAATCAGTCACTTAAAATCTCAAAAGGAGGTAGCATCACAATATTGAGTCAAAAAATCTTCTATCTGTCACGTATGCCACTATGCAGTTACCCTCCAAAATACTTGTTAACGATTAGAAGATTGAGTAAACCATTGAGGACTAGTGGTAGTTTTAGTTTTCTCTGGAAGATCTCATGTTATATGATTGAGTAGGATTCGATATTTTAAATTCTTATGTCAGCATGTTTAAATGGTGTTTAACCAAACCTCTGCTTCAACATTCGTTTGTTGACGTGGCAGCTGACGTTTATTACATCATCTGTGTTGTATTTTCCCTTCTCTTCATAGGAAACACAGGCAATTCTCTCACCCTACAGTATTGATTTTTCTTTGTAACAAATTGACTCCTTCATGTACTTAAATTAGGTGAAAATTCTTCACAAATTGGACATTAGTGGCCTGTATTAAACCTTTAGTACACCATATCTAATTCGGACTTCTTTGACTCGACAGCTTTTTCTGTTAATTGACATATTCTCATAATCCATCTGTTTAATAGATCTGTGGCAGGGTTATATCGCCCTTTTGTAGATGAATCAGATTGTGCAGATTGTATATGTTCATAGCTGGCTATTTAGTAAAAAATATATATATATAGTGAAAAAAGCATGGACACTTGATTAGGGTTCTATTTTGCACCTCCATTAGCTAGTGACTGGTCTAGATACAAGTTGGTGTAGCCCCTCTATAATAGGATAGTTGCAGGAGGCCACCTGTTGGTGAACCACTAGAAATATTTGTTGTGGTATGTTTAGGCTCTTTCTAATACTCACATCCTTTACTTCTCTGTAGTTCTGAATCGTGGAAGTTTTAGTTGCCAAAGAGCTTGATTACGTTATCTTGTAGCACAGAAGTATTTAGAGATGATTAAAGTTTGCTTCCTTTCATGGAATATACTTGCCATGAACTACTAAAAAAAAAAAATTCTGATGCTGATAAGTATGGCTGTCTGAATGTCTACTGTTTGTGGAAAAGAATACTAGTTTGGAAACATTGTTGTCATGGTCATGCAGCCCTTGGTGTCTGTTTGTCTGAATATTTTTAATTATGTTTTATCAAAATGTTAGGGATTCAATGCAACATTGACAGAACCTGTGGAGAGCCCTGGGCGAAGAGGGGGAGATCAGATCAAAGAAATGGATTTTAAATTACATCCTGAGTTGAAAGAACCCCTAGAAATTCTTTGCAGTGATCCAAAGACAACTATTGTTGTACTCAGTGGAAGTGATAGAAGTGTCCTAGATGAGGTAACTACCTTCTACTCTTCATTACCCTTACATTGTTATCATGTCACTGATCCTCAGTGGAAGTGATAGAAGTGTCCTAGATGAGGTACCCACCTAGTCTTTCTTACCCCTATATTATTATTATTTCTCTGATTTATTTTCTCCTGTATATATTGTTTTATCTGTAGAATTTTGGGCACTATAACATGTGGTTAGCAGCGGAGAACGGAATGTTTTTGCGTCTGACTAAAGGAGAATGGATGACAACAATGCCAGATTATCTAAATATGGATTGGGTAGATAGTGTAAAGGTAAAACTTTTGTGCGACTCGCTCATGCCATTTTTACTCAAAATTTACTTTACTATTTGCCATCTTTCCACCGAATTTGGTGACTCATTTACATGGAACAGCATGTTTTCGAGTACTTCAAAGAAAGAACACCAAGGTCTAATGTTGAGCTTCGTGAAACTTCACTTGTATGGAATTACAAGTATGCAGGTAATAAGGTAAATACATCATGTTTAATTTGACATGGGATCATCTATTGTTATTTCCATTTCTATCTCATCTTATTATGGTTGTAGATGTTGAATTTGGAAGGCTTCAAGCAAGGGATATGTTGCAGCATTTGTGGACCGGTCCCATCTCCAATGCGGCTGTTGATGTTGTTCAAGGAAGCCGGTCAGTCGAGGTCCGATCTGTTGGTGTAACTAAGGTGAGTCCGGATCAAACCAAGTCAACCAATTCCATTCTGAATTAATACTGCTTCAAATTCCTTTCTGCTGATTTATGAGAAACTTTATTTAATACCCACGTGGCTTGTGATGAAAAACTTCCCCAATGAAAAGGAGTTTTTGTCTTTCCATTTCCTACTGATATTTTTCCTTTAAGTAAAAACTGTTTCATTTTTATGAAACGTTGCAGGGGGCAGCCATTGATCGTATCTTAGGAGAAATAGTTCACAGCAAATGCGTGGAGACACCAATTGATTACGTGCTATGCATTGGTCACTTTTTAGGGAAGGTAGTTGTCTGATTGAATGTTCAATCTCAGTTTGTTGTCAACTCCATATCGATTTTTCTGAATGTTATCTCAGTCGGCACTATTATTTCTGCAAGACGAAAAGTATTAATACAATTAACTCTGTTGGTGCAAATTACTGTATCAGGATGAAGACATCTATACATTTTTTGAACCAGAGCTCCCAGCAGAACCAGTAGCTTCTACAAGAGCAAAGGTGGCCTCTGACATCATCAAGACCACTGATAGGTGCTTTTCGCAGAAGCTGTCAAACAATAGAAGTGGTTGTAAGACATCCCATAACCGGAACCAGAAGGCATCAGTAGCATCTGAAAGGAGAGTGACAAATAACGGCGATGGGGTATGGCGATCCTCACTAGAAAATATTGCATGGCATGAAGGATCATCAGTGCTCGATCTCAAGGGCGAAAACTACTTCTCTTGCGCTGTAGGGAGGAAATGCTCAAATGCAAGGTATCTTCTTGGGTCATCAGACGATGTGGTCACGTTTTTGAAAGAGTTGGCTTCAGCTTCTCATTAACTTTCATCAGTTTTATGATTCTAGTGGGAGTGAGGAAATGGAGGTTTCAGAATTGTCTTACTGTAAATGTTCACCTGAGTGATAGCCTGTTAGTCAGTTAGAGCAGTCAACAGGAAGTAAGTAATCCGGACGATTTAGGGGGGGGAGAAGAAATTTGAAGTGGATAATAAGCCAAAAATGTATATCACTCAAATTTCTTACCTATTGACGGCCTTGCTGTTACATGGCTCCTTCTTTGTTTCGTCGGTCAATCATTTTGTGCTGTAGAAGTAATGAATATTTGTCCACATAAATAGAGAGGCCCAGCCTCTTCTGTTCATATCGTATTTTGGAAAATAAATAAATATATTCTGTCATGTTCTCAATTTTCAAGAAGCAGATGTCTTGGGTGTTGGACAGAGAGCAGAGACGAACACTAGTTAGTTGATGAATAGTACTGGTTCTTTGTTCTTTTCTTTTCTTTTGGGGTTCCAAACAGGCCCTAAAGGACTCCGGGCTTCCGCCTCCGCCTCTACTTAATCAATCTTCATCGCACTACCGTGATGGCAAATGCAGCCTTACTTTCCAGCTACGGAGATTGTAAGTGTCAAAGTCAGTTCCTAAATTCGAGTTAGATAACCATTTTCAACCCCTTGTTATCATTCGCTAAAATAAGATAAAATAAGATAAAATAACTTCATAATATTTTAGACTATCTTAAAACCGTAAAGCGACCTGGTTCATTTTCTTCCCTTGGTCAAGCAACTCAATGGAAAGAGAAAAGGTGGTATGGTATAGGGGTGGGCATCGGGTTGGGTTTTACGTAGAACCCTACTTGACACAACCTGAAAAACCTGAGTTTGGATTTCTGATTTCACTCCACAGGTCAGGGATGAAGGATTTAGGGTCAGAGACGAGTTTTCCCAAATTTGACCCAAACCCAACTCACAGACGAGATAGAGATATAAAACGGGGTTGAGACGAGTCAAGTTTATGGGAATGAGGCGGTGATAGATCAAGGGATTGGACTAAAAGGATGGAGATTAAGTCGGGATTGAGTTTGACAATTTGGGTTTTTCTCTGCAGATATAGGGGGGGTTAGTCCACAATGAAGTGGAATGAATTCCCCCCGCATTACCTAGTTCATCCCACTTATGGCGTTAGTCCAGAATGACTTGACTTGAAGTGAGATAACACCATTTCATCTCCTCAGGCAAAAACGACGGAATTCTATTTCCGCCCTTTTTTTCAAGTCATCCACTTACCGCGAGCGACGGCGTCGCTTCTTCCCCCTCCCCCCGAAACAAAAAAATCACGCTCATATCCTTTCTCCTCTCCTCTCGCTCAGCCTTCGTCTCTGGACGAAAATTTTCGCCCGACATCTTCTCTCTTTTTCGCTGTCTCTGCTCCTCTCGCTCGGCGCTCGTCTTCGTTCTCTGCTCCCTCTGCTGTATCTGCTCCCTCTCTCTTGTTATCTCTCGTTTTCGCCCCATCTCCCTCTCTCGTCTCTTTCTCTCTCGGCCTTTCTCTTCCCTCTCCCTCTCTCGTCTCCCTCTCTCTTTTCCCTCTAGGCCTCCATCTCTTTTCACTCTCGGTCTCCCTCTTCCTTCTCGTTCTCGCTCTTCTCTTTCCTCCTCCCCCGATTTTCTTTGATTTAACCTATTCCGGTTTCGATATCCTTCGATTTTCGACAGTTAGGCGTCGATTTCTTCCATTGGGCTTACATTTCCCCATTCGGCGGTGATTTCCCCCAAATTTCAAAAGGTAATCCGAAACCCTAATTTTTTTTCAACTAATTTAGTTTTGTGTTTGAGTTAATTTTAATTTTTGTGCGTAATTTATCTTGATTGTGGCTAATTTTAAAACGTTAAACAACTTTCGAAGCTTATTATTCTGTTGGCCAGTTTTATACGAGGCAGGTTTCTAGAATCTGGATGCCACGATGGATATTTAATCTAGTGGTAGCTGATCTTTCATTTCTGGTTCACTCTTACTTATCTTTAGGTCCATTATCATAATATGTTTCACCCACAATGTTGATGTTGGATGCAGGGCCCTCTTTTCCAATTGAGAACCGAATAAATCCAGTCACCATGAGGGCACTGAAGACCCACTTAGACCGTGCAAAAAACCTTCCATTTGTAAAAAGAATTTCTGATTTCCATTTGCTGTTGTTGTTGGCTAAGTTTCTGGATGTCAATTCTGATATACCTGCATTGGCTGAGTGTGTGCAAGTTCAAACTCCTGTTTCAGAGGGAGAAACTTCTCTGTGTTGTATTTGTGTGGTTGAATTTAGGTAAAAGTAAACGCTAGGCGGTCTCCAACATATCGTTGAGGGAGAAACTTCCCCATCGGATAAAGGCTGACTTCTTTGCATTTTGTTTTCTTGGAGCTGTTTCTATGAAATTCTCACGATTTTAAAATAAACTTGAGGTAAAGTAGAGTGACATTCAGTGTTTCACTGAAAGGAGGTTTGGAAGACCACAGAGCGGAGATTATTATGTGAGAATAGATCCAGAAGTTTTATCAGTGCTGACTTACATGAGTCAGTATGGTTCCTTTAGAAGATATAGCATAAAAATCAGTATCTTGTTTTTGAATTTATTGTAGAATCATAAACCGAACTAAGCAGTAAGTCTTTTATAAATTGGCTTGAAGACAATTGTTGTACCTGATAGCTAAAGTGTATCAGCGCGACCTTGTAAAAGGTCTTCTCTTCTGTGAATAGCCAGTTCAGTGAACTAGTTAAGGCTTTTCTTTGCATAGCCAATTGAGCGAACTAGTAAATGCTATATGGAAAGGTTGCATATGTCTAATGGATCTTTGATACGACTTGGATATGATGTTGATTCCTTTTCAGCCAATGCACTTGTTGATATTTATGCTAAATTAGGAGATATTGAAGCTGCTATGATGGTTTTTGAGAAAATTTTGCTACCTGATATTGTTTCATGGAACACCCTTATTGTAGGTTGTGCTCTTCATAGTTTCCATAATCTAACACTGGAATTGTTGCAAGAGATGAAAGTGTTAGGCACAACTCCAAACAAGTTCACTCTATCTAGTATTCTTAAAGCTTGTGCAGGCATGGGAATGATCGATTTGGGCAGGCAAATTAATTCACATTTGATCAAAGTGGGTTTTGATACTGATGTATTTGTCTGTGTGGGACTTGTTGATATGTACTCAAAATGTGGTCTTATGGAGGATGCAAGAAGGGTTTTCAATTTGATGCCTATGCAGGATTTAATTTCTTGGAATTCTATAATCTCAGCCTACGTACAAAATTTGAATGATGAAAAAGCCATATCACTTTTCTGTGAGATGCAAAAAGAAGGCTTTAACTGTAACCAGACAACATTGTCCACTATTCTGAAATCAATTGCTAGCTTGCAGTTAATTGATGCGAGCAAAGAGATCCACTCATATGCTATCAAATTGGGGTTGGAGTCTGATGTTTATGTCACAAATAGTCTTATCGATCCATATGGCAAATGTCATTATACTGAGGATGCAAGGAAAGTTTTTGTCATTTTATACCTTTTTGTCACGTGTTTTATTTTTATTTATTAAGTATTTTAATTTATTAAGTATTTTTATACTATATATTATGTTATTACAAAATAATTTATTTATTAATTATATTCATTTATGTTATTTTTAACTGTTTTATGTAATTTAAATAATTTATTCTAGTCACACGTAATTAGTATATTAAGTTATAATAAACTGTAATCATTAATTGGTTTAATTATGCAATTTCTATAATTAATTAAACAATTAAATTTATTTATTATATTCCCTTATATTATTTTTTAATTTTTATTAATTTTATATAATTTATTTTAGTCACACGTAATTAGTATATTAATTTATAATGAATTTTAATCATTAATTGGTTAATTATCCAAATGCTATAATTAATTAAACCATTATGTTTATTTATTATATTCCCTTATGTTATTTTTTAATTTTTATTAATTTTATATAATTTATTCTAGTCACACGTAATTAGTATATTAATTTATAATGAATTGTAATAATTAATTGGTTAATTATCCAATTGTTATAATTAATTAAACCATTAGGTTTATTTATTATATTCCCTTATATTATTTTTTATTTTTTATTAATTTTATATAATTTATTCTAGTCACACGTAATTAGTATATTAATTTATAATGAATTTTAATCATTAATTGGTTAATTATCCAATTTCTATAATTAATTAAACCATTATGTTTATTTATTATATTCCCTTCTGTTATTTTTTATTTTTTATTAATTTTATATAATTTATTCTAGTCACACGTAATTAGTATATTAGTTTATAATGAATTGTAATCATTAATTGGTTAATTATGTACTCATTCTCTCCTTTATTTAGAAAAGGACACTAGAATCTGTTTTCCGAGCACTAAGACTAGAATTTGTTTTCCAGCCACTTCAACTGGCCTGGACTAACACCCAAACATGAGTTGAAGTGGAAGCAATTCATCTCACTTCAATTCAATTTTCCACTTCATTTCCACTTCATTGTGGACTAACCCCCCCATAAGGGTTTGGGTTTGACTTTCGATTAACTTGATCCTAAGACACCCTGTGCCCAAGGGCGCCTTCTTCTCTATGCAGGGAAGCTATCCCCAATCTTGGCAAGATAATATACTCGGTAAACAAGTGACACATCCATCCTTCTTCTGAAGTGGTTTGATGTAAGGGTTGGAACTACAATCAAGTTGCATGATACTGATACATATTATATAGCATGTGTTAATAGTTGATACATAAAATAACCTATCCAAGTTGATTACTCAAACCGAAACCCGGTTGAACTTGCCCGATTGTGTTGGCAACTCCATAGTAACTAGGAAGAGTTAAACTCGCGAGTCCACACCCCGACCCGAGTTTGGTCACTCAATCAGGTATTCTTATCGGATTCTGACCCGCCTTATAAGTTATACCCATTAACAACAAATCACAGAAAAGGTATACTGATCTCGATCGACTACCCTAGCTCAGGCGAACCGCTCTATCCATTTACCATTAAATTTTTTGACTAACTTCGCTTATACGAGAAATGAATTTTGGCAATCAAAGTTTTTTATAAAGAGAAATCGATATTCAAAACATCAAAAGTCATATGGTAGAAATGGTTCGAGCAATAGCAGAAAAGATCAATTTTTAAGCCATTTTATACAGTCAATAATGTGATTTTATATGGGGATTTATATGTCAAAAAACATATATGTAAGTCTATTTTCTACCTTATCAAACCAATTCTCAATCTGAGTTTTCTAGAGGTAGATATCAATTTCGCATGGGTCAATGATCATTTTGGTTAAAGAAGAAAGAGTACTTAGTTCGGCAAGATTACAGAGTCTGAAATCTATCATATTTTTTCTCTCTCAAAATAAGTATAATTATGAAGCAACGTTATACCTAGATGAAATGTATCAAAATCTAGTTTCAGAAGGAGAGAATTTCATGTCAAACTAGTATCTATTTAAGATATTTGATCTTAGAAGTACAAAAGATCAGTTGAAAAATCTATCATAAATGTACCATTTGTGATTCTAAGCTATTTTTGTAACAATCTACCATAATTGAAAATCCAACATTGACTTCATACATCATTTGAAAAAGGAAAAGAAAATAAAATTCCAAACGCCCCAAAACTCATCTCCATTGTATCCCTGTATCCTCGCCCCACCCCATGATAACCCTTCATACATCATTTGAAAAAAAAGCAAGATAAAAATAACTTAAGCTAGTTCACGATTCTGGTAAGTAATCGTTACTCTTATTTTATTTTTTTCTCTTTTCTCTAAAAAATGGGAATAAGAATTTGATTTCCATCATCAACTTCCTGTTCGCACATCACGTTTGCATGACTGAACTGCCAATCTCTTAAAATAAGAAGCAGAGAGACAGAAAATTCATTATAGAGAAGCCCCATGCTTCGACCCCCTTTTTCTTAGTTTTTATCTCAGTCTTGTATCTTTCGAGGAATTCCAACATCGATCGATCAGTAGTGCGATTCCAAATAAGGTATACTCTAAATTCTCATCTTCTGCCAGCTTTGGATGGCAATAATAGCAAGAAGTGTGTGTCGATTTCTTAGGAATGCATGCAGTAAAGGAAAAAATATCTTCTTTCAATTTTTTTTTTCTCTGAAAGTGAATGAGCGTATGATAGAGTTTAAGATCCCACAGTGCATGTGGGATGAAGTTTCAGAATAGATTTGCGATGTTAGTCAAGAGAAGTAGGTTAAATGATCCATGGACGTTAGCCGTTTATACCTGGGCATGTCATGTTTAAGAAAAAAATATCACTTTTAGAAGATGGAGACTTTTGGAAGGTTACAGCCAAAAGCATTAGATTTCTTGAGAAAAAAAATCTCAAGGAGACAGTCACATGCATCTTTATCTAATTTCGTCTAGCAAGTTTGGATGTGTAAATCATATTTGCAATCATTCTCACATGTCATGTTCGAGTTAATATGCTGAATACTATCTAAGTCTAATTGAATGGGGGTTGCGTAGATGCTTGAAAGTTACAAACTATTTTCCCAAGAATGTCAGCAAATTAAAAAACAGTTTTCCGCCTCCAGGTGTTATAAATGCAATCCCTTAATCAAAATCCTGTATCCATGTTCAACGCCAGCCATTGAGACACCGATTAGTATAATACCCTTCTCTGCTGAATACTGTTATTTCCTGAAATGAAAGCATTCATGCAGGCAGGACAATCGGAGAAGAAGACTGGGCCAGGAATCCGGCATTCGTTGGTGAGTGCAGGACTCTGGCGGCTTGAAGAGGAGCCAAGAAAAATGCGTCTTAGACCTTTGCCATTTAAGGCTATTGTAGGGCTCTGCATGGTGTGCTTTCTGGCAGGGTCGCTCCTCACCAGTCGAACACGGAGGTCCCCGGCTCAGAATGTTGAGGAAGATGGATCAGTCTTCCTTCATGGCCAGCAAAAGATCGTGGCTGTGGCAAAAGACTGTGAGCCCAAGCGTGTAAGCAGATGCAACCTTTTGCTTACAAACTTTTAGGCGACAATTATTGCTGTGTGAATTTTATATGAGATAGAATCAAACATTCAAACCCATTCATCTATGTACTTTTTTATATGTATAAACGTTTGCAGAAGCTGATTGAGGGAAATTCAGGAGATATAATGGCAGAATTGGTGAAAACTCATCAAACCATTCAGTAAGTATCGCCTGTAATTGCCTTCTTTTGTTTTGTTTTTCTTTGTTTATAATATCTAGTCTTTATCGTTTTAACCCAGATCACTAGACAAAACAATTTCCACTCTAGAGATGGAGCTTGCAGTGGCCAGAACGAGCCGACGCAACGGTGCGCCCTATCTCAATGGGCCTTCTAAAGAATCCAACCATACTTTCCACAAGGCATTCGTTGTTATTGGAATTAACACCGCATTCAGTAGCAAGAAACGGCGAGATTCAGTTCGAGAGACATGGATGCCAAGAGGTGGGTAGGTTAGGTTTTGTGTGAATGATGAAGCAAAGCTCCATGTATGTAGTAGTTTTCTGACATAGGATGACCATGTTTTACAGGAGAAAAGCTCCGGAAGCTGGAGAAAGAGAAGGGGATAGTCATTCGGTTTGTGATCGGTCACAGCGCGACTCCCGGCGGCGTGCTCGATCGTGCCATCGACGCAGAAGAAGAACAGCACAAAGATTTCTTGAGGCTTCGACATGTGGAAGGATACCGTGAGCTTTCCTCAAAGACTAGAATTTACTTTTCCACTGCAACCTCCAAATGGGATGCTGATTTCTATGTAAAGGTTGACGATGATGTTCATGTTAATCTTGGTAGTCTCTCTCTCTCTCTCTCTCTCTCTCTCTCTCTCTCTCTCTCTCACTAAAAGGAATGTGCATGCAGGTATGTTAGTGACAACGCTGGCTCGTTATCGCTCCAAACCTAGAGTGTACATCGGCTGCATGAAGTCGGGACCCGTACTCTCTCAGAAGTGAGTTACTTCTACAATCCAAGTAAAGTTCCCTTTTTGAGTTTTTCTGAGTCGCGTTTCACATGAATGAACCGTCCTGAATTCTCCTCCTCATGATGAAACGCGACCCAAAATAAACACAGAAGTGAGCAAAGGTGGCCATACGCCTTCGCGGGTCTTCCAAGTTTGTGAATTAATCTCAAGCCGTGCAGAATAAATATTTATAGTCCATGATTCCGGGTTTCTGCTCAGCAGGGGAGTGAAATACCACGAACCTGAATACTGGAAATTTGGGGAGGAAGGTAACAAGTATTTCAGGCATGCCACTGGTCAAATTTACGCTATTTCTAAAGATCTTGCTGCCTATATCTCAATAAACGCGTAAGTCACATTTCTGCTTTCTGTACTAATTCTTCTGAATCCTGTCAAAGATGAAGTCACTCAACTTACATCTTTGTGATTCTTTTTGGCAGACCCATACTCCACCGATTCGCAAACGAAGATGTTTCTCTAGGGTCGTGGCTCATCGGCCTTGATGTCGAACATGTCGACGATCGTAACATGTGCTGCGGCACCCCTTCAGGTTTTACGACCTCAACCTTCTGCTATCGTCGTTACAAAATGTCCCCTAATTAGTCCTTTGAGATTTGTTCAAACCTTGATTCAAGTCAGCAGCTCAGAATATCAAATTTCTTACATTGAGTTTATCTGGTAAATAGATTGCGAGTGGAAGACGCAGTCGGGCAATGTATGCGTAGCGTCGTTCGATTGGTCATGTAGTGGGATATGCAAGTCGGTGGAGAGGATGAAGGAAGTCCATTACAGTTGCGGTGAAGGAGATGCGGCAGTTTGGAGCGCTCTTCTGTAGATGCAAGAGAGTAAGAAAGCATTTATGTCAAAAGAAGCACTGAACTCGGATATGTGAGAAGAGAGCACTCGTTAACTTGGTGTCTTTCTCGCCTCTACTCGAGACCAAGGTGTAATAATAGTTCGAGGACCTTGCTTTAGGGTTCTTAATGGCGGACCTTCTGTCCCTGCAATAAGAATCCTGCTCATCTCATCCGAGTCAGGTTAAGACTTTACTAAGCAAATAAACTTATTATGAATGAAAGATTTTGAAATTGGAAAGAAATCATGGTTTTGGAAACTAATCAAAAGATGATGTGCTCTACCATTGAAGATTGTGTTGAGTTTATTTCTTAAATTTTAACAAGCTATATAGAAATCATTTACCCATTTTTAATTAAGTAAAACAACTTAGTGTAACACCCCTTGACGCTCTTGAATGAAATGGGTAAAAAATTTAGATATTAGTGTAATTCAAACAAATAAAGAAATTATCTATATTGCTTTCGGTTATCATCGGTTTCACCCCACCCGCCCGCACCCCCCCCCCCCCCCCTATATTTAAAGCTTAAGTCAACCATACTTGTACGTACCCTTCGGAGTACCTATATCTAAAATATACATAATATACTAATGTACTAACCACCCTTTCATATTTTCTCCAATTCTAAGATGGAAGAAGAACAAGTGTAATAAGTAGTTGAATCAAGATCTAAACTAGAATATAGTTAAACAAGATGAAGGTAAACAATTAATTGCAAGGCCTTGTTGGTGTTGTTGGCTTGCAATAAGTTTAGTTTAGTGAACAAGCTCGTTTTCCTACTCAAATAATATATTAAGCAAAACTATTAGCCTGTTTGATTTAAGTTAGTCCAAACATATTGGTAACTTAAAAATATTTGCAAACCTTTTAAGACTAAGCAAATTTCGATTTTCATAATTGGGTAAAAACTCTCTAACTAAAAGAGAAATTTGGCCAAAAAACCCAGATTTTAGGACAAAAGAAAAATCATTTCGCGTCAATGCATTGAGAGATAAAAGGAGAGAAAATAGGGGAAAAAAGACATTTTTGGCAAAATTGACCTTTTGTATTTCTAATATCAATATCTCCAAAAAAAAAAAAAGCTTAGAATCACAAATGGTATATTTATGAAGAAACTGGGCTCAAAGAGCTTTAAATTGATACCTAATTTGACATAAATAGTTTCATCCCTGAATCTTTTATGACCTCTTGATGTTTTTAATTTGGTTGTTTGACCCTTGCCAACTCCAATGCAAATATCTCCTTAAATAGATATTAGATTGACATGAAATTTTCTCCTCCTAAAACTAGATTTCGATACCTTTCATCCAAGTATAACATTGCTTCATAATTATACTTATTTTGAGAGAAAAAATATGATAGATTTTAAACTCTATAATCTTGCCGAACTAAGTACTCTTTCTTCTTTGACCAGAACGATCATTGACCAATGCAAAATTGATATCTACCTCTAGAAAACTCAGATTGAGAATTAGTTTGATAGGGTAGAAAATAGACTTACAGGTCTTCTTTTTGACATATAAATCTCCATATAAAATCACGTTATTGATGATATATAATAGATTGAAAATTGATCCTTTCTACGGTTGCTCGAACCTCTCCTACAATTTAGCTTTTGCTGCTTCAAATATCAATTTCTCTTTATAGAAAACTTTGATTACCAAAATACATTTTGCATTGGAAAGTAAACTCAAAGATATTTCCTTCATTATTTAATTTTTAATATGAAAATCTCAGTATGGAGGTGAAAATGCCAAGAAAATAATGGGTACTGGGACATAATACAAAGAAAAAATATAGAATATGAACCTAAACTACTTGAGATGATATATCAAAAAATGATCACATTATCTCTGTGAGTTGACCGAATCAACTCACAGAAACCGCTCTCATACCATTTTGAATTTCTAGAAAAGATAAAAACTTCAATGACAGGATGTAATTTGAGTACATGAACATCTATTTATAATAAAAGAAATAAGTAGAATCCAATTACAACTAAACTACCCTGATGCCAATTACTCCCACAGTTAAACACTAAAATATAAGTCTTAGAACAATTGAAAACTAAACATAAATAGAAGACTAACATAACTAAAACACCTTTAACCGAGACTCTATTGCGAGACTTCCCCCATATTAATTCTAGATCCATAAGACTTCTTACAATGAGAGTCAAATAAGACTCTTCCATACTAATTTTTTCATAATAAAAATTATATATTTACATAAATATCTTTGAGTACACTTTCAAACAAAAAAAGAAGTTTTTCAATCAAAGTTTTCTACAAAGATAAATTGACATTTGAAGCAGCAAAGCTCAGACTACAAGAGAGGTTCGATCAGTAGCATAAAGCTTAAACTTTCGACGTATTTTATGGTATCGATAATGATACTTTATATGGAGAATTATTTTTCAAAATATATATGTAAGTCTATTTTCTTACTTATTAACCAATTCTCAATTTGAGCTTTCTAGAGGGAGATATCAATATAAAAAACGTGAATGATCATGCTGGCCAAAGAATAAAGAGTACTCAGTTCGACCACATTATCGAGTCCAAAATCTATCAAATTATTTCTCTCAAAAGTATATTTTCTGAAGAATATTTGTTGAATTTAGGATCCCATGATAAGTTCCTCGAGTAGAGGGTGAGAGACAGAAGTGGAAGAAGAATAGGAGAAGAAAAAGAGAGGAAGAAGGAATAGATGAGGACAGAGAGAGAGAGAGACGACTATGTTATGAGATAATTGTTGACTTTAACATTGTTTCAATTTGCACCTCCAAGGAAATGACATGGGCTCTTGCAAATAAGTTACTAAGGGCTTGCCAACTTTTCTAGGCCACATTATAACCCTACACCAATATGTTTGATGTTGTCATAAGGGCTTCTCTCTCTTGCCATTTTCTAAACATTCCTCTGTCCGCCTGCATGACAATAGGCAGGGTGGGGCCCTCTTCTACTTCATTAGGAAGAAGGAGAGAGGTGAGAGGCAACTAGTGTTGCCTTCCAATTAGCAGTGGCAATTTTATCCATACAAGATTACTTGTTTGTTTTGGCCACTTACAAATGGATGAGATCCTTATCCAAATAAATATTTTGGTTTTTATTGAGAGGAGGAACGCACAATTAAAAGTACAATTAAAAGTAAATAAAAATGTAAAACAAACATAATCTTAATGCTACTTGAAAATTAAAGGCACATACAACCACAACAAACACAAAAAAAAAAAAAATTTTGATGATGTTCGCTTTGTGATAGTCACCAATCAAAAACTTTTGCTCCAATAAGCTAACTCTAGTGAAATTTACAAAAAGGATTCATGATTCCTTTGGCTATTCAAGTGCAATCTCCTATTACATTATTTCAAAATCTCTACTAAAGAGATTTTCCTTACAACAATTAAATTTTGACTTTAGCAAGCACTTTCTCTAGATTCTTGGCTCTGAATAGCCATCACTCTAGATTCATGGCTCACCCTGTTGAAGCCTAGACTCCTCTATGCAGATGGGGCATAATATTTTTCCTCTCCTAGTCATCGAGTTGAGGCCCAGATTCTCCACTACAGTTGGGGCACAATTATTTTGTAAGCATATGTATAACCCCATATGCCAAGGGTTCAAATCTTACGGTTCATTTTCAAAAGAACTCAACAATTCCACACTCATATAACTAAGGAAGGTCATTTATGACTATCCACTCGAGTCTATTACCTCATAGTCCCAATCTTAAATGTTTTATTTACTGTCATTACTTACACTAAAAGAAGACACTATGTATATATGTGGAGTTTTCAATTGCAAATAATAATTGCCTGAGACACATATTCCAAGACAAGGATTTACTACTAATTCATAACTCTTAGTCTTATCATAAAATAATAGTTAAATGCCTCATAACAATCTAATCATCCCACGTTTCATAATTCCTTTATACACTATCAATAACACTTATGAGTATACTTGCATATTATCTTAACATAGAGATCATATGATTATGTAGAATAAGGTATCATAATTTATCTCAAGAAAAAACATAAGATACATAGATTTCACAATAATACTTCATAGTTCATGACCCCCTCCCTCTACAGGGGTATATAGTGAAGCTACCCTTCTCTCATATCCCAAAAAGTCAATCAAACAAAAAATAGTCAAATCAATAAATCACATTTGTGCATATAAATTCACTAATTGAATCATAATTGCAATTCAATATAACTAGCTCAACATTTCTATCTATTCAAGAAGGCATACAGACTAATTCTTTAGGATTCCAATCCTAGTTTCCTAGAACTTGGATTCTCCCTTACGGATTTTGCTGAGATTCCTCAACAAGGGAAAATCTTTGAAATGCCATCAACGCCTTTGTATAACGTTGTAAGGAAACCAAAGAGCAAGGCCCAATTGGGATATAAGTTGGCCTTTTAGGTTGCCCTACATTAGTACAAAACAAATTAGCAGAATATTATAGTTGTATGCCCTTAACATTTATAGCATACTTATATATAGTCACCTCGCGAGTTATAGGCTCACCCTCCCCACTCTCATTTCTCTTATTTTATGATAATTTTTTAGTCATCAAAAATAATTAATTAGGTACCTAGGTTTGCCGCATGTGCACAAATATCAATTTAACACAACAGAACAACCAACTCTAAAGTATGTTTATATATGAATGAAGGAGGCACACAACAAAAAGGAATGATCATGATGTTATGATGAAAAAAACAAGAAACTCACAATTGCTCGTTATAGGATTGTTAACTTTATCTCGCAATCTTGCACTTAGTATCTATACTAAAAATCTTCTCCTTACTAAGATTTTTCAGCAATCACTTGGCCTTTGTTTTGTCCATAGGGTAAAGATGGTCAACTTACTAGTTGTCAATAAGAAAGTCTACAACATATCCTGGTTTGACTATTATTATGGTTAGGACATCAGTTTTAAGTGATAAATTCTCTCCTTCGGATATTTTGAAACTAGAATGGAACCCTTACACTCTAATACACTACTCCCTATGTCAACAAAAATTTTGGACTCATCCTAAAACGACTATTTCACAAGAAGGCAGCCTTGCGTGCAGTATACTGCCTTAGTAATATATCAAGCTCTTGGAGAGCTTTTGGTGAATTCTCTGACTCATTACCTGTAGGACAACATTTTCAAAACCCTGAACACACTATACCTCTATCCTACTCACCTAAAATGAATACGGCTTTACAGAGCTCAACGCTTCCTAGTTTAAATCAGAACTAAATTTCAAGAATCAAATTCAATATACTTCTACTCATGCTTAAAACAAAGTGAAACATAAATTTTAGAACCTGACTAACTCTAATCTAAAATCAGGCCATTGATTATTAAGGTTCAAACTCAATATACACCCACTTATGCCTAAAATGAACAAAACATGAGATTTTGAACTTAAAAAATTCTAAACCAATTTTTAGAAACTAAATTTCAGCAATCCAAACTTAATACCAAACTAACCAACCATTAATTGTTGATTTCTAGGGCCTTCTTCACATAATAAAACAAGGGATTAAGAGAAGAGAGAAGAGGAAGCATAGAGGAGAGGAGAAGAGCTCTAGCTCGTGGAGTGGCTAGGAGGAGAAACCAAAAAAGTGAAAGAAGAGAGAAAAGGGGGAGTCAAGAGGGAGCACAAATTTGTGCTTAAGAGGATTGAACTTAATGCTCTTCTTGAGGCTCTATTTATAGTTTTGAGAGGGTGTTTACAAAGACTACAATGTCCTTAAGGTTACACCCTTCAAAAGCAAAAAAGATATAAGAGTAACTACACCAGCTTATATTATTACAACTCATGTCATCTTTATATAAGCTCCCATTATTTACTAATCATGAAACCTTGTGCCTTATTTACCATCCATGCCACTCCTACTCGTGGGTGGCTTCGTTCAAACTTCCCCTCAAACTGGTGCATAAACATCTTAAACCTCTATTTTTTTACATGTATCACAAAGAGTTGTTGTTATTACTACTTTGGGGAAGATATTTACATGTTGGTTTTTTTATGGGATGTAGTGCATGGTGATGCCTCCAACTTGTCGCTTATCCATGATGAAGTGACAGTCAATTTCGATATGCTTGGCTCTTTCATATAATACTGTGTTTGTAGCTATGTGAAGTATTGTTTGATTATCACAGTGTAGTTGCATTGATTTTTTACAAGAGAAATCCAGTTCTGATAATAATGATTTTAGCCATATCATTTCATTTATTGCATGGACCATGACTCGATATTTTTCTTTTATACTTAATTGGGCTACAACTATTTTTTGTTTTTGTTTTACTTTATCAGGTGACCAGAATGCCACCTATTGTTGTACAATACTCGAAAGTGGATTTTCTATCACTAAGTGATCCTACTCAATCTGCATCAAGAGACCCTTCTATGTTGATGTGTCCACGGTTTTTGTATAATATTCTATGTCCTGGTCTCCTTTTTAGGTATCTAAGAATTCTCTCTAAGGCATGCCAGTGCGATATTAGAGGATGACGCATGAACTGACTAACAATGCTTACTGCAAAAGAAATGTGAGGTCGGGCTACAATAATGTAGATTAGTTTCCCAACGAGTCTTTGAAATATTCCTATATCCACCTCACCTCCTTCATCCATCTATAATTTGGCATTTGGATCCATTGGTGAATTGAGAGGTTTATAGCCTATCATACTTGTTTACTCCAACAGATCTAGCACATATTTTCTTTATGACAAGACTGTGTCATGTTTTAATTGCAAAACCTCTACGTCAATGAGGTATTTGAATAAACCCAAATCTTTGGTTTGGAATGTCTTCCTTAGTTCCTCCTGTGTGTTCTCTATTCCACTTTAACACTACTGGTCAAGATAATATCATCCACATAAACAATCATGAGTATTGTACCAATGCTAGTGAGTTTGACAAATACAAAGTGGTTAGTTTCACATCTTTTGAATTTGAGCCCAATAATTACCTTGCCAAACTTGTCAAACCATGCCCGAAGAGACTATTTTAAACCATATGAGGATTTTCAAAGTTTAAATACTTTCTCCCCGTCAACCAAAAAACCTAGTGTTCATACTATGTAAACTTCTTCTTAGAGATCACCATTTAGAAAAGAACTTTTTATATCAAGTTGGTGAAGATCTCATTGAAAATTTTCAGCACCGGAGATGAGAACACGTACAGAGTTCATTTTAGCAATGGGAGGGATGGTCACTTCATAATCAATCCCATAGAATTGAGTGTTCCCCTTGACAACTAATTGGGCTTTGAGTTGAGCAACACTATCATCTGCATTACATTTCACAATAAAGACCTACTTACATCCAATAGGTTTCTTGCCAAATAGTAATGTCATGAGATCTCAAATGTGGTTAGAATGCATGGCTGTCATTTCTTCCTCCATGGCTGCTTTCCACCTTAGATCTTATAATGCTTCTTGAAAATATTTAAGAAGAATGATGGAAGAAAGAGCTGCAAGGAAGGATTGACAAATTGGTGACAAACGATGAGTACAGACAAAGTTAGATATAGGATGGGAAGTAGATGGTTGTGTAGGGACATATGAGCTACGTTCTTTTCTAAGTGTAATGGGCTGAGTTTCATGCTGAGGGCCAAATGGAATAGAAGGAGAAGGAATCAAAGGACTAGAAGGTCTTACCTCAAAATTGTCTGTCGGTCTAGGTGATGGAGGAGCCATGGGAAGAGAAGTATCATCAACATCTAGATGAAGTAGTTGATCGTCCAATGGCGCAAAGGGTCTTTGTGCTTCAGTAGGATTTAAACCTATAGAGGGTGAGTTTTGTCCAAAATAGAATGGGTGATCCTAAAAAATGGTGACATAAGCAGAAGTAAAGGTATGATGTAATCTTGAGAGGTAAAAAAATATCCTTTTTATCTTTAGCATATCCAAGGAAGATACACTTAAAGGCTTAAGCATCTAGTTTGGTTTGACTAGGAGTAGAGTTTTGAACAAAGCAAATGCACCGAAAGGTTTTCAGAGAAAGTGGAAAGGACTATGTTTGTGGTAGGAGTAAGTACATGGGAGAAGAATTTTGCAGAACAAACGAAGGCATCTTATTGATGAGATGGCATGCAATACAAATAGGGCCAATAAAATTGGGGAACATTCATAGAAAATAAAAGGGCTTTAGCCACTTCTAATAGCTACCTATTTTTCTTTTGGCTATACCATTTTGTTGAGGAGCATAAGCACATGAAGTTTTGTGAGTAATATCTTTTTGTTTGCACAACGATTGAAATGAGTGAGAAATTATTTTTTTTTGGCATTACCAAATCTTAATACCTTTATTTTTTGTGAAATTGAGTCTCTACTATGGCATGGAAAGAGGTGAAGATACTAAGTACTTTAAAGCATTCCTTCATTAAAAATAGCCAAGTCACAAGAGAGTAATCATTAAGAAATATATATAAGATATTAGAGTTTGGTGAGTCATTTAAGTGAGACGAGAAAACGCTTTTTGATGTTTACTTTGTTGACAAAACTCACATGGCTGTTTTTTTATGGAATGTAAACCTGGAAAAAGTGTGTGTAGAACCAATAAAGATGGATGTCCTAGCCGCTTATGCCATTGGATCGCCTATTGTTCCTTTGTGACAAGTGCAGAGAGAAATTTTGTGTCAAGGTAGTAAAGTACTCCTTTCTCATGGCCTCCACCAATCACCTGTTTGGTCTGGCAATCATGAAAGATACAATGAGAGACATAAAAAAGGTACGAAGCATCCAAGTTTTTTTGTGAGTTTACTAACAGATAAGACTTAAAGGGAAATTGAGGAACAACAAGAACGTTAGATATAGAGGTAGGGAAGAAGAAGGATTTGTAACACCTATCCATTGGTTTAAGATCCATCTGTAATGGAGACAAATCACGAAGTAGGACAAGGGGAGACTTTATAGAGGTTACTTATCTTCCCAATAAGATGTTCAGAAGCCCCTGAGTCAATAATCCAGGAAAGAGAAGAGTCACAAAGAAAAGTAGATGATATACCTATAGTGGCCATGGTGGCTGAAGAGGTGCTAGGAGTGTTGATGAGTAAGTTTTTCAACTTCTGGAAGACCTCACAATGCTCTTTAGTGAGGATTTTGTTTTTTTGAGAGTCAACCTCCTTTGAATCACTTACTTGATTCTTATTTGTTGATTGACCGTGAAGTTTCCAAAACATGTCTCGTTCATGATTAGAAAGGCCACAATAGGTGTAAAAATAGGAATGTGTGGAATTAAACATACCTCGGCTTTTGTTGTTATTACCACGACCTCTTCCACCTCTTCCTCATCCTCTTAAAGCATTAGGAGACCTTATACCATGAGAGAGCATGGTAAAAGTCTTTGAGGGATTGTGATCTTGAGTCCTCAACTCTTCTTTAACTAAAACTCTATCTGTGGTAGCACAAATATCATTAAAGGAAGGTTTGGTTGTTGAACTAAGGATTTGAGACTTTGCCACATCTAAACATAGCTTCATATTGGTTAAGAAAATTGCTCCAACCAACTCTTTTTGTTGTTTTTCTTGAATAACCACATCGAAGGAATATAGTTGAGCCAACTTCCAATCTTGCAAGTAACCTCAGAATTTGGTAAAAACTCATTGAGATTGCCTTCTTGTTTGGTGGTGTAAATGGCTTCAAAAATGTTATAAAGTCTTTGAAGACTATCGATACTTGAATATATCTTAGCATATGTATCCCAAAAAATTTTGGTCATGTCAAGGTGCACAATATTATTGGTCTCACTTTCTTCCATACTATTCATGAGCCAATTTACGAGTGATGTGTCTTCTTTGAGCCTCCTTTTATAGTTTGTGTCATCCTCATCAAGTGGTGTAGGATATTTGACAAGGTGATCAACAAGATCTTTTGTAATAAGGAATCATTTAAATGATTGAGCCTAAGAAAGATAATTTGAAACCCCTTTGAGGGGAATTGTGGTTATTTTAAGAATATCAATTTTCCAAAAATCTAAAGAGAGAAAGTGACTACTTCCAGCCATAATTGGACTATTGAGAACACAGTCAATGATCATTTAAGGAAAAAAAAACTCTAAGAAACCAGCTATGGAAAGTTCTAAGTTACTTGTTATGTTGAACAAAAGAAAACGATGGAAATTGATTGAAGGTAACTCAAACAATGATCTCTAAAGGAAAGGAAAGGGGGGAAATTCTAAGAAACTAAATACGGAAAGTTCTAAAAAAAGAAGTTTTACTTGCTATATTGACCATAGAAACTTAATAAATGAAATTGAGTGATGGGAAATTTCCTTTTTTACCTTTTCCCACCTTTTTTTCAAAAACAAAAATATTATGTCTCAAATAGTAGCCCACGAAATCTGGGTTTTAATTTAGGAAATTTCCCTTAAGAAGTACAAAGAACTCAAAGGAAAACATATTAACTTAAGGAGGAATTTAGCCATAAAGAGAAGACAAGTTTCCCAAGAGAAAAAAAAAAGGAAGTTGCCCACAATTTTGAGAGATATTTTAGGGCTGGAAAAAGGTTACTAATTAAGAAAGTGGTTGAGATAAAAGAGGTAAAAAAGGAGATCTTTCCTTCAACAAAAATCCTCCTCCTTGCATAGGATGGAGCAAACAAAAAACAAGCTTTTAAGGAGAGGAATTAGTGCTTGAAATGGCTTGAATAAAGAGATACTTTTGAAAAAAGAAATTGTTGATCATCCTTGATAAAAAAAAATAACTCAACCAAATCAAATCTTAAGAAGAAGAATAAAATTATGTTTAGGATGAAGATACCAATGCTTGATCATCCATGGTCTCCATTTCAATGAGTTGAATCTCCACCAAAGGAAGAATTTTGATCAGCCTTCCATTAAGGCCCTAGATCATTAGCTCTTGTACCAAGTTGATTTCTAGGGCCTTCTTCACATAATATAGCAAGGGATTGTGAAAATAGGAAGAGGAAAGGAAGGGAGGAGAAGAGCTCTAGTTCGTGGAGAAGCTAGAAAGATAAACCAAGGGAGATAAATCAAATTCAATAATCCTGCTCAATACTCAATTAATCTGGTTCAAACTAAACAGAATCTAGAATCTCAGCAATCCAAACCATGCATAAATTAATTCAGGCCCTTAATTTAAAAAATTCTTGCTCAATACTCAAATAATCCAATACAACTAAACAGATCTAAAATCTCAGAAAATCTAACCCTGCATAAATTAATTCAGGCCCTTAATTTCAACAATCTTGCTCAATACTCAAATAATCCAATACAAAACTAAACATAATCTAGAGTCCGAGCAAACCTAACCATGCATACATTAATGCAGGCCCTTAATTTAACTCTTCTACTCAATAATCAAATAATCCAATACAAACTAAATAGAAATTGGAATTTCAGCAAGCCTAACCATGCATAAACTATTTCAAACCCTCAATCTCCACAATCCTGATCAATACCCAATTGATCCAATACAAACTAAACAAAACCTGATATTTTAGAAATTTTAATCATGCATAATTTATTTCAGGCACTTAATTTCAACGGTCCTGCTCAATCACCAAATAATTGATAGAGGTAAAAAAGATAAGGATAAGAGAAATTGAAATTGTCTCAACTTGTAACTCTACAATCATGTATACTTGTAACTCTACAGTCATGTAAACTCTCTTAAAGATAATCACTATCATATAAAACCTTATCATTCCGTAACCTATAAATAATGGTATCAAAAAATGTGAAGCATCGGGTTATTTATTTATCTCCTTATATATGGTATCAGAGCTTTTTATCTCTCTGATTTCTTCTCTCTACCGCGGCCACCGTCGATGATTTGCACCTAAGCCTAAGCCTCAGCCTCCCGACACCGAGCTCAGCCTCTACTCGTTCTCTACAGAGCCATGCAACTCTGTTCATTCAAAGTTTTCTACAGAGCCTGCTAGCTCGACGATCCTGCGCCATCGCGTGCCTTCCCACTACCGTTGTTGTCATCGGTACCGCACCACCGCGCGCCTTCCCATTGCTGTCGATGATCACATTGTCGTCGCCGTAGCAGAGCCCTGCAACTCGATTTGTTCTAAGGTTTCTACAAAGCCCGCCCATTTGATGGTCCTACAATGTCGAGCCTCTGCAATCGTCGATAATGGATTTCTTCTCCCCTCTGTTAACCTCGTTGTCGTCAAGAACCGTCACCCGTCGAGCGTCTACAACCCATCGATAGTGGCTTTTGTCGTCGTGGCTCAGCTACCATAGCGGGACATCCCGCAATCGCTAGAGCCGACAGCACCGCGCCACCATGCACCCTCCAGCCGCAATCGTCGAAGGTATTTCTCCTCCCTCTCCTTCTTCCCGTATTTTTATTCTTCCCTCAACCTTCGATTTGGGAAGAAGAACAGCGCACACGTGCGGAAAAAAAAAACTAGTTTCTACTAATGGCTTTTGAAGAATCTCGAATCACTATTCCCAATTCTCATGACCCAACCATATCCACAACTCAGTCAAACTTACCTCCACAAATTATTTTAGCTGAAAGCTCAGATGGAGACTATTCTTTTTGGTTATGATCTCCTCAAGTTCGTTGATGGTTCTTATTCTTTACCTTCTACCACAATGATGATCAATAATCTTGCCGCTCCAAATCCCGAACACACTACGTGGCTTTGTCAGGATAAGATGATTTTTGGTGCTCTTATCTGTACTCTCATGTCATCTATTATTCCACTTATCACTCACTCAAGCACCTTTCATCAAGCCTAAAATATTTTGGCCAGTACATATGTTCGGCCCTCACGTGGTCACATCAAATAGATCAAGAAGCAACTCAAACATACCACTAAGGGGTCTCAATCGATTTCCGAGTATATGCAGTATATTAAAACGCGGGATGATGAACTTGTAGCCCTAGGAAAACCCTTGGATCAAGAGGATCGCACTGATGTAATTTTGGATGGGCTCGACGATAAGTACAAACCACTTATTGATACTATCAATGGTAGTGACACGCCAATTTCTTTTAATGAACTATATGAAAAACTCACCAACAAAGAAGTCTTGCTATGTGTCCAAAAAGCTCACTCCTCTCCACTTCCGGCCTCTATAAATCCTGCCAGTGCTCGCTCCAATTCCGGCAAGTCCAGTAATCGTAATCACCGATAACAAGGGGCACCCGCATCCCGCTCACAACCAGGTACTACCTCAGGTCTCCGCAACATCGACACTCCAGATGGTCGATCTCAACCTTGACCCTATCTTGACCATTGCCAGTTGTTCCGGAAAAAAAAGATACAGTGTTACACAGTGTCCTGTCTTTCACCAGGTGCAACAGTCTTGGTTACCTTCCAAACCTCCTCGCACCCTCTCTCATTGGCAACCTCGCCCTTCGACGTCATGGAAACCATGAGCTCATCTTACAACCACCACCACTCCTACTGGTTCTCCTTGGCTTCTAGATAGTGGAGCATCACACCATGTCACCACCGACTTGAGTAATCTTTCTCTTCATACTCCTTATGATGGTACTGATGACATTATGATTGGTGATGACACGGGTCTTCCTATTACTCACACTGGTTACAAATCTCTCTCTATACCCTCTTGCACATTTTTATTAAATAATGCTCTCTGTGTTTCCACCATGCAAAAGAATTTTTTTTCTATTTCTAAATTTTGTCAAACTAATCATACTTCCATTGAATTCTTACCCACTTCTTTTCTTGTGAAGGATCTTCGTACGGGTGCAACACTTTTACATGGTCGAACTAAGGATGGTGTGTACGAATGGCCATTGTCCCAAGTCCAGTCTCCACCAATAATTATTTTTTCTAGTGTCAAGATCACTTCGTCTGCATGGCATCATCATCTCCAATTATTCAGCACATCGTGTCCACTTTTCAGTTAAACTTATCACACCCTCTAAATTTTAATTTTACTTGCAATTCTTGTCAATGCAATAAAGTCACAAATTACCATTTTCCCAATCCACACTTGTCTCTTCTTCACTCTTGATATTATATTCTCGGATGTCTGGACCTCTCCAATTTATTCTATCGATAATTTCAAGTATTATGTCATTTTTGTTGATCATTTTACAAAGTATATATGGTTTTACCCTCTCAAACAAAAAATCACACTTATTTGATACTTTTATCTGCTTTAAATCTATAATTGAAAATTTCTTTGGTAAACGGATTAAGACACTCTATTCTAATAATGGGCGGAAGAGGGGGGGTGTTCGTCTTGCATCTCCTCCTCATACACCTGAACACAATGAGTATTCTAAACGACGACATCATATTAACGAAACAGGTTTGTCTCTTCTTTCTCATGCCTCCATTCCTCTCTCTTACTGGTCATATGACTTCTCTATTGCTATCTATCTCATCAACCGGCTTCCAACACCACGCTTAGTCTTCTTTCTCTTTATGCCAAACTTTTTTGCAACCCTCCTAACTATTCTAAACTAGGCAGTTTTGGTTGTCTTCGTTATCCGTAGCTTCGACTCACTTCATGTTCCTCTCCTTGTGTGTTTATAGGGTATTCTACTACTCAAAGTGTCTATCTACGTCTTGACCCCAATACCTCTCGTCTTTATATGTCACGTCATATTCAATTCGTTGAGTGTATCTTCCCTTTCACTTCACTTCAATCTCATCTTGACCGCTTCTCATCTGACACACTCTCCCACTGGTGTTCCTCTGTGTTCTTCCTCTCGGCTACTAGCACATCATCTGTAGTTTCGATCCTTGTGCCCTCTACCAACCCCGTTCACAATCCCACACTTCACCCCTCTCCATCACTACACTCCCACATCGGTCGAGCCACTCCCATCATCCCTACCTACTTTCTCACCTCCATGTGTTATTGTCACCAGATCCAAGAACAATATTTACAAACCCATCCAAAAACTAAACGTCACAACCCAAGTTCCTGCATCTGCCAACCGTGAACCCACAACTATAACTCAAGCTCTCACCAATCCCTAATGGTGTCAGGCTATGTCTGATGAGTATGATGCTCTAGTTCAGAATGGTACATGAGAACTTGATTCCTCGGATCCCTCGCAGAATCTGGTTGGTTACAAATGATTTTTTTGTACTAAATATCTTTCAGATAGCTCCATTGACAGGTACAAGTCTCATTTAGATGCCAAAGGGTTTTTCCAATGCCTTGGGGTTGATTATCATGAAATATTTAGTCCTGTTGTCAAGCCTACCACTATTCGCATTGTTCTAAACCTTGTAGTAAGTTGTGGATGGTCGCTTTGACAACTTGATGCTAATAATGTTTTTCTCCTAGGCATTCTATATGAGGATGTCTTATGACATAACCACCAAAGTTTATTGACCGTGATAATCCGAATTATGTCTACAAACTTCGCAAGGCCCTCTACGGTCTCAAGCAAACACCTCGTGATTGGTATCATGAGTTGCGCCAGTTTCTCATTACCGCAAGCTTCACCAACTCTCATGCAAACTCATCTCTATTTATCTCTCACACAGGTTCAGTTGTGTTGTACATTCTGGTCTATGTTGATGACATCATTATTAAAGGAAATAATGATCAAGTTGTGGCAATGTTCGTCCATCTACTTGTTCAAAGATTCTCACTCAAGGATCTTGGCCTCTTGGCTTATTTTCTTGGTATTGAAGTTGTTTCTCATTCTCAAGGCCTATTTTTGTCTCAACGTCGATATATCTCTGATCTCCTTGCTAGCACACGCATGACCAACGCAAAGCCTATCGTTGCACCGCTTGCCACATCTTCTACACTCACACTTCAATTTGGCATGACACTCTCCGATGCATCTGGATATCGAACTATTGTTGGGAGTCTGCAATATTTGTTTCTTACTCGGTCGGACATTTCTTATGTAGTAAATTAGTTATCTTAGTTTATGCATTGCCCCACTACTGATCACCGGGATGATGTCAAGCGTTTGTTACGATATCTCTGTGGGACTCTAGATCATGGTATCGTTTTACATCGACAATCTTCCTTGTCCTTTCATGCATTCTTTGATGCTGATTGGACAGGTAACAAGGATGATTTCACTTCAACCAGTGTTTATATTATTTACCTAGGTCGCAATCTCTTGGAGTTATAAGAAGCAAGGAACTGTGGCCCGATCATCGGTGCTATAAATTTATGCTCCAATCCAGTCTTTCACTCACGCATGAAACATCTTCCTTTCCTCCTCTTTTCTTCCTTTATCTTCTCTCTCGTTGACTCTCTTCTTCTTCCTCTTTTCTTCCTCCTAGTTGCCTCATCTTCCTCTCTCTCTCTCTCTCTCTCTCTCTCTCTCACACACACACACACACACACACACTTTCTCTCTTTTACTTCCCCCTAGTTGCCTCCTCTCCTCTTTCTTTCCCTCTCGCGCCTTCTCTCTGTTGTTTTTTTGAAACCCTCTTAGTTCTCCTTCTTTCTTCTCTCTTTAATATTTTATTTTGAAATTACTAAAATACCCTTAATAGTTCATTTCTTCCTCTTGTATCCAGTAAGCCCTTAATAGTTAATTTCTCCCTCTTGCATCATGTATGCCCTTATTAGTTTATTTCTCCATCTTGCATCCTGTATGCCCATAGTAATTAATTTCTCCCTCTTGTATCCTGTAAGCTATAAAATTATTAGTACTCAAATAAACCACGTTTGCCTCTACAAAGTTGGAAATTCATGAGCCAACTAATGAAGTTGTTTACCAAGAGTTGGGAAATGGGCAAATTATCTTCATGAGATGTCAAACAGTTTTATCCTGTTCATAAAAAAAGTAACGGAAAGAGGTGGTCGTTCACGTGTAGACAGTTTTGGCCATGACAGCCTAGCTTAGACCGACCTACCGAGCCAGTGCCCACCGGCTTTCTCCAACAATCAGCAGAATGAAGCTTCCATGCAAGCGGCCACCTCCTCCTCTTCTATGGGGCTTGTCGATCCATGAATCTGGCCGCGCACACGATTCCTAACCTTAAAAGCCTGTGAGAGGCACACAGCTGGCTTTCCGCGTTAGAAGCCCGATCAGTCCAGTAATTGAAATCTCGCACCCAATTGAGATTTTCCGGACTACGGACAGTACATATCTGTCCTTGCAAACAACACTGAGTAGGCCCCACACCAGCTGTCCTTTGTCCACCGATTCCAAAAGTACGTTCAGAGTCTCAGACCACATCCTCTCTTCCTCCTCACCCTCCACTCTCCTCTCTACTTAAGCCGGCCGAGTAGCCTCCCCTTCCCTTCCACCACACCACGCATTCCCCACCTGAATCGATGAGAACCGCATCCAACACTTCTCTGTCGCGGAAGCCCAAGAAGCGGACCCGCCCCCCTGATTTCCCCTACCGAGGAGTGCGTCGCCGGAGTTGGGGCCGCTACGTTTCCGAAATTCGCCTTCCCGGCCAGAAGACCCGCATATGGCTCGGCTCCTTCGTCTCCCCCGAGATGGCCGCCCGTGCCTACGACTCTGCTGCCTTCTTCCTCCGCGGCCATTCCGCCAGCCTCAACTTCCCCGACTCCGCCCACCAGCTCCCCAGGCCTCTCTCCTCCTCCCGCCGCGACATCCAGACCGCTGCCGCCAAGGCCGCCGGTTCTGTGCTTGCTGCTGACCTCAAGCAGGACCCAGCTCCGGAACAGAGTGAGGTGTCAGGAACATTCTGGGAAATTGACGAAGAGCTGCTCGGCTTCTTCGTCGACGTCAAGGACGCTCCTCTGCACAGTCCTCTCAGAATCGACGGGTTTCTGCCTGCCGTTGAGGCGTTCAGTAACCAAAATACCCTCTCAGTTCAGGATAATAATACCTTTAACATTTGGAACTGTGTTTTGTGAAGCTCACCAAATTCATATATGCGCAGTCGCAGATTTGCCGTAAAACCCGAAAAGTGTAAATGGGGTACTCGCTTTTAACTGCTTATTTGCCTTAGTATTGTATTATAGGCATTATTTTAGTCAAATTTCTATCAAGCAAGTGTTGTGTTCTCTTTTTCATGATTTTTTTACTCGCTGATGAAGTTTCCACATACTGGGAGGGATCATATCTAAAGACAAAGTTGGGTCAAATCGCTAATAGGCCCAAAGAAAAGGAAACATCTGACAGAAAATTTGACCCGTTGTAGCTTAAATAATTGTGGACTGAATGGAAGCACGCTGTGCAATGATTGAAGATTCTGTTGTGAGACAGTAATTGACTCGGGAGATGAGAGTGGACCAGATTTTAGCTCATATTATAAATTACTAATCCACCCTTCAAGGACTATCCACCTTGGAATTAAACAATCCACTAATTTACAATTAGTACAAACTCTTAGACCCTAACTTATCCAAGTCTAGATTGATTTATAGCTCAACAATGGTTATTGTATTTTAAATTAACCTGAAAGGCTTTAATTAAGGCAGATGTTGTAATATCCAAACACAATAAACTTACACCCAATCTTAGGTGATGCTAGACCAACAATTAGCAAATCTTAGACGAATGATTTCAAAATAAATGTTCTATGAGATTTCTAGAACTTAGTAACTAGAGTTGATAAATGTTAGGGAAAACTAACCGATGAGAACAAGACAAGTAATCAGTAACCATGCACGACACAAAGATTTACGTGGTTCAGCAAATTGTCTACGTCTACGGGAGCTGCAAAAGATTTTATTACTTGAGGAATCTCAATAAGGTTTGTACTCACAGCAGTACACAACCTCACCGTTACAACAACTCCAAAGAGTTCTCTGTAACAGCAGTGACGGGTCCCGAGAGCCTCTCTTCCAGAATGACGCAGAATCACCTCTCCTTGCTGCCTCTACCAATAGCACCGCCTCCCTGCTGCCTCTACCAGCAGCACCAAAACGCCTCCCTGCTGCCTCTACCAGCAGGAGCACCAAAACGCCTCCTTGCTGCCTCCACCAGCAACATCGGGACGCCTCCCTACTGCCTATACCAGCAGCATCAAAATGACTCCCTACTACCTCTACCAGCAGCACCAGAACAACTCCCAACTGCCTCTACCAACAACATCTATGAGATTTCTAGAAGTAGTAACTAGAGTTGATAAATACTATGGGTTAATTTAAATTTGAAGTCCAATATAGTAGACTCACTAGCAATCACCATTGAACTCAAATAACTTCATTCCAAAATGAGCATAATCAAGTATAGTAAAAAAAAAACACCAAATACTTAATAGATTTTAAAATCAAGAGCTCAAATACTTAAGCTTTTTCGAAATACTTTCTTGGTTTGGTACTTCTGAATTGAGCATGGAGGACAAAGTAGGTTGTAGAATTTTGATTGTCAATGAATAGTGAAAAATCATAGATACATTCAAATGGTAAAAAAAATATAATCTTAGAGAGACATTTATCCCAAAAAATGACACTCTCATTTAGTACACATCAACCAAATCAATTTTAAAATCCTTGAAAAAATATTCTATATTCATGATTTGAGTTGCTAATTACAATGGTAAATCACTTATCATTTGTAGTGATATGTGTTGGTTAATTTGAATTTGGAAGCATGTCTATATTTTTGTCTTGAAGAGTATCATTGTTTCAATTGACCTTCCTAAGTCTCTTCTCTCTTTTCTTCAAGGAGTTTGGTTGATGTTAGAAAACCTTCCTAAGTTGCTTATGCCTATGAGAAAATCATTCAATAGGTCGACCTTCAAGAGAGTCATTCAGTTGGTTATCCAGTCGAGGATTGTTCTATTGGTTAGACTTTTTTTTCAATCCATCTTTGTTTCTTGCATTTTTGCATGGGTTGGACAGTTAGGGCTACTTTGGTTTGTCATCATTATACAGTTCCTCTTTTTCATTTGATCATCTAGGCATAGGGCTTCAACCCGAGACTTTTTTGTCTTCGATTGTTTGGTCGAGCCATAATCGAATAATTGACCTTCATCATCACCTTTCCTAATTTGCATGGAATTCTACAAGCGGCTTTGGTCGATCATTATTGATGTGGATGGGTGTATTGCCATGTCTTTTTTTCTATCCACTTTGCTCATTAAATTTACAATTACTTTCTAAGTGTTTATTATCATCAAATTCCATTTAAAGTTGTTTCAAGTTATTCTTTTTCTCCCCAATGGGTGTTCTTTTTCTTTCTCCATGAGGTAATCCATGGAGTCCTAAAAAATCAACATTTCTTACTTTTATCTTTCTCTTCACCTTACTAAGTCAAGTCTTAGACTCACAAGATCTCTTATTGATCATAAGAAATGTCACAAGATTTCCCACAACATTATTTTTTGTCCTTGTGCACATATATAAATTTTTGTGTAATTTCTTTTTAATTGAATCCTTGCTATTTGGAATCCTTGATGTCAGTCCCAAATATGGTTGAAGGTTTCTCCTTCATGAGTTTGGAAATTTTGATTTTTTTTCAAATTACCACTATTCCATTTAAAGTCGTTTCAAATTATTCTTCTTGGCCTGAATCTGTATGGAGTTTCCTTATTCCTCAAGACTTAGTTGGTGACTTGACAGAGTCTCCTTCCTCCTCTAATGAGTAAGATGCAATCTATAAGTGATGGCTCAAAGGAGATACATTAGTAATCAATTGGATGATTAAAAGTATGGAGGAATTTGTGACTAACAATGTTGTCCACTTAGAGCCTGTGAAAGTTATGTGAGACACCGTGACAAGCTCTACTCTAGTTCTGATAGCCTAAAAAGATTGTATGATGATTTTTAGACAATGTATAATACTAAACATGACGGTAAGGATGGCATGTGCCTCACTTCTATTGGCCACATGCCATCCTCATAGCTTGTTTTCTCATTAACAAGTTGCCTTCCTCGATAATACTCACATCTCTTTTTTGGTGATGAGATGTTTTCTCTTCCTTCAAGAGTTTTTGGGTGTACTTGTTTTGTTCATCTTACATCCCCACATACTACTAAATTGGATACCAGGGCGATTAAATGTATCTTTTTGGGCTACTCACGTACTCAAAAAGGATATGTATACTACAGTCCTCTCAAGAAGATGTTTTTTCTAGTGATGTAACATTCTTTGAAGAGCAGCCCTTTTATTCATCCACAAGTGCCCCACCTGGTTTCTCTACAACGAATGAGTTTTATAAGCCTATTGTGTCGATTGATGACTCACAGTTCATGGTCGTGATGACGTACCTACTTTGTTCTCTAAAGCATTGGCCGACACTATGCTTGTGGAATCTCCAGACCCCTCTGAGGTAAATTCTCCTTATCCACCTCGTATTTTTTGTCCTCCATTTGATACTTGATCGATCTCTCTTCGGAAAGAGCCTAGGTCATGCACACGACCATCTACCTCTCACCCCCATCTCTCCTTTTTTATCAACCCATCAGTTATCCTCATCTTGTTGTGAAATTTTGCCATTGTTTCTTCTGTCTCTATTCCTCCGTCTTATCAGGAGGCCCTACAACATCCAGGATGGAAAGTAGCGATGGATGAAGATGTGGCAGTCCTCTAAGAGAATCAGAAGTGGTGACTTGTTCCCCTTCCATCTAAAATAAAAAGTCGGTCGGCAATAAATGGATCTTCACTGTAAAACATAATCTGGATGGCTCTATGACCTGCTTTAAAGCCCGACTCGTGGCTAGCGGCTATACTATTGTTATGAGATTGACAATAAGGAAAAAAATTCACATGTCGCCAAGCTCAACTAGGTATGTATTTTTATTATTTCTTGCTACTAAGTCTTGATGGCATGTTTTACAGCTCGATGTGAATAATGTATTCCTCAATGGCGATATCAAAGAGGAAATTTATATGCAACAACCACCTGGATATGTGGTTGAGGAGAGAAGGTATGCCGCTTACAAAAAAAATTGTATTGTTTGAAGCAATCTCCACGATTTTGGTTTGACTAGTTTAGTCAAGCTATGCTTCGATTCAGGTTCACAAGGTACTCCGTGGACCATTTTGTATTTGTCAAGTATACAAAGAAAGATGTGGTGCTACTTGTTGTGTTTGTGGATTATATTATTTTGAACGGTAGTGATACCGATAGCATCAGTCAAGTCCAACACAAGATATGCAGTGAATTCAAGATAAAGGATTTGGGACTCTTTGAGTACTTCCTTGGTATTGAGGTTCTTTAGTCCAAGCATGGACTTATCTTATCATAGAGGAAATATGTGTTTTACTTTCTTAAAGAAACAAGAATGATGGGATGTCATCTACTGACACCCCTATGGAGACAAATACAAAATTATGTGTTTGTTTTGGAGAAGAAGTTGATGTGAGCAAATATCAAAGGGTAGTTGGAAAGCTGATTTATCTCACTGTGACCAGACTGGATATTTCTTTTGCAGTTAGTGTGGTCAGTTAGTATATGCATAAACTCAGATTTCTCATTGCCAGGTGTTGACGTGAGAACCAAAAATAAAGAACGGACGAGACAATTTATGGTGGTTCAGCTGAGCCTACGTCTACCGGAGCGATAGGGATAAATCTTTCACTAATGATAATCAGGGTTACATAATCCTGATATAATTTTAAACCCTAGAAGTATTTGTGTTGAAAAGACACAAATACCCTTATACATTAATATCCCCCAACCTTATATTATATGAGTTATATGACACAAATACCCTTATACATTAATATCCCCCAACATTATATTATATGAGTCATATGCTCAACAGTAGGCATTGGAGAGAATTCTCATGAAGTTGTCCAGAAAGAAAGGAAATATTCTGTTATTATTTCCATTAACATGATGTGAAAGGTAAGAAATCAAGAAAAAGAAATAAAGAAAAGAAAAAAAACAATACCGCATCTCTGTTTTACAAAATCCCATTGGGTGTACATAAGTCAGAAAGAGAATCAATAATTACAGGAAACTACTACTTTGCAGGAAATTCACTTTCCAAATTCTTTTGTAAAAAATATTTCAGAAATGTTTTCCATATTTAAGAAAACTAATTAAAACTCATTAAAATATCATAATAATCCAAGTTCTGTTTCACACATCCGGTAAAATATACCAATTTGCTTTTGGTTCATCGTACCTTACAAGAAAGGGCCCCTCGTTTATCAGAGTTTTGCCTTGGATAGTGTTCTCCCCGACAAGAAAGGAAACCTAGTGAAGAGCAGTCCTCCTTAACATGCTTAACATGTCAAAACAAAAATCCAGACTAAACAAATTTCAAATAGTGCGGAAAATAGAAATATGTCCATGAAGTAATCAGGACAAAGCAAAGATATAAACCTGTGCTGTTCCTCCAGAATAGCATCAAAAGCAAGTCATTTAGCTCAGAAAGAAGTGCAGTTCACGGATCCAGAACAGAACTTGCGATAAGAATTAAAATACTAATGGAGACGCATCATAATTGGGTAAGCATTGATGGATGGTTGGATTCATTGCAGTTTATAAGGAGCTTTCTCTTCCTCTCTCTTTAACTCAGTGCAAGTTCACTCAAGCACTCATCTTCTCACTCAATGCAAGTTCACCCAAGCACTCAACAAATTGAGTTTGCAAATTGCTTACCATGTCTAGTATTGAAATTTTATAACTTTCATAAGTGTTCTAGGTGTAGCTCATCTCCCAGAACCAGAGTAAATTTGAATCTTTCATGAATAACATAGAGAATAAAACATTTCTTTTTTGAAAATGGAGAGATTTTATTCAGAGAAAGAACAATATCTTACAAATGAGGTCTACTTGCAATGAGAGACTATAGGGATTCCCCGTTTTTATTGAGTGTCAGCCACAAGTAGGCTGATCTCAGTACATGAGACCAATTACAATTGATATTAGATATAAATCAAAATTTCATGATAACAAGGCCAAAGTTTCCAAGGCGAAGGCTGAGCTCTCGAGCACCACCCAATAACTGATGAGGAGTTGCCTTCAATCTAGATTAGAGTGAGCACCACCCAATAACTGGAAGAGGAGTTGCCTTCAATCAAGATTGGCCCACCAATGGAATCCTGGAAATGTTAAACCCTGACGAAGGCTGAATAACTCGGGTGTGGTGGAATGAATCAGCAACACTGATCAGTCTAGAGTAGGAGGCAATAGTCTCCCTCCATAATTCCACGAATTCTAGCCAGCCCCATGCACCCCGAAGCATTTCCATCACAATTTAGCTAGATGGAACCTCTAGGGGGAGGCATCCACTCCACCAAGTTAATGGGCTTGGGAACCGACATTTGTCCATAATCCTCCAATCTCTCTGCAAAATTCCACCATTCAGTGCCCAGGGCTGAATAAAACATGCCAGCACCCTTGCATATTCCAAAACAACACTATTTGACCTTGCTCTATCTCACCTTCCAATCTGTCCTGCATCTTAAAATGATTTTTCGCTCTGTTAAAAATAATAAATACATAATATTTCAAAGCATAACTGCATAATCCTGGGATGATATATATATCTCCAACAAAAGCATGTAATTTAAATGATGCCAACTAAGAGTGACGTAAGGGCCCATGACCTCACTCTTTAAACCAACATCTGTTCAGTTACCTCAACTTACAGCCTCATATAACCTTAACGCCAGAATCTCATTTTCATCAACAAGAAAAATGCATTTCATGAGCATTGTCATTTGTAGCAGCAAACATAGATATTATATAACTTTCTTGAGTTCCTTTGTGTACCATTCAGAAGTCTTGACAAAACCAAAAGTCCTAACACAAACAATGTCATCTCTTCTGAATCTTGTCATAACTTGGTTCTCATGAAACTATTAAACATAGAATTGGTTCAACTTGCAGATTTGGCCTTTGGCTCAATGGCCACATGGGGAGTTTCTAGTGTAAAGTCATATGCTCAGAACTCACCAGGAGAAGGGATATTGTACGGGCAAGCTTTCATACTCAAAAAAAAAAAGCAAAAACTAAAACAGGATCAACTCTTCAACACTCACAGCCTGCAAGCCCTTCCTCTCTTTATGCCAATAACTGTTTTTAGCTAAACAGACTTCCTTAGCTTTAAATTAGGTCATAACAATGTCATTTCTTTTGCATTTGGTCATAACCAGCTTTCCATGAATTTTTCACATAGGATTGGATCAACTTATCACTCTGTAAACCTGGAAACCTCTCCTCTGTTGATGCCAATACCAACTGTTGACAGAGTTAAATTAGATCGTTTTGTATTCAACAAAGTTCATGCTCAAAGACATGTTCTCAAGAATCTTTTTCCAAATTCCCATTCTTGGTATAAAGCCTTGTTGCACCATCTGCTTCAGGACCCAATCCACCTCATTCAATGGAGCTTGTCTACAAAGCCCATCAATAACCATTTTGTAAGAAAGAAAACTTGGATAAATACCTTTGGAAACCATTTGGACCATAAAATCTTTTGCTTCAACGAATTTTCCACAGTTAAGCAAACCATAAAGTAGAGCCTGATAAGACCCAGAGTTTGGAGCACACCCCTTTAGCTGCATCTTGTTGAGGAGCACCTTAGCTTCATCAATCCTCGCATGTTTACAAAGGCCTGATATTAAAATGTTGAATGTAACTGAATCAGGATAGCAGCCCTCGATCTCCATTCTGTCAAAAAGATCAAATGCTTCATCCAATTTATTGTGCTTGCAGAGGCCATGCATTATGGTTGAATATGTGGTAGCATTAGGCCTAACACCTTGTTTAGGAAGTTCCCCAAGTAATGCAAATGCCGAATCCAACTTTCCAACTTGGCACAAACCTTTTAAAAGGATGTTAAAGCTACAAGTATCAACCTTAACACCCAATTGAGAAGCACTTAGATATATCTCATGGATAACATCATACTGCTTTTCACAGACAAGCATGTTTAGAACACAATTAAACGTTTTCACAGATGGCCAACACTGGAAATCAGGCATTCCTAGAAGAGTTTTCATTGCTTGTTCAGGATGTTTAAATATGTTGTTATAAATCTTTATCAACCTATAAAAAAATTCATCAGAAAGCCTACAATTTTCACTTTTAGCTAGATTTAAGATATCTTCTATGGCATCAAGCATTCGTGCACCAGCAAGCTTCTCAATTATTATGCTATAGAGTGCTTCAGTAGGCTTGTAGTCCTTACGCTGAGATACTTTCCTTAAAGCAGAGAGAACCAATTTAGGCTCACTAATATTTATAAATAATTTTAAGACCTCGTTAGGTGCAAGCCAATCCTTTTGATCTAACCTACTCAGCACATCCTTGTCCTTTTGAAAACCATGGGATGTTGAAGACTTTGAAGGAACAGAAGAAATCTTGTGGCTTGAAACTTTGACTACACAGAGATGGAGTTTTTTCAAACGCCAAACAAGTCGAGGTATTCTACAAACAACATGTCCCACCATATCCCTGTGCAAAAAAAACCAATCAGCTAATACAAAACTTTCCCTTCTTTGAGCTCATAAAAAAAAAACACACTATGTGAGTTAAGAAAGAAATATGAAATAAAAATCAGCAAGCCCCTCGTGGTGCACAAAGATTTTGATTCCTGAAAGTGAAGCCTGACTTTACAACACTATCACCTCGAACTTAGATTCTTCTATTAGTGTGCATCGCCAAAAATTAGTTATTAGCAATATGCTGCTCAGTTAAAACTTTAAAAGTTAAATATATTCAAATGAATGTTTTTGTTACCCTTTAATGCCATAGATGTATTTATCAAGACAAAGAGAATGGCTGCTTAACCTATTCATTTTCATTTAAATCTCTTCTTTGGTGCTGTTAAATCTGATAGTGGTAATATGTAAGAACCAGTCACCAAAAGAACTGTGCAGATAAGGAAGGAAAACATTTTAAACTGAAACCAGGATCAGGATTTGACGTATAAGACCTTCATACCTTTTTCATCATTCTCTAATTTATGCTTTCCGGTAAATGGGGATATTCCAATACTGTTGCAGAGGCATGGGAAGCTTATTTGACTATTGTGTTTGCCCATTGTTTTGAATTTGAAGCAGGTCCACCAGTGGGGAGATCCCAGAATTATTACCCGATACCTTAACAAGAGATGTTCAGACCCATCGGCAATTTCTCATCAAATCTACGATTTGATCAAATCTACGATTGCAGAGCACTACGAGGAATGCATAGATGGTCAGCAGAGCATGTGTTAAGCTAGGAGAATCCAATCTTTTGCTCTTCAATATCATCATAATCAACAAAGATTTAATCCAATACTGAGAACAGTTATCGATGCTTAAAGAATGGTTTTTAAGGTAGCACGTCCATCTAAGAAGGGGATGCCGGGTCATGGCTCAAAAGGAGCCTGCTTGACTTCTTTCAAACACTTCTCCCGCAAGTTTACTCAAGGCCTTAATTAACTGCTCGAAAAATTACATCGTTTCAAAAAAATAGAATTTTGAAGCATGTTTTATGCTATTCAATAATCAACTAAAGGAATATTTGAAACTGCGACATAGCTTTGATGATTCAGTCCACTCTTCAACCTGTCATAACTGTGCAACGTCTGTGCCACTAATCTTTAATTTTTTGACTTCTCTTTCCATTAGAAAAGAAATAACTAATTTCAATCCTATATCCTCGTCTAAGAAAAAAAAAACAACATAAAATTAAAAAGAGATCATCCTGGGCATCAAAGGAAAAATATGACTTTTCACACAATTGGACCATACGACAATTTTAAAAATCAAGGTTAGAAGGACAAAGAAGATGAATAAACAGAGAGAAGAAGGCGGGGGAGAAGTTTGTACCGTTGTTGAAAGCGTTGGTACAGATTGAAGAGGACGGACAAGCGAGCAGGATTTTGCTGTTCAAAACAAAGAGTGTACAAGAACGACAAGTCTCTCAGACGGAGTCCAGGGACGGTAAGAGGGCAGGCGTGGGAAAACCCTTCCCTGCTCGCCCTATCTTTCCTTCTCGAGCGATATTTTTTTATTAATTGAACTTTTAAGTAAAAACAATTTTAGTCACCACTGGATTGCTCCATGCAGCCCACCTCTACTCCAAAACAAATGTACCTCTTCCCCCCTATAACTAGTGTAATTTTAAATAGAGGGATTATATTTGATTTAAGTTTAAAGAAACTTAATTAACATTGTCAATTTTTTCTACTTTAACATGTATATGAACATTGGTCCTACATGGATAAACCTAGAGGGGTGGTGATGGTGTAGAGTGAATAGGTCTGTCAAATTTTAATGGCTATTTTTATCTAAACTTCTATCACAATGCAATCAAGCAAGCAATAAGATCTAACAAACGGTCAACCACAATGAACACCAAGATTTATAACAATTTATAATCACTATTTTAGGTTGCTACTCTAATTCCTAGGAATCTCTTTCCCTGGAGTTAAAAGACACCACAAATTAGCAAAAAACTATAATTTACAATACCATGCCTCAAAGATCGAATTTATAGCACCGGTCCAACACTTGGACTCATAGCCAGCAACAACTAAGTACATGCACCTAGATCCTCATCTGTAACAACCACCCATCAGTTTATCTATTTTGATTAGTTTTATAACTGATCAAGGTTCACTTTCTTTTTAATTATGCACAAGATCTCTTATAAAGCATATTTTTGCAACCAAAGGCACAAATAACAATACACCAATTCCTATGTGAAAAATACTATAATAATAAGCAACTCAACTAAAATCTCGACTATGAATTTCAAAGTATAAGCGCATTGAGAATTGAAAAGCTCACTGCAGATGCTAAATTCTTGAGTGTCATACTTGAGGGAGGTTGTAGCAGAGAAGAGAAGAAAGAAGGAATGAGGAAGAAAGACGAAGGAGGGCAAAAATTAAGGGAGAAGACAATGAGGTGTGAAAGAGAAGAGAAGTTAGCAAGTTGGAATGGTAACTCACCCTTGCCTAAGGGGACAAGCTGCTCAACTTCTACTATTCATAATGACTTGCAATATAACAAAGGACTAAAATATCCTTATACATCTCAATATGAGTCAAGGTTGAAATAAATCGTAATTGTAAGCTATACCATTACATCAATATGTTCTATTTTCTTCAACACTCCCCTCTTGTTGGTGTAAAAAATAAAATATTTTGAGCATGGAGCATGGGGAGGCGAGAGGACCAACTACTATCGCCTTGGTAAATATATCTGCTCATTGATTCTTTGATGGAATGTAATATATAGATAAAACACTAACTTGTAGCTTCTCTTGAACAAAGTGTCAATCTATCTCGATGTGCTTAGTTCATTAATGAAATACAAGATCAATAGCAACATAAATAGTTGATTGGTTGTCACAATAACTTTTTATGAGCCAATTTGTAGGAAAATCAAGCTCAAATAGTAAATATTTAAGGCAACAACTCGCTTACAGAGTATATCCATGGCATGGTATTCAACTTCAACTCTTGACCTTGCCTCTATACTTTGTTTTTTATTTCTCCAATAACCAAATTTACTCCAACCATCGCATAATAGCTAGAGGTAGATTTCTTACAACCAATCAACATTTGTAAACCCTTTAATATTATCCATGACATTTATATAGTAGTCCTTGTCCTAGTTTTTTCTTCAAGTATTGAAGGATTCATTCTAAAGCCAACCTATTAAAATACCATTTTAGGTGTATTTTGATCATTTTGCATATTCTAATTTGTCTTAGCATATAGTTTTAGTTAGATAATTACATTAAACTATAAGGTTTCAAGTTTCATTCAAAATAGAGTTGTAGACTATGAGTTATATGAGTTTTTGTAACTAAGGGTATTTTTATCCTTTTGTAATTATCACATAAACGCTTAATAAAAGAGGGAGCTTGTGTTGCAACTATGGTTTCTTCTTCCCTTCCTCTTCTCTCAAATCTTCTCTTCCTTTTTTCTCCCTCAAGTCTCTTTCTTTACATAGTATCAGAGCAGTGAACGCAGTCTTGGGCGGATCTTCTTCAGTTTTGTAACTTCTTCCTCTTCATTCAACAACCCTATTGAAGGTTCTTCTATAACTTTTGGACTAGTAGGGTAAAAATTCAATCTTTTCTCTTTTATTCTTGCTATAATCTATTGGTTGCTGACTTCTACTCTCAATGCAGTGACTACTATCATTTGAAGCCCTTTAAGGGACCTACTTGAAGCCCTAGCTTCGTTATTGCCTGTAGCCTACCTTGGACCTATGTCATCCCTTGTCATCTTCCCTATTGCTTGCATCATCCATTATTTGTGCAATTAAGCCTCTTTTTACTCAATTTACTATCTCAATTGCAAAGTGCAACTGCTATCTATTGTTGGTTAGGTACATTGAGTCAAATCGTGCCCTAATTTCTTTGATTATGGGGCTCGCTTGCCTACACAAGATAAATTGAATCAGGGAAAGTGATCCTTTGTGTAGTTACATACATAATGCATTTAATTGTGATTTTTTTTGGGAAAATCAAATGGCTTAATCTAGCACACAAATTTTTGTTCGAAAGACAATTGAGCGTTCAAATGGCGAAACTCTCAACCTATTCAAATAACAATTATTAGATTGAATGGGTAAAACAATGTGAATTGGTCAAGGTTTGTTTTGATATTTTTGAAGGCTAGAAGGATGGTTAAATATATTACAGATAATCCCCCTATACTAGTTACTAAGGATAGGGAAGTAGGGGACAATCAAATTATGACATAGTTGGTAAACAATTTGGAGTCAAGATTTAGTGACCATATTTTGAATTGTCAGACAACTAACGAGATGTGGACTACCTTGGCTTCTATTTTATATCAAGAGAGTAATTTGTCTCAGATTTATGAGCTATATGTCATGTATTTTAATATGAAGTGAAGACATCGATGAGCAATAGATTATTTCACTGAAATGAGAGGGGTGTTACAAGAAATCAACACCTTTCCATCCTTTTACTACAAATATTGAGGGCATATATAAGAAAGAGAATCAGATTCAGATTGTCTGGTTCCTAGATGGTTTGGGATAAAAATAGGATGCTATTCAGGCTCAATTATTGGCCAATAAAGATGTAACTACTCTTGCCATGCCTTCAACGGAGTTCTTCAGGCAAAAGGTGAGGCGGTGAATAAAATTGAAAAAGATGTAAGACGATCAAATGTCATTTCACTTAATCTTTAGTTTAGGGTTTAGGGGTTAGGGGCCCACTTACCTTCCTGAATAAATCTTACAGCTAGGTTGGATGAGAGCACAGAGGGAGCAACAAAGGTAATTTGGCCTTATAGATAATATTGCAGGTGTAGTAACGAAGCCAATTGGATCCTTGATTCAGGCAGTCAAAAAAATCATAGAGTAGATTAGACCCCAGTTAAGGATCCACAACTGCTATTCCAGCTATGTTACAGAGCTAAAGTCGACACAAACTTGAACTTTGGATTCTCAGGGGCCAATCTCAGGCTGGCGCTATTAAAAACATTCATCGAGGTAAACTTATCAACTAGACCGAGACCGAGTGAGACCAATTATCAGCCAGACCAACCAGCCAACCAGGCTACGTGAGACCTAGAGAGATTAGCAGTAACATACTACATGATCATTAGAGAATACACTCAGGCCATGCTGAAGCGGAAGCAAAAATTGCAAAGTAAGGATCAACCACCTTGTTATCGTACCTGACAGGATATGTTATAAGCGAGTTTGACCTCTAAGGCATTACAACTCTTCTGTTGTGAATAAAACGGGTCTTCAAACCTAGTCTTCAACATATCTTGAACTCAAGTCTCTAATGAAAGTATCGAGACATTAGTGTACTAATCAGAGCATGAAAGTTGTTTGTCTCTAAAATCAATAACACCGAATTTTCATATGATGGCAGGGTCCTTCAGTTTTCAGCCTCTAAAAAACTGAAATGGTTTTCATAAACCTTAAGCCTTGACTGATGCAAGGACTCCCAAGCAAAGTAGCAAGCATACCAGCACATGAGTAGTAATTAATGGTACTGAAGGGAAGTATGAAATATCAACTACTTTCGAACAAAGAACAAGAGATAAACTTATCTTTGTCATGCAATTCCTCCATGCCGAAAGGCATGATTAGATGAGAAAGGTTTACTTGTTTTCACTTCAACTCAATTTAAATGCCTCTTAAATAGAAAAAAAAAATATGATTCAAGTATAACAAATAGGCACACCAATCCTAAGTACCTATCCAATGTAAATAGCAATTCAAAGGTCCTTAATTGACTAAATTTCAAAAGTCAAGTTCGATCAAATGGACTAGATTTACAATTGGTGAGACAATCCATGTAGCTCGTTCCAATATGATTTCATAATTTGAGGACACTAGTTAGAGAATTGAATTTTCTTATTCAGATTGGTTAGACCAAGTTCAATTAAAATATTTCCAAATATGGGAGCAAGAAAACTTGGATGTTGAAAAAGTCCTCTAATCAATCAATTATATGTAACAACCCATTTTTAAATGCCCTAGTCAATTAAAACTTCAAAACGACCACTTCAAATTATCTTGCTAAAAATGATCCGAGAGTAATAAGGCATGAATAGTAGCAATTATTAGGCTCAGCAAAAAAGATTTTATAATAAAACCACAATAAGTACTTTGTTATGTAGCTTTTTAAATCATAAATCAAAATCCTCCAAAATTGATTTTAAAGTATGGGAGTCTTTTGCATGTCATTTTTTCTCCTAAGAGTTGAGAGAGGAAAATTTTGGGCTATAAACAAGTTCTCAACATTTAAAGATTGAATCATTAAGCTTAGAAAGGGATGTTTTGTCCTTTTTGAAATCTTGATTAAACTAAATTAAAAAATTCCAAAAAATACTTAAAGTCTTTATAATGAATTATAATCACATAGATAGATCACTTGCAAATTTTGGTACCTATCTTGCTTAATAGAAGGATCCAATCTCATTTCACAACTTTTCTAAAATGCATCCTTCGGTCGACTCTTACTTGATTAATTGATTTTCTTTGGGCTTTTTTTTCTCATTCGGTTTCATTTGAATTGGACATCCTGTTGTGTGCACAAACAACTTCGATCAAACACTTTTCAGTCTCAACTTGTCTATTGTTTCTAAATCATTTGATTGACTTTCTTTAGTGTACCTTCTTATTCACGTCTTCATGTACTTTACTCATCCAATCATCATGTTGTACAACTTGTAACAATATTTTCTCTCTCCAATCATTTGGATGACTTACAATTGAATGATCAACTTTCTATATCTTCTTCTCCAACATTTGCATGCAACATGCGATTGATTTGATTTAGATGGTCAAATTTCTTCCTCATTCAACTCTTATTTTCTGGGCTGTTTTGCATAGGTCATCCGATTGACTAGGACCCTTTTGTGTGCCTTGCTTCTTTTCTCCTTTTTTTTCTCCTTCATTTTGGGTCTTGCTTACTTATTGTGCTTGAACTTTCTTGCTTTGGAAATGGTGTTGGTGGGGCATTTGATAATGTACTTTATGGCATGAGCTACCTTTTTCCCTCTTTAATGAGTTGTTCGATTGAATGAATGTGTTACTAGAAATTTTCTTTATTTTTGAGTTTCAAATAAATCTTGATGCATTTCATTAATAACTTGAGTATTTGTTATCATCTGTTGATTTTTTGGAAAAAAGAAATACTTCACTAACTTGTTGTAATTTGAGCACTTAAGCCTCTATTTATACTAGAAGAAACAAGTAAAATCTAATTACAATTAAATTACTTTTATCCTAGTTACACCAAAAGTTAAACACTACAAGATAAGTCCTAAAATAATTGAACAACTACACATAAATAGAAGCCTAACATAACTAAAACACTTTTAACTGAGAGTCTTCTATGAGACCTCATCTTGTGAGACTTTTGTAAGACTCCACCATAATAATGTTGGCTCTATGAGACTTTTTGCTATGAGAATTATGTGAGACTCTCTAATACCCACTCTTCAGCATTCCCTCTCAAGCTGGAGTTTATAACCTCAACTTGCAAGAGAAAAAGTTTTTTGGTCTTCAATCTTCTTTTGCTGATAAAATTCTTCATCTAACTCTCCCTCCCTCGAATATTTTGTCCACATAAAAATTACAACAACATGTGGAATAAATTACCTATTTCTTATACTTCTTTTTTTTCTTCCCCCCCCTCAAGCTAGGGATAAAAAGGACACAGAGGTTCAGTTGGGTCAAAACACAATATGAGAGAAGAAAATCACTCCTAATCTTATGACAAAGCTCCAAACATGAGTCAAAATGGTCATAGTCTAAAACACACTCTGCTCAATTTTAAAGGTGGAAAAATGACCTAACTTTAAGGGTAGCTCAAACACAAATCACCTTTTGGGTGAAGAATAAGATATTTTACTCAAGGTGGATGTTGGGCACACTCTTATACTTTTTAGGTAGTAGAGTTAGGCGTTGCTTTGAAGTGATGAAAATACAAGAAGATAAACTCAAAAAATACTAGAGGAAAACAACTTTAATTGGAAGGAGGCGACTATGCAATACTAATACTTCCAAATGAATCTAGAATATGATTTCTTTTTTTTAAAAACAACTAGGAGAGACTATAACTATAGAGCTTAATAAATTTGACCAAGTATAAATTTTTTGTTGTGACCCCAAGTTTTCGAAGTTAATTATACAAAAGATACACAACCAAGTACCAAAAATATAAAACTCGAAAACACATCGAAGCAAAATATTATATACCTTGAATGAACACATAATGAAGTGATTAAATCTAACAAAAACTATCTTATTAGATGAGAAATTTGGCTAAAAAGTCAAATTTTAGGAGAAAAGAAAACTCAATTCATGTCAATACAAGAAGTGATAATAAGAGAGAAAATAGAAAAAAAAGGAGATTTTTGACAAAACTGACTTTTGACACTTTTGATATCGATATCTCAAAAAATATAACTTAGAATCATGAAAAGTTTATTTCTTAAGAAACTAGACTCAAAGAGATTTAAATTGATATCCAATTTGACATAAAAAGAATCATTTTTGAATATTTTATGACCTCTTGATTTTCTTCGTTTTGTAGTTTAACCCAAATGAGTGAAATCAATACTAGCTCCCTTGTCATGATTTTTGTGGTTTTTTTTTTTTTTTCTAGGTAAGACTGGTTCACATGACCCATCAAGTCTTATGATTTAGCGGTTTACTCGCATAACTTGGCTAAGTCATCCAAGTTTAAGCTTCCCCCAAGTTTACCACTTAGTTCAACCAACTAATGTAGTCCATATTTTATAACATTGGAATCCGCCTTAAAATTCAAATTTATAATGATTTTATTTATAAAATTAATAATTAATTTATACAGAAGATGGAACAAGAAACAACTTTATAACTTCAATTCTTAATTCTCAATTATTTTATTGATATATCGTGGCCTGTGACGCGTATTTATGCTTTAAGAAATCTGAAAATATATTCTTCCTAGTCCGAACCCTTCACTCTCCCCCGTGCAGCGTGCTCTAAACGGGCCTAGAGCGAAACTTTCCCTACGCACCGACGGGACCGAAGTTCCCTACAGACTGGTGAATCGGCCTTGCAAAAACAAAAATACCGCGCGCCTTTTCAAAATCATTCGCCACCGAACACGGGACGAGGAGAAGCATCATAGAGTTGTCTTCCTTTGCAGTCGAAGATGATTCTGAGGACACCTCCCAGAAAACGGAAGTCGGAGTCTTTGGTGGAGATGGAAGAACCCGCTCAGGATATGCCGCTGGTTATATACGAAGACCCTGGCCCTGTATCGTTTCATGAATCTTCCGATCAGATGATGTGCACTTACCAGTGCCGTCAAATGGTAAATACTGAATGTTGTTTATTTATTTAGTTCTGTTTATCTCTACAGATTTTCCGTGATCAATTTTACTTGAACGATTTTTTCCTGAGAATCCTTGCTGTTGGAGGTGCTGAGTCGTGAGTTTCCTAATCACATGACTGTATATTGCTATTTAGAAAACTGGCATTCCTGATTTTTGGTTTCCGTTTCTGGATATTCGCGTGTTATTTTGGTTACTTTGTTTCATTTATTTTCTTAAAATCACGTTATTTATCAAAGGAGCCTCACTAATAACTTGTTCTAGGTGAAATCTGAGTTTCTGGATGCATTTGATACTGCTGGGAAACAAGTGCTGGAGTACCGCACGAAGCTGGAGGAACTTAATGCACAACTGTGCACGAGCGGTGGGATTGTTAAAATTTTGTCTAGCCTTAGATATCATTGTCTGTTCTTGGGAATGTGTCTTTTCACATTTTATTATTTTGTGATTGGTTTTCTTTTGTTGCAGAATCAGAAAAGAAAGAATTTAAGGATCGATTATGCATTTTCGAACAAGAACTTGCTGCTGCCAAAGGGCGCGAACAGGCACTACAAGAGCAGCTTATGAAAGAGGTCCATGACTCTCAGGAGCGATACCATGCACTTTTAAATCGTTATGGTGAACTCGAGGTATTTTTTGTTTGAACTATAAAATGAAAAGATTGTCCTTGAAGAGATTTACCGCAGTGTACAATTGTAAGAGATGAAAGTTTTGTCAATCAAAGTATTTTCATGGCAAAATGATTTTGTATATATCTTAAATGGGTTCATGGTATGGCCCCAAGCTTTTGGGATTTTTGATAAACTCAGGTTTGATATATATATATATATATTAAATAACAAACTCAGGTTTGATATATGTTCTCCTGTATTCAGTTTTATGCAAGATTCTGCTTTTTTTAGTTATTTGTTAAAGGAAGTTATATTTTTATGGTTATATACTGAAACTTGGGAAACGTTGATTGGAGTAGATGTTATTAAGTGAACTTATGGATGGAAAATTTACTATTCAATCCAACTTTTAGGCTAAACAAAGGGGTTATTGGGCCAGTCTGTGTAAATATTCTGCAATCTCAAAATATGGCATTTCAGTATCTTCTGGGAGGAAAGTTGGAAATTGATGTTTAGGTCTGAAAAAAGCTAGTCATTTTCTTTCATTTCTCGAATATTAATATTAAAGACTGATACCTTTCTCCTGTCATACAATCTGTATAATACATGTGTGTCACCTGGAATCCAGTTAAAACTCAAGAAGGAATCAGAGGTTCGAAAAAATGCTGAGACTTCAGTTGCTTCTTCTGAAGAGAAGATAATGCTGCTTGAAGAAAAGATGAGGCAGTTAACTGAAAGCAGTGAAAGAGAAAGAAAACGACTTTCTAGGGAGCTCTCAGATTTGAAAAATGAATCAGAACTCTCAATCTCCCGTATAAATGCTTCTGTGAGTGGTGGAAATTTTGACTTGTAATGGTTTATTTGATAAATGTATCACTTTTTTTTTTATCTTATATGATTCCTCTGCTTTTAGCTTGAACAAATGGAATGCAGAGCAAAGAATGCAGAAAAAGAGGTGGAGCTGCTAAACAAGCAACGAGAGGAGCTTGCAGAACAGCTTAAAGAGGTTATATTGTTGGTTTATTATTTATTTAACAGAATCAGAGACCTACTGAAGATTAATTTAAAAAATTCATATTCTTTAGATTGGCCATTATTAACTGGAGTACATGAGACCAGTAGAGGTAACCCAAGCCCTCTCATTGAAGGTCTTCTCCTGTTACTTCAGTTGATGATTCCATTTATTCCATCTATATTCTTTAGCAGTGAACGCTGTCTGATGTTTTAACCAATCTTTAAACTCAAATAAGTGGGCTAGTTGAATCAGTGAGATTCTGGAGCACAGGTCGTATGTGGCTTAACACTATTAAGCCATCTATTTCTGATGCTCTTTTACTTGATATGTATACATTTTAAGACTCATCATGTGAGCATAATACTGATCCTCAAGTTTGCAGTTTCTTGTTTGTTCAACGTCTGTTGTGCATTGTTGTCTTATTAGCCCTTTTGACATTTTCCCCAGAGTTCTTATCAAATAGCCAAAATGGAGCAGAAACAATTAATTTTAACAGCTCCTTGTCATGAAATTGCTACCTCAAACACTCAGATCTTGGTGAAACATCTCCAAGAGGAGCTTAGAAATTATGTAAGTGAATTGTTCTCTAATGGTATGATGATGCTTGGCAGAATGACTTGCAATTTGTTTGTTTTATGTTTCCTTGCATGGGCATAACTAGTATAGCACTGGTTTCATGACCAATACTTTTTTTGTTTTGAAGAAATTTTGCATTTATGACCAATACTCGTGGTGAACATCTTTCAGTCCTGCCATGTATTGCTTTTTTTTCTTTAAATGGTGCAAAGCTTTTATTAAGAAAGCTAAAACAAGACTAGTACAACATAGGATACATCAGAGAATACAACATAAGAATCAAGAACATGGTCTTTTCTATGTTTTTAGAGATCAAGAGAGACCCATACAAATGATACCTTGGAGGCAAACTCGCTAAATCTGGTGTCTCCCAAGCTATCCTTTGTACTGGGGTCTCTCTTGTTTTATTTCAAATGCTATTTTCTGGTGGTATGATGATGCTTGACCAAATGATGTGCAATTTTTCTATTAATGTTTCCTTTCAAGTGGGCATACTAGTGTAACACAGGTTTCATGACCATGTCAAAATCCATTTCAGCACTTGAGAGGATAAGAGAAAGAGAAGAAGAAGAGGAGAAGAAGGGAAGAACTGCCGCACATCTGGCAGTCTTGTTGGGGGTCTTAATCGACCCCAACTCCTTTTATTTATCACTTAGTGAACTACATAAAACGACAATCATGCTCACCCCTCATTACATTAACGCCTCTTAATACCTAATTACTTTCCAATTACTGACTTAACTGTGGTGAAACTAGAGGCTCTTCTAAATATAGATGGACATAAGTACATAGCGTAAAAGACATAAATACCCTTAACATTTTATTTCTCAATGCAAACATTACTCCTATTTGATAAAAGAGTAATGGACATGTGGCTGATAACATCTTTGGAGTTAAAAATCCATCCTTTTTTGCTTGGATGGGGCATAGGATTGGAGTATCACAAGCATCTTTATTTTTGAAGAACAAGGAATGAGGCCAGAGCAAGATTCTACCAATTCAGAAATTCTTCATTGAGAACCTTTAGTTGCAAGTCTAGCATTAGTGTCTTTGCAGTCTACAATTGTCATTTACACTACAAAGAGGTTTACCTGACGTTTGCATGTGTGGGAGCATGTACATACTCACTGAGTAAATTTCTGACAACAATTAATAATCTTGTACTCTTCAAGATATATTCAAAATATAGTGACTCTGATTGAGTTTCCCTTTGAGATATTGTGACTCTGTTTGACCCTTTGTCCACCATAATGTCCCTTTTCTGTCTTTCATGGCTTTGACTTTCTTTGTATTACTCATGCTGCTAGAGATAGATTAACCTACTTTGAACTCAATTCTTTTAAACAGTAATTATTTGTATATTGGCTTTGTCTAAATATTAGGAAGCTGAAGTGCGGGAAGCAAGAAAACTGAAATCTTCTCATGCGAACAATGAATTACTGAAAGAGAAATTACTGGAAGAGAAGAGCCGACGGGAGAGGGCAGAAGAGGAGTTACTAAAACTAGAAGAGATCCAGCTGAATGCAAAGAAGTTAGAGGATGAACTCCTGTCTTGGAAATCCTTACTCAAAGAAATGCCTGAAGTCGCATATCGTGAAGACATACCCAAAATGTTTGGCAGCTTGCAGAAGTGCGTTTTCATTAGTCATTCACATATTGGTTTACTTTATCCTTTGTGATCTACTTGTTTTGATGTAAGATAAGAAGGGTTTAGCTGCAAGGATGGTAAAAGTTAATAGTTTAGGTTGAAATAAATTATTGCATACCAAGTTCGTAAGAAAGATTATTTTGAACTATTAAAGTTAAACTAAACAACACAAAAACTTCTAACAATATACTAGAGAAGAAAATTTTATTTGATAGTAATTTCCAACTATTGGAAGTTATAATTAGGTTTATTTTTTGGGATAACTTTTTTCTAATGAAGTAGTTTCCTAGGTTTTTCTGGGAGTAAGGACATTGGTGTAATTTTTATATTGTTTAAGTTATAAATAGGGGAGAGGAGTCTACAAACCTTAAGCTCTTTTATGGCTTTTAATTTCTGCAAATTCAACTCTAACCCAATCTCTTTTGTTTTTGAGAAAGTGTTTTTCTGGAGTTTCTAATTCAATAGTGTTAGTGGGAATTAAGGCAACGAAATGTTGCGACGAGAGGAGCGAGAGAGAAGGAAAAGACAAAATCTATGAGAGAGATGATGGGAAGACGACGGGACACAAGAATCAAAAGACTGACGAGCCGTTGCAACGACGGCCGGCGAGTCGACGAGCATTCCTGTTGCTCATCGAAATAGATCTACCTGAGATTGTTCGGGGAGATGAAGAAGTAATATTCGCAGCTCCCGATCGGAAACTCCTTCTGATCGGGACCCCCATCTCCGATGGCAATCCAAAGGGCGAAAAATCCCCCTTCCTCACTCTCTCCGCAAAAGGTGACGACCTGCAACTTCCACAGAGGAAGATCGAGAGCCTCCCGTAGCCGTACGACCCCCTCTCTGTCACTATTCTGGTGATTATGAGAGTGATACCAAAGAGAACAACTTGACCAGAGGTCCGACGACGACAACACCTCCGGCTGGACCACTGTTCACCGCCGGAGCCAAAGAAGATGACCTCCCCGTGGCTTTGCGACCCCACTTCACTTTGTTTTTGGTCCTACGGCTGTCACGGTCACTCGGGTGAACCTTCAGAATGCCGAAAGTGTCTGCATTGTAGTAAAAACAAGAGAGCGCATGCCTTCATCACTGTTCGTCTATCAGCCGACACTTCTTTCCTCATTGCCTTCTCGGCAGCAACTGTTGAAGATATGAGGACGTCGCCCAGAACCAGAGAATTCTGGTCCGGGCCCTTGAGGTACTGTTTTCGTATGATCTGCTGAGGGAACCGCGCCAAATGCAAAATTTTGCAGTACAGAGACTCCATGACCATGACCCGTGTAACCATCCTAGAAACAACCAACTCCGGCTTTGGCTGGAGTCAGCTAGCCTGTGCGATCCACCGTTTCTTCCGCCCCCATCACCGCCCAGCACCTACACTCCTCGACCAGACTACACCCTTTTCCCCCTTTGACACCTTTGCTTCCAAACTTGACAACCCAGGTTCCCACCAACCCTTGCCCCGCTTCCGACCTGGCAGACCCCCTGACCCAGAAATCAGTCCCGACCCTTACGCCCTCCCCTTCATCCCCAACTCCACAAAACTCAAATCCCTACCCCCTGCAAAATCACGTGACCATTTCAATCCCTCCAAACTTGATTCACCATGGTTTTGATAGCCTTCTCTATGCTATCTTGGTCTCCTCCAACATGTCACTAGCTGAGGGCCAGTTCATATCGGACTAGTTTCAATGCTACTTGCGCCTGCACTACAGCCCTTTGGCATCATACCTCTTTCTAGGCGAGTGGATAGTCACCTTCCACTCAATTGATGACCGCTGGATGGCAACTCAGGTTGCAGTCTCTACCCCCATTGCTTCTGTCCGTGACTGAAGCCCCTCCTTGCATCACCGAGGCCTCGGTCAGTGGGTTTAGATTGCGGGCCTTTCGCTCGAACTTTGGGAGAGCAGCATAGTTAGCCTCATTGCCAGCCGCTTTGGTACATTGGTCAGGTTGGACAGTAGCACCGGTGAACACCGACGACTTGACCGAGCCAGACTCTTCATCAACCCCAACCGCGTTCACTCTGGGACGACCTTCCTGTGTCTGGACGTTGGTCAGTCCCACCTTTGGCTTGGTATCACATTTGGAGGACTTGTGGAGACTGTTTCCCTCATCGGCACCAGCAGTAGCGACCTTGTACCTGGTCAATAGACGCCCCCAGCCCCCTACCACTGCTGAGCCTCCGAACAACCTTTTGCCCCTATGTCCCAGACTACCTACCTCACCATTCCCATCAGCACCTGACCTCCCGTAGAGATTCTCCCACCACACTGGTACCCCTACCCCTTACCTGGCATCGCATCGATACCATGACCCCCCCCCCTTCCCCCTGACATTTGGCCCGCTCTTTTCCCACCCTGTGGCTCCTCCGGTCGGGGTGGCTACCAGCACCTCACACTCGTACAACAACCTGATTCCCCCACCCCCGTTCTTTTATAACCATCCCCATGACCCCCTTTTTCAACTAGAACCCCTCTGAAATACCCCCTCACACAGCATCATCCCCAGTCTCTTCCCTCCCTCACCCCTCCCCCCCCCCCCACCCCCCCCACCCCCCCCATCACCTTTTCTGACAGCGAGTCTTCATCAGCTCCCCCTCGTCTGAGACTAGTCAGCCCAGGTGCCTTGTTACTAGATCACCCCCTCATCTGGCCATCTACTAGCACCGTCGCCGCACTGCTGTTCAAGCTCCCCCTTCTGAGGAGGCCAGTGGCCCTCCCCGCCAGCCAGGGGAAATGGTTCATGGGGACCTTTGCTTCCTCCCACCGGATGACAGAAACCGGCAGTTCTACTTGGCTTTGCTGAATGAGTGCCACCAGTTTGATGAAGAAACATGGGGTTGTATTTCCGAGTTGGCTTGAAGAATGGGAGTGGTTTACAATGATAACCCCTCTGGTGGCAAGACCACATCAGGAGTTTGCAGAAAAGACAAGAAATGATTATTCTTTCTTGGAATGTTTGTGGGATTGGATCTCCTAGAATGCACGCTACTATTCGGAATCTTCTTTCCAGAAGTTATCCTTCTATTGTAATCCTCCAAGAATCTAAATGTCAGAATCCTTCCAATTCCATTATACATGACCTCTGGGGTTGTAATAATTTGGAGTGGCTTGCTATCAATGCTATTAGTTTTTCTGGTGCCCTCTTTCTTCTTTGGAACTCCTCTGTAGTTGAAGTCTTAGATCACGTGACTGGATCCTTCTCTATTGGTATTAAGTTGTGTGACAGATGCACTAGATTCACTTGGGGGCTTGCTGGCATTTATGGCCCTACTAGGTATAGGTATCAACACTCTTTTTGGGATGAGCTTTCTGGCCTTCTGCCTCTCTGGCCCATTCCTTGGCTCCTTGCCGGAGATTTTAATGCAACCCCCTTTTGCAATGAGAAGTCTCTCCTTACCTCCCGGACTACCACAACCCTGAGGCAATTTGCTGACTTTATTAACGGTTTTGAGCTGGAAGAAATCAGCCTCTCTGGCAAGGCGTTTACTTGGTCTAATGGTTAGAGACCTCCCATCCTGTCCAAGCTTGATCGTTTCCTTGCCACTGGTGATTGGCTCAGACTCTACGGCAACACCTGTGGGTCGGTCTTGTGTCATGTTGGCTCTGATCACTATCCTGTTCAGATTGATACCAAACTTGATAAATGGATGCCTGGCCCTTTCAGGTTTGATAATTCTTGACTGTTGGACAAGCATTTTCCTTGCAACGTCGCCTCTTGGTGGGAAACCTTTGGGAACCCTAAATATGTTGGCTGGATTCTCTCGCGCAAGTTTATGCGTCTCAAAGTGAAACTCAAATCATGGTCCTTGGAGCGTCGCATTTCTGCTTCCTCTCAGAAACCCTCTCTCCAGTCTCAGATTGCTGCCCTTGATATGGTTGAGGAGCAAAAATGTCTTACTCATGTTGAGTTTCTAACCGCATCTCTTCAATGTAGTTTTCAATCTATTCTACACCCTAAAAGGGTTCAGTGGAAGCAAAAGGTCCGTTTCAAGTGGTTGGCTGAGGGTGACACTAACACAAAGTTCTTTCATGCTATCTCCCCGACCCGTAGGACTAATCGGGTCACTTTCTTGTCTATTGACAACAAGGTTACCTTGGATAAGACCTCCATTACTGATGCTTTTCTCAGTTTCTTTGCAAATCTATACAGGAAGGAGTATCACCACCTGCTTAGACTTTCCAGCCTTCGCTTCACCGCGAGTTTCATTGAGCTTCCTTTCTTTGACTTGGTTGGATGTTGAGGATGCGGTCTTGGGACTTCCCTGGGATAGGGTCCCGGGGCATAACGGGTTCAACAGGGAATTCTATTAGGCTTGTTGGCCTGGCTTGAGATCGGATATCATTTCCATGGTTCGAAGTTTCTATGATTGTGGAATCGCTTTTAAGAGCATGAGTGCTTCCCTTATTGCTCTGGTCCCCAAGAAAGCTAGTGTGGAATGCCCTCAAGATTATCGGCCGATCAGTCTCATTTCAAGTCCTTACAAGATCATTGCCCGCATCTTGGCCCTTCGTCTCAAGGTTGTTCTTCGTACCATCATCCACATGGGTCAGAATGCTTTTATTAGAGGCCGTGACATACTTAACTCAGCTATGGCCACACATGAAATTGTGGATCATTTTACCAAGTTGGGTCGGCCGTGGTTTGTTCTCAAGTTGGACCTTGAGAAAGCATTCGACTGGGTTAGTTGGTCCCTCTTGGACGACATTATGCAGCGTATGGGGTTTGGAGACAAATGGAGGTTTTGGATCCGCAGTTCTATCTCTTCGGCCTCATATTCCTTGCTTCTTAATGGCACAGTCTGTGGCTTCTTCCAGGGCACTCAAGGCATCCGTCAGGGAGACCCCTTCTTCGCGCTCCTCTTCAACATCATTGTTGAATACTTATCCTCTATGTTCTACTCTGCTCGCAACATTGGTTGGCTAGAGGCCGTCTCTGATTAGAGTTGTTTTGACACCCCCTTGCTCCAATTTGCAGACGACACCATATGCTTCGGCGTTGACACTTTTGATCAGGTCCGTAACATTAAGGCCCTTCTCGGCCTTTTTGAGATCACTTCTGGTCAGAAAGTTAACTGGGGAAAGTCGACCATTATGGGATATCATATTGATTCCCCCTTGTTTCAGATCATGGCAGAGACTTTGGGATGTCTGGTTGCAATTGCTCCCACATACTATCCAGACCTTTCTCTTACTGACAGCAAACCCCAGATGGGGCTATGGGCTCTGGTGATCGAGCGGCTTGAACTTTGCCTCTCCTCATGGAAGGGTAGGATGCTCTCCAAAGCGGGTAGATTGATCCTCTTAAACTCATGCCTCACGGGTATTCCTAATTACTTCCTCTCTTTCCTGGTTTGCCCCACCTCTATTAGCTGACACATCGACATGATCAAGAGACGTTTTTTGTGGCGTGGCACTGGAAATGAGTTTCACTATCACCTTGCTAGTTGGGATGAAGTGTGTAGGCCAAAGTCTTTGGGTGGGCTCGGGATTAGATGCACCAAAGAAATGGGGCATGCTCTATTGCTCAAATGGTTTTGGAAGCTCAACTCTTCTTTGAGGGCTTCATGGAAGCCAATGGTTTCTTTCAAGCTTCGACGTCTTGGAGATAGATGGATCACTGATGGCAACTATCGTCATCTCTCCCCATCTAGAAGGCCATGTTTCATTTGTTCTCCACTTTTCGCACTACCATTCAGTTCTTTGTTGGGGATGGTTCCAGTCTGCGTTTCTGGATGGATTGGTGGTCGGATGATGGCTCTCTTGCCTCATCTTATCCACCTCTGCTTCAACTCACCACCAGCCGTGACTTATCTGTCTCTGACACTTGGGGAAATGGCTCATGGAATCTTTGCCTTAGATGTGGCTTTACTGATGAGGAAGCCATTTCTGTTTGTGGCTTGATTGATAGTCTTGGTAGTGTTATGGTCTATACTTAGACAGCTGACCGGATGATTTGGCTCCCTAATGACAGTGGGCGATTCTCGGTCTCCTCGTCCTACTGCCATCTTATGGGATGGAGTCGGCCACCCGCCCCCCACCCGGTAGCTTTTGTTTGGCGCCTCTCGGCCCTGTCCAAGGTGAAGTGTTTTCTCTGGAGTGCCTGCCACAACAAGATCCTCACTGCAGACATCCTTATTAGACTCAATAACACCACTCCCGCTTCTGCGGGACGGAGGATGAAACTGTGAGTCACCTTTTACTCCACTGTGGCTTTGCCTGGAAGGTCTGGACTTACATGATTGATAATATAGGTCTCAACTTCTGCATCCCACTTGACTTGAGCACCATGTGTCGTTTATCTTCTAGGACTTGCCTTCCCAGCCTGGGCAAGCTTCTACTGGTTGTCCGCATTGCTTTCGTCCCTTAGTGTCTTTGGAAGGAGATGAATTCCAGATGGTTTGACTATATTTTTTGCTCTACTGCTGAGGTCTCCTACATCGCCATAAGGCTCATCTCTACATAGATCCGCACCTGAAAAGAATTCGCCTGCTTCTCTTGTTCCCCGGTCCTCACTAATTGGAAAATTATTGCTCAGATGTTCGTTCCCTCTGCCCCTCGCCGAGTTGCTGTTTGGGAGCCTCCTCCAACTGGACATTATAAGCTGAATTTTGATGGTAGCTCCTTTGGGAACCCGGGTTTAGCCGGTTTTGGCAGGGTGATTTTTTATTCGGGCGACACTGCCATACTCTCTTACTCTAGCCCTCTCGGAATTGCTGACTCGACTACTACTGAGCTCTCTAGTCTCCTTCACGACTTGCGTATTTTTCAGGACCGGTTCAGTGGTCCCCTTATTGTGGAGGGAGACTCCAAGTTCGTCATCGGATGGTGCTCCACCTCATCCTTCCCCCATGACATCACTGACAAATTTTTCTTGATATTTTGGGCATTGTATCCACCGTTTCTTGTACTTGGTTTCATGTACTTAGATCAGCCAATTCGGCTGCTGATTTGTGTGCTAAACTAGGCCCCCCCTTCCCCCCTTCCCCCCTTCAATCTCGTTGTTAGGGACTTCCTTGATGTATCTTCCCTTTCTTTGAAATAAAATTATCATCATTTAAAAAAAGTGTTAGTGGGAATATAATACCGCATGGGGCTAATATCATGAAAGTTAGGTGTTATGAATTTGGAGAAGGTCTCCTTTTGGCAAATTCTTGGATGGACTTTGACCCAACTTTAATAACAGAGCATGATATTTGCATTTTTGGGCGAAATGTTAGCCCCGTATGGTTTTTACTTTGTTTTGTGTCGCTCATGTCTCAGCCCTGTTATCTGTTAGTAGGCTTGAACGTGGGGGAGTATTAGAAGGGTAAACCTACATGGGTTAATATTCAAAAAAAACATTAAATTATTAGTTGGGAAAAACCTCCTAATTTTGACTAGACAATTTGGGATTAATGTGGACTAAAATTTGAAAAATAGTAATGCCCTCTTTGGGTTAGGAGTTTCTAATTTGATTTTGTTTTTTTCTTCTAATTAGTATTTTTCTAATTAGGATTTACCTATTTTAGATTAGTAGTTTTTAAAAGGAGTTTGGGTTAACTTATACTTGCGATTTAAGGGTTTTCAAACTAATTTATGTGAACTGAATGCTTAGGAAAGTCAAAATCCTTGTTCTAATGAGCTTTTATGTAGAAGTATGTAGAGCAGGCTGTAAAATCCCACTCTTTATGTCTTGGGAAACACATCTTATTTTGTTTACAATGGTTAATAGTCTTAGATCTATTACTTTTTCTTCATTGCAATTTATCTTCAATGTTTTTATAAATCCTCTGTGAGATTAAGTTGCAAATCAAGTGCAAACAGATTATTTACTCCACTCTCAATATTTTAAAAGAGAAAACTGAGTTCTATTGTTTCCACACTTCTTCCTACCCCTTCACCAATATAGGGGATTTACTCATGTTCTTCTCATAAAATAACATGACATGGTTGATTTGTCGTAATTGTTCATTTTATGCTTTTAATTTTAATGTAGGGAGGTCTTTGACAACATGATGAAGGTTGGGGAGGTGAGTGCGCATCTTAAGGAGCTGGAGGTTGCCTTGGAGTCATCAAACTTTAGCAAACAACACTTTGAAACAGAGAATGCATTAATTAAAGAGCAAGTGGACAAATTAGCATTGGAAGTTAAGCGGTTGGAGTTAATGGTCAGTACCAGGATTTTTATTGGATCCTGCTATGTTGTATGCCTTTGTCTATTTGATGTTTTTTTTTTTTTTATAAAGATGTATTTATATTAACAAGAGAAAATTTACAAAGGAAGAGGGAGCATATCCCTAACAATAAGAGATTGCAGGGGCGCTCCCTTTTTGGCTAGCACATCTGCTACCGAATTTGCAGATATCGGAATGTGAGACCAAATACAAGAGAGTAGTGAGGTAATATCTAAAATCTCCGAAAAGATGTCCCAATGGCGCCACAGTGGAGGGGAAGCACACTCGCACCATCCAATGACCACCTTTGAGTCCCCTTCAATGTGAATGGGACCACTGCAATTGTCTCTGAAAACGCGAAGCCCATTGAGGAGGCCATAGAGCTTAGCCGATGTTGAATCGGAAATGCCTAATGGGCTGGCATAAGAGCAACACTAATTGCCAGATGGATCCGAAATAACTCCCCCAAAACCAGCGATCCCCAGATTGCCGAGAGAAGAGCCATCAAAATTCATTTTTCGGTAACCAGCTTCTGGGGGAGTCCACTCCTGCATGACTTGAACCTTGGTCCCAAAGTGCATCTTTGCCAAATTGCTCCAGTTATCACGGATAGAGGTACCCTTGAAGAAGGAAAAAAACTTCTTAGTTACGAGCCATGTGGAGATTTGCCTTGACACCTTGTCTGGTACTCTTACCTCTGATTCACTTCTAGCATTGAACTCCTCCGGTTACGCTCATTCCAAAGCCCCCACGGTACGAAACTGGCACAGGCGGAGATCATCACTTTACCAAGACCAGGAAGGGGAGAACCAATGATCGACTTGTTGAAGGAGATCAGATCAGCTGTCTATTTGGTGCTGTCTACATGTTCTGACTCTTTGATATATTAATTATTTAAGGGAGATTAGTGTTGGATGAATAGGCCACCGAAAGTTGTAGATTTTCTGGATTCATTGTCTATATAGTTTTAAGTCCAGTATCCTTGGGCGTATTTCTACTCTGTTTTGTATTTTGTTCATTCTCTCTCTTAATGAATCTCTCATTTTACTAAAAAAAACAGCTAGGTACTGTTAAATGCTAGTTAGGGCACCTCTTTGCTCTGTTTGGCATTATTTTGTGAATCTAATTCTAAACATATCATGTTTGTCATTTACATTTACTGACAAATTTTCGTAGTAAACTTGTACATCATATGATTTGATCATGCATACAGAGATATTGAACAAAATAAAGATTGGATCTTTACATCTTTGAAAGTGAGGGAGGAGAGGAGGATGAGCTGAATGCGAGAGCTTTAAAATTAGGACTCTCCAACCCTCTCGTTTATGGTGTAGAAGAGGTGGCGCAACAAAGTTGCCTTCGCTATGAAGACTAATAAAAGACGTTGACTTGAAAGACAAAAAAGAAAATAGGAAAAGCTATCTCGTATTTACACCTATGTGTATCCATTTAGTGATTGGTCTGGTAGTTTCTGTGTTGAGAAACGAGAGGTATGGTGCAGCAATCTTGTAGTCATCATATCAGTTTTGTTGTTCTGGTTTATATTCTTTGAATCAGGGGTAGTTTAGGAAGCTAACTTAAAGTTAGTTTATTTGCTTTATATGTAAAAGGATATATATTTATATATATATGTATATATCTTTTAAACAGATTTCTGTTCTTATGGAGGAGAAGGGTCGATTATTACCTTAATCCAGCTGTTGATGAATCGACACGAACCTTCTTTCCTGCTTCTCTTGTTTATTTCTCTCGTCTCTTTACTTCTACTTCTGGATTTTTAATAGTTTTAAAGCAGCAGCAATCAGATCAAGTGTGATTCCTGATATTTCTTGCTTCTTCCTCTTTTTTTGGAATTTTTTTTCTTCTTGACCTGTGATCCTTCCAGGTCTGTAATTTCTTTGTCTGTGTCACCTCTAGGTTGCCTATTCTTGCTGTTTTAGTGCTATTACCTAATGGTAATGGCATAAATAATTACTTTCTTAATAAAACATATTTTCTGCCTACCTTCTCTATGATTGATAATGAGAAGGTTATTTTCTGCCTAAAGCTCTCCTTTTTACATTCTTATTGTTTGAGTTAGCAATTGTTGGGCTGATCTCTTATTCTGCCCAACAATTTGATCTTATCATGTACTCTATGGCCCTATGAAGGTGGTGGGGACACAAGTATGCCCATCGGGTCCTAGTGGATCCACCAATTATGATTGAACTTATTTTTATAGTTCCTTTTTTTAGTTTATCTTTCTTAATTTTACTGGATTTGATCAGATATTGATTTTATCTTAAAATTTTGATTTTATTTTTTGTTTATCTTTCCTGATTTTATTGGATTTGATCAAATAGTGATCTTGTCTATTTTGAATTTTAAATTTCAATTTTAGTTATTTATAGGCTATAACAACACATTGGAGGCAGCTTCAAAGATGAATTAATAAAATCTCTGTTTCTGTTCTCTCCCTTCTCTCCCTCTCCTTTCTTCTTCTTCTTCTTCCCCTTCTTCTAAATTATTCCTTTCAATTCTCCTATTTCTCATTCCCAATTCTTCTTTCTTCTTCTCTATTTTCTCTTCCTTTTCCCTTCAAATCCAATAGCTAACTGACATCGCATATGTCAATTAAAATTCGCGCCTTGTTCTGCATCAGAGGGTTTCTTGGCTGCTTTTATAATTAGAGTGTGTCTATGTCAACCTTTTTCTGTCCTTAGTTGTGAGTCTGGGTTGTTCTTTTTGCTTTCTCTTAGAGTGAGACAGTAGGTATTATGGTTGATTCAAATGATATGAAACTTGCTAAGGTTGATGAGTGTTGAAAAGTAAGTATGAAAGTCTTTCATGATTCTCACTAAAAAAAGTCTCATAGAACAATAATTAATATGGCATAATTTTGTAGGAGTCTCATGGGAGGAAGTCTCACAGAAGTGTTTTAGTTACATGAGTTTTAGTTATTTTGGTATTCTATTTCCGTTCAGTTCTTTAATTATTTTAGGACTTATCTTTAGGAGACAAACTTGGAAGTAATTGGGACATGGGTAGTTTAATTGTAATCCGATTATACTTGTTTCCTCTATTATAAATATAAGACTCATTATATTTAGCTAATATCAAGTCAGTGATTTATTTCTCTTCTAAAAAAATCCAACATTGTATCAGAGCAGGGTTTGTAAATTGACATAACGTCAATGTACAAAGATGTTGTATTTCTCTCTTCCAATTAGGTTTTAGTGTAGTTTATCTTTTTGCGTTTGCCCTAGTTTATTTTTTTCTTCTACTTTCGTCCCTTTTTGTAGGTTCCAACTCACAAACTTTGAAGTTCTTTTTAGTCTTTAATTGCTTCTATTAATTGCTAAATTTAAATTTCTTTTCAATTGCTCTTTTTTTTTTTGCGGTCAATCTCCTTCCTCATAATTTCAGTATGTGCAACACCCACATCAAAACTCCCGTCTTGCATAAACCCGTAAGTTCCCCAACTCTCACACTTTGAAGTTCTTGTCAGTCTTTAATTGCTTCTATTAATTGCTAGATTTAAATTTCTTTTCAATTGCTCTTTTTTTTATTTTTTATTTGCTGTCAATTTCCTTCCTCATAATTTCAGTATGTGCAACACCGACATCAATACTCCCGTCTCGCATAAACCCACATTACCCCTTATTTTCTTCAGCATAAACCCACATTACCCCTCATTTTCTTCATTTGAATCTCATTGTCTCCACTTCTCTAGCTCTCCTTTTGTGCCCTCTTTTTTATGTTCTCTCTTCTTCTGTTGTTGCTGCACTTCCTGGTTTTTTATATTCACGATCTTCACTGTTAGATAGTATAAGTGGGATATGACCGAATTTGTGACTTGAAGATTCTTCTTAGTTTAAAATGGACAGAGATAGAGAAAGAGCTGCATTAGGAAGGAAACTGAAATTCAAATTGCTAGATCCTTCATGGTTTGGGACCTGAATTTGAGAGTATTAGAGCCCAGATGTTAGCAAGTGCTGGCATCCCTACACTCGAGAAGATCTATTCTCGTCCTCCAAGAATGATTGTGCTTTAGCCCTTAATATCACCTCCAATGACAGTAGAAGTGAAGGATCTAGAGTACGTGGGGTGGGTGGCCGAGTTCTGGACTGTGATGGTGGTGGAAAGGATGAGGAATGAGGAGTGTAAATTTGTCCACTGCAGGAAAACAAATAATTATTCCAGTCGATGCTGGAAAAATTTGGGGAAGCCAGCCTGGGTAATTCCATTCTCCAGAAACTAGAGAATCTGTTGAAGTTAATGAGGTTGAATCTGTTGTGGGGATTTAAAATGATATGTAGAAACCTGAGTAGTTGATCACCACCCCTGCAGCTACTCAGCCTTGTCCCCCATATTCAACTAGCACCACTCTGGCCCACTCAGATATGCCACTTTTCATCCTTTATTGCTTCGTCTTTCTTTAAATCTATTTATTTAACTAAGAATTCCCATTAAGTTGTTCAGTAACATTTGTTTCTTCATTCTCTATTCTGGGACTTGCAGACAGAGAAGGTAATTGGTGGTGGTGTCTGTGTGGTTGTGAGAAATAGGGTCTCCACTAGTTTGGAGATGTTCACGATCAAGATCACAAAGCCTCAAGTGTTGAGACCTCTCCTTATCAATGGTATCTTCGTTTGGGATATCCATCTCAGCCCAAACCTTACCAACTCCATTTATCCTTCAGTTATTCTTTGTTGTTTGATTGTGAAGCATGTAAACGTGGCAAACATCATTAGAGAGTCCTCTGCTCCAAGCAATAACAATGGAAGTACCCCTTTTGAGTTGGTCCAATTTGATGTTTGGAGACTATGTAGAGTGTCTAGTTATTTTGGTTAGAAGTATTTTTTATCTTTTATTGATGATTATAGCAGAGTCACATGGGCATACCTAGTCACATAGGTGTACCTTTTAAGACAAATTTGAAGTATTTGATGTATTCTTGAAATTTTCTAGTAAAAATAAAAACTGAGTTTGGTGTTCCCTTTCGCTCAGATAATGGACTTGAATTTATCCTCTTTTTGTGCTAAAAATGATATGATTCATCAAACTTTTTGTATCTATAACCTTCAGCAGAATGGGGTAGTAGAGAAGAATATACTAGATGTCACTTGTACTTTACTTTTTTCTATGCAGGTTCCCAATAGTTACTGGGGAGATGCCGTTTAACTACATTCTATTTCATACATTGCATGTTCTCTTATGTTCTTGGGGGTCATATTACTATTCACATGCTAAAACCTCAATGTCAGTTTTTTGAGTTTTGTCCTTAGTGTTTTTCGTTCTATCTGTTGTGTTCATGTAGTTGGTAGTGCCATTGATAAACTATTCCGAAGAGCACTTAAATGCATCTTCTTGTGTTACTCTCCTCAACAAAAATGGATACACATGCTGTGATCCTAAAGGGAAGAAAGTTTACATTTCAATTGATGTCACCTTCTTTGAGTTGATTCCCTATTTCTCCTTGGCTGATGAGTGCTCTTCTCATTATCATCCTGATATTTTTCTTTTGCCCATTCCTGTGAGAGAGGATCCTCTAGAGTCTCCAGTTCAGAAAATAGACCATTATGTGTGTTGGAATATTTGTTTGTATTGACTGGGCTAGTCCTTATATAAGATCCGTGGGGTTGCTTTCCTAAAAGGTTCGAGCCTTGTAGTGCACTGGTTTCAACATGGTATCAGAGCTAGTTGGTCCCATGTTCGAGTCCCACTCCCACCGAATTTTGTCCCAGGTATTTCTGGTGAATTTGTCCCAGGTTTTTCCGGTGAGTTTGTCCACGGGTTTTCCCTGTGCGGGGGAGTGTTGGAATATTTGTTTGTATCGACCGGGCCAGTCCTTGTATAAGATCCGTGGGGTTGCTTTCCTAAAAGGTTGTTCGAGCCTTTTAGCACACTGGTTTCAACAATGCTTATATTGGTGGTGAGAAAGGAAAGCTCCTACCCAGCAAGAAGTTCTAGAGACACATGGTGCTTGATCAAGAACTCTCTTCTTAGCCATCATCATCATCATCATCGTCTCTGTACATATCATTATCCTTTATCTACATATGTGTCTTTTCATTCTCTCTCCTGTATATGATCCTTTGCTTCTACCATATCTTCTTCTTCCATTCTGAAGTCTTTGCAGGAGGCCTAGCAGTGTTCCAAGTGGAAAACGGCAATGTTGAAGAGATACATGCTCTACATTCTCACATTGGGTGTCACCTATTTTGAGACTGAATGAAACTCTCCTCTTGTTTGTTCCTCAAATTCAATTTCTTTTCCTCAATCTTTTTTTTTTTTTTTTTGGGTGAAAAATGATGATAATTTCATCAAGGAGAAAGAAGATATAAAGATTTACAAGAAAGGCCGGTTGCACTCTCTATAGAACAACATAAAGGCAAAAGAAAACATAGAAAATGCATCAACCATTAACATATTGCACAAAAGAACTGTTAACAACAAGGGACTCCAATGAGATGTGTGAGCAAGGTTGTCAGGTCTAGCAATTCACACCACATGATGCCAGGAAATCCATAAAGAACTTAATAGAGCGTATCTAATTGTAATAACTGAGCAACATCATGGCGGAGATCCTCTGGATTCAAATCAATTATCCATAGACGAATCTATTTCCACAATCAAAGGGCTGGAAAATAACCCCTAAAAGAAAGGGCTAGAAAAATACTGACAGTGACACTAACTTTAATGAATCTTGTCTTCGGCCTACACATTTTTTGTCCAACTTTGAGATTCTGTGTTTAAGTCTCATGCATGCTCATATCATGCTGACGTAATTTTTTAAATGAACTAATCATTTATCTGCTTTTTCTTTGCAATTTTTTTTAATGGCTTCTCACGTCAATTGCAGCTTTGTTCAGTTACTGAAGAAAGAGACCAACTAAGAAAGGAAACTATGGCATGGAAGACCCAAAAGGGTGGGGAGGTAGAAAAAGGAACAATCAATGTTGATCTTGTCAAGGTTTCAAAACTTCGATTTTGTCTTATCTATTTAACATGGGTTTATCTTATGTTTTGATTTCACTCCTTATAATACTTGTACATGCCATTCCCCCATCCAGGAACTTGAATCATCCCTTGCTACGAGAGAATCCATTATAAGAGAGTTGGATGATAATCTACGAGAACAAAGGGAGGTTGGTAACCGTCAACATCATGAAATACAGCTGCTGCATGAAAAGCTCAACATTGAAGCCAGAAAAATGAAGTCACTGGAACGGGAAGGTGACCGGTTGCGTGCAGAAATCTCTCTTTTGGAATCTAAGGTATGTTGCATTTCATACTGTCTGTTGCTTATTTCTAGAATCCCACTATTTTATTTGTTTCAATTTTTTAAATTTTTCTATGAATTACTTTACATTAGTTGTAGGACAAAAATCAACGTCTATTGTGCTTTTATCAGTTCTGGGGATATTAAGGGGGTGAATGTGTTACCTTATAAGGAAGTAGGCTAAAGATGGAATTTAATTCAAGAGGATTGTAGAGTTGGTTTACTTAGAGTTTCTATAATTACTTTAAATGGGGAGTTCTATTTTTTTTTTTTTTTTTTGAGAAAGATGTATTTATATAGACAAGAGAAATTACAGAAGAGGGAGCAGATCCCTGACAACCAGCGATTGTAGGGTAGCTCCTTGCTTGGCAAACACATCTGCTGCCAAATTTGCGGATCTCGGAGTGTGAGACCAAATACAAGATAAAAGTGAGGTAATTTTAAGAATCTCCCTAAATATATCTCAATGGCGCCATGGGGGAGGGGATGCACACACACACCATCCAATGACCACCTTCGAGTCCCCTTCAATATGAAGGGGACCGTTGCACTTATCTCTGAAAACACGAAGCCCATTGAGAAAGCCATGAAGTTCCGCAGGCGTAGAATTGGCGATTCCTAAAGGGTCGACATATGAGAAAAGTTGGTTGCCAGAATGATCTGAAATAACCCCTCTGAATCCAGAGATCCCGGGATTACCAAGAGAAGAGTCATCAAAGTTCAACTTAAGGTAACTAGGTTCAGGAGGGATCCATTCCTGCATAATTGGGACCTTTGTTTCAGAGTGCATCATAGCCAAATTACTCCAGTTTTCATGGATACGAGTACCCACAAAGGAGGAGAAAGACTTCTTAGTCAGGAGCCAAGAAGAAAAATGTTCCACCACTCCGTCCGCCACATGATCAGCTGCTTCACTTTTTCCATCAAACCTCCTTCGATTGTGTTCATTCCAAAGTCTGCACGGGATGAAACTAGCACAAGCAGATAACATCACCTTCCCGAGGCCAAGAAGGGAAGTACCAAGGAGCGACTTACTGAATGAGAGCAGATCAACCGCCATGTAGAATTGCAACCCCAACATGCTAAGAATGGAAGTCCACACCTTCCATGAGAAGATGCATTGAAGCAGAATGTGACTTGTGGTCTCGACATCAGTGTTGCAAAAAGGGCACAAGGGTCGATTGAGGGGTGACCTCTTCTTCTAAGCACGTCTGTCGATAGAATCTTGCTATGACAGGCACTCCACATGAAAAATTTTAGCTTAGGAGGAGCACAAAGACGCCATACAAAATAGATCTCATGTTCCGGTTGAGATGGATTCCACCCATTGATGAATCCGAATGCAGATGATACCGAGAAAATGCCTCTTTTGTCCGGCCACCAAATGAGCTTATCTGCCACTGAAGGACGAATTTTTACCGAGATTATAGAGTCCATTAAGTGGCTGGCCTCCAACGCTTTCGTATCTGAAAGACCCCTTCTGGGATGGAGGCTCATACCACCCCCCTCAAAAGCATCCGCCACTGATATATCTCTACGGGTAGAGAGGAGAAACATGCTTCTAAAGGCATTCTGTAGCGGCTCCTGCCCCATCCATAGATCATCCCAAAACTTGAGGCATCTACCGTTTCCAACATAGAATCTACTGGCAGAAGAAAATTTTGGAAGAAGTAGGTATAGTGCTCTCCAAATTGAAGTTAGACCTCTCCGATTACCCCCTGACATCCACCAATGAGCGTTACCACCAAGCTTGGCAAGAACCATTTCCTTCCAAAGGTTTGAAGAGTGAGTATTGAATTTCCATAACCATTTTAGGAGCAGTGCTTGGTTCATATCCTTGGATTTCCGAATCCCCAGGCCACCTATATTTTTTGGCAAATAGACATCATCCCATCTAACCAGATGATATTTAAAAGTATCACTCGATCCCCTCCATAGAAATCTTCTTTTGAGCTTATCCACAGTCTTACATATGGATGTAAAACAGGGCATAAAAGATAGTGCATAATTTGGAATACCTGCAATGCCAGACTTGAGGAGGATGAGCCTCCCAGCCTTACTAAGTAAACGCCCTTATCCAGGTTGCTAGCCGGGATTCAATTTTCTCAACCACCGGATTCCAAAGACTTTTGCAAATGCGGCCGTTGAATAATGGCAGGCCTAGATAGGTTGTCAGAAAGTGGCTTGTTGTACAACCGAATAAGAGGCCGAGCCCACACAACTTCTGATCCAAAATCTCCATTTTTCGCCAAAACCCAATTTTTCGATTATCTCATCGAGCAGGATTTAATTGACTCCGTCGAAGGCCTTTTCTAGATCAAGTTTCAAGGCAATTCTGGGATCCTTGTTACACCGGAAATGATCAATAAGCTCATGTGCTGCCATAGTAGAATCTAAAATTTATCTTCCATTGAGGAAAGCTCCTTGCCCTCTGTGTATGACGGTTGGGAGAAGAATTTTTAAACGGTGAGCCAAAATTCTAGCAATGATCTTGTAAGTGCTTGTGATGAGACTGATTGGTCGGAAGTCCTCCAGCTTCTTCGGAACCAAGGCGATAAAAATGCGCCAATACTGCGAAAGGTGACACCATTTTTGAAGAAGCCGTGAATCATTGCTAAGTTATGCTCCTTGAACCGGGGCCAAAATCTTTTTAGAAAATTTTCATTAAAACCATCAGGGCCCGGTGCCCTATCAATTTCCCTGCCTAAAACGGCACGCTCAATTTCTCCGGCCGAGAAAGGTAGCTCTAATAAAGATGCGGCGGCAGGAGAGAGACGAGAGAAGCTGATGTGTTGAAACTTTGGCCTATTAAAACATTCCTCTGAATATAAGTCTGTAAAAAACTTAAGCAACACATTAGTAATCAAGGCTCGGCACGACGTTACCTCATTATTAATACATAATGAGGTAATTCGATTAAACTTTCGTTTTGTAGATGCCATGACATGAAAGAATTTTGTATTTACATCTCCCTCCTTCAGCCATTTAAATCTGGCACGTTGCTTCCAACGAATCTTCTCTTGATGCAAGATAGTATTGAGATTAGAGTTAAGAGAGATTCGGGAAGAAAACTCCTCCTGAGTTAAGTACCTTTGTTCTTCCGCAAGGTCCAAGTCTGCAATCTGAGAAAGGAGAGAAGCCTTCTCAGCAACCAGAGTGGTACGGTGGCAAGTGGCCCATTCCTTGATTTTACCTTTTAAGAATCGGAGCTTCAGAGGAAAACCCCACACTCGTCTGCCCAAACTTGGGCCTTCCGAGCACCAACCATCAATAAGAGCATCAAATTTTTTTGCAAATAGCCATGAGTTTTTGAAACGGAAGGGTGAAGATCCCCATTTCTTGAAAGAGGTGGTCAACATGATAGGCCAGTGATCTGATCCCACCTTGTTAAGAACACGGCCAGAGACATTTCCAAAGAGTTGCAACCAATCTGGACATGCCAGAAAACGGTCCAGCTTTGATAAAATTGGTTGTTGTTGGCTGTTCGACCATGTATTATTCTTTCCGGAAAGTGATATCTCATCCAACCCACATCCGCCAATGAAATCTAAGAAACCACGCATAGAGGCAGATATGCGGATGGCCGGAGGTTTCTTCTCATTACAGTATCGGATAACATTGAAGTCACCCGCAAAAAGCCATGGGAGTCTCCAAGACTGATATAACTCACCGAGCTCTTCCCAAAAGAGGGCACACTCCCGATATCTGGTCAGGCCATAGACTCCCCCCACACACCACAATCTGCCAGAGGAAAGATCCCTGGGCTGGATGCCCAAGGAAAAACGACCTTCAGACACCGCTTCCGAACACCACCAATACCCCTAACATTCCAGGATAACACAATCATCTGTAACCAATTTTCATTACATGCAGAGGGTGGGGGCTCTCCCCGTAAGAGGAGGGTGTCAAGCCTCCTTTGGATAGAAGAAGATAATGGGGAGAGAATCTTCTTCTGAATTCATTGCCATTTTTGAAGAACAGAATTGAATTATGAAAGGGGGAGGAAACTTGTTGGTCTTCTCCTCATGCAGAGGGTGGGGGCTCTCCTTGTGAGAGGAGGGTGTCAAGCCTCCTTTGGATAGAAGAAGAAAATTGGGAGAGGGGAGGCTTCTCCCACTTTTCAGTTTTGTTTGAAGGAGAACAAACTTCCTCCTTCAAATGGAAATGGAAAAAGGGAGTTGGAGCCCCTTTCTGAACCTAAAATGGAAAGGGGGAGGAGGGGCTTGTTCCCCTGTTTCATTTGTATTTTGTTAGATTTGGAAATAAAAGAGCAAACAATAGGAAATTTGACAGTGAAAAGGTGGTCCAAGATAAACTGATCAAACCCTCTTACCGTATTTATAATGCTAATTATGAGGTTTCCGAGTTGATTAGGACACTGATATAAAAATTCAACTACAACAGAATTTACATGAGTTTATATTTAGTAAGACTCTTATTTAGTGTAATATACTCCAACACTTTTCCAGCTGACGCAGATCATAGATGCCCAATTTGCTACAGTCGGATGCTCAACTTGCCAAAAATGAATGACTTGCAATTAATTATGTGATTAAACATCCGAGTGAAGTGGACTTTGTCCTGCACCCTGTCTCACAAAAATTCATTACACAAATTCTTGGTTGTGTATGCCTGCTTGAGCTTTTCAATTTTCAGATAGATTGTTGGACCAAATTTCATTTACTCCAACACAACTCCTCAAACTGGGTAGAACATAGCATGAAGTCCCCAACTTGAACAAAAAATGTAAGTGGACCAAAATAGGAAGCTTCAGATTGCTCTTAGCTTTTGATTTCTTCTTTCTCCATTTAAATAATAACACCATCTCAAAAAGTCCAATTGGTCAGAACCAATAGCAAATTGTGGTGGGCAAGAAAAACTAATGAGGACAAAGATAGGGTTTCTCACAACCCCAACTAGAGGCATGACAACATAGAGAAGAAAAAGTGGTAGAAAAAGCTGGGTGATACAAAAGAGTGAATTTCAAAATCAACAAAGACGCAATATGTGATTACCTACAGAAAGTAGTAAAAACAATCTGTTCAAAATATTGTAGAAGGGCAGTTTGATGATTTCTCACTGTCTGCACCTCCTTGGAATAGGCTTATCTTATTCAGTATGTTTGATAGTTTATGTAGTTTAGGTTTAATGTAATTAAAAGGTATAATGAAGGAGATATAAGGGTGTAATTGAGTTTAAGTGAGTAAGGGCATTATTGTCTTTACACTTGTTTTTAAGTTATAAAAGGTGATTAGGTGTCGACCGGAACCCTAATCACGAGAGATCCCTCTCTCTTGCTGCCTTCTCTTCTTCCCTTATTTTCTTCCCTTCTTTCTTCTCTTCTTCTCCCTCTCTGAGTCTGTCTTATTCCGTAATTTCACTTTGTATCAGAGCAGTAAAACCTAGTTACAAGTGCATGAAACCTTCCTCTTCCTTCCTTTGAAGTCTGCAACTTCTTGAAAGGGGCATTTTTCAAAATCTGCTTTGACTGGTTCGTGAAAATCTGAACTTTGGCGTTTTTCTTTTGCCTTAACCCTAGTGTTGATGGCTGCTACTACTATTTGAGCAGTTTTGAGACTATCTACTGCCCCATGAGGGTTTATTTAGTGAAAAATACTCCTTTCTGCATTATGGGCGACCCATACTGAGTTCCCTGCCTACATCATGTTGGATCTTGCTGATGTCAACCCTAGTTTCTTGGATATCTTTGTGGCATGCAGTTTTAAGTGCATAGAACTTGATTTGTATCCTAAAGGAGAGTTCTTTATTTGGATTTCCTTCCATCTACTTGTTGCGAAACCCATTATTGGGCCTTGCCTACCTGTATCATCATTGGGTTGGCTAACGTCAGCCCTAAAAGTTGAAGTTTTTGTGGGATTTCTGAGTTTTACCTTCAATAGTAAGGGATTTGCGACCTTAGAGCAGATTGGTACTACCAATTGATAAAACCCTAATCTTTCTAAGAAGTGGGCCCATAGTACCTGTGCAGCTCTTGATTTTGTGTTGATTTGGTGCTATCTACAGTGCACATTTGTGGCATATATGGCTGATTCTGGTGAGGTTATTACCCCTTCAAGGGACTCTGGGAACTTAAAAGGGGAAACTACTACTATAATTACTTTTGAGAGACTGTATGGCCAAAACTATCCGAGTTGGTCAAGATCTGTCAAATTATACTTGAAGGCTAAGAAGAAGACTAAATTCATTAGGGATGATCCTTCTGTTTGTTTGAATGATGACTGGAAAGTTGAGGACGATCAGGTTATGACCTAGCTAATTAACAACATGGGTTCCAAGTTAATGAATCATGTTATGAATTGTGGCACTGTCATGGACATTAGAGTCTGTTTATGCTTGGGAGAGCAACTTGTCCTAAGTTTATGAACTCTATGCCTAGACGTTTAGCCTCAAGAGAGGTCAGAGGGCTGTCACGGAATACTACAGTGAGCTGGTCGGTATATTGCAGGAGATGAGTGTTTTTCATCCCTTTGCTGTTGATGAAAGGGAAACGAGAAACAACTTGGACAAGTGCACATTGCAAAAGTTCTGGACAATTTGGGACCAGAATTTGATGCCATTGGGGGCACAACTATTGGTCTAAAAAATTAGTTGCTAAAGATTTTACTTTTAGGGCCTAGCGATGAACGAAGGGAGCGAAGGGAACGAGAGAGCTCTCAATGTGAGAGACGAAGAAGCACAACAAGCAAATCGGGAGAAGGATTCGACCAAGGCATCACAACTATTGGTCTAAAAAATTAGTTGCTAAAGATTTTACTTTTAGGGCCTAGCGATGAACGAAGGGAGCGAAGAGAACAAGGAAAGAGCTCTCACTGTGAGAGACGAAGAAGCACAACAAGCAAATCGGGAGAAGGATTCAACCAAGGAGGGGAGGCGGCACGATAACCTCTGAGGGACCGTTGGCGACGGTGGGATCCCATCGGCCGCCATGCGGCCAACTTGAATGACTCTTACAAAACCTGATGATGGATGTGGATTGAGACGCCTTTCACTAGGGAAAAAAACTATTCCCAATGAAGAAGACGAAGAAGGTGGTTGGCAAACGGCCAACCGACGCAAGACCACTAGACGACGAGCTTGAGGCTCCTCTGAAACTGCGAAACCGATTGCCACCTTTCGGGTCGGAAGTACCATGTTCTCTTTCCAGAACGCCTCTGATCGCGCCTGACAAATGGCAAGTAGTCCATCATCTCTATTCCATTCATTGCCAATATTGCTGTCATCACCCAATTTGATGCTGTCACCTAGTCACCTAAATTGACAATGACATCGAGGAGCTTTGGACCGGAAATTTCGTCTTCCTCCTATCCGTCTACAAGTACAAAGGCAAGTGAGATTGCAAGATCACCCAATTTTGTGGCAAGCAAATCATGGGAAGAGTTTATATCCTGGAGGCATCAAACTTTGGTTTTGGACGAAACCAATTCAAATCTTGGGTTGTTCGAATAGCCGGCTTTGATGAAGGAAAAAAAACCTGAGAAACCTCAAAAATTTTCTTTTCCGCCTTTGAAACCCCCAGGCTCCAGCTCACTCTCCCCGCCACTTACCCCCTTGCCACCACAGACCCGCCCACCCAACCCTCCGACCCTTTCTCCACAATAGGGATCATGAAGATTCTGTCCGACATGTATGAGAAGCCTTTCGCAAATAATAAGGTACATCTCATGAAAAAACTCTTCAATTTAAAGATGACAGAAAATACATCAGTTGCATCGTATTTGAATGAGTTTAGCACGATTGTCATTGACATCCATTCAAATTAAATTTGATGATGAAGTTTGTGCTTTAATTATTTTGGCGTCTTTGCCAAATTGTTGGGAGCCTATGAGGGCTGCAGTCAGCAACTCTGTAGGCAACAGGAAGTTGATTTTTAATGATGTTCGGGATACCATTCTTGTCAAGGAAGTTCGTAGAAAGGACTCCGGAGAATTGTCGACATCTAATTCTACCCTAAGTGTTGATACTAGGGGCAGGAACTTCGAGAGGAATTCCAACAAGGGCAATGGTAATGGGAAGTCAAGGAATGGTAGAAGCAAGTCCCGATTCGGAAGAAATGTGGAATGCTGGAATTGTGGCAAGTCTGGTCACACAAAGAAGAATTGCATAGCACCAAAGAAGGATGAAAAGAAAAATGATGCTGCAAATACGGTGATAGAAGAGGTACAAGATGCTTTACTCTTGTTGGTGGATAGCCCTATTGACTCTTGGGTGTTAGATTCAGGAGTTTCTTTTCACACCATCGCACATCGTGAGATCATGAAGAATTATGTTGTTGGAGATCACGGGAAGGTTTATCTTGCTAATGGAGAACCTTTGGATATTGTCGGTATTGGTAATGTCAGTTTGAGGATGTCAAACGGGTCAGTGTGGAAAATTCACAAGGTGAGACATGTACCAAAATTGATGCGTAATCTAATCTCAGTAGGACAACTTGATCATGAAGGTCATAGTGTGATTTTTAATGGTGCTGCTTGGAAAGTCACAAAGGGATCCATGGTTGTTGCGCGAGGAATTAAAACTTGAACTCTTTACATCACTTCCAGTTGCAAAGACACGGTTGTAGTTGCTGATGCTGTTACTGATTCTGATTTGTGGCATTATAGGCTCGGTCACATGAGTGAGAAGGGAATGAAAGTGCTTCAGTCCAAAGGGAAGCTACCAGGGTTGAAAATTGTAAATAACAGTTTGTGTGAAGGCGGTATCTTAAGCAAGCAAAAAAGGGTTAGGTTTTCTAAGGTTGGAAAGGAGCAAAAGACAACAAAGTTGGAGTTAGTTGACACAGATGTGTGGGGGCCTTCAACTGTTACTTCTTTGGTGGTTCCAACTACTATGTGACATTTATTGATGATGCAAGTAGAAACGTATGGGTTTATTTCTTGAAAAAGAAATCTGTGAAAAAGAAATCTGAAGTCTTTGATACCTTCAAGAGATGGAGAACAATGGTTGAGAATGAGACATATTTGAAGGTGAAGTGCTTGTAGTCAGATAATGGGAGAGAATATGTAGATGATGATTTCAAGCGATACTGTGCCGATAAGAAGACCATTCCTGGAAAACCTCAACAGAATGGTGTGGCAGAGATGATGAATAGGACTTTGAACGAGCGTGCTAGGAGCATGAGATTGCATGCGGGATTGCCAAAGATGTTCTGGTTTGAGGCTATTAGCACAACTGCCTATTTGATCAATAGAGGTCCCTCAACACTATTGGATTGCAAAATACCAGAAAAGGTTTGGAGTGGCAAAGAGGTAAACCTTTCTTTCTGGAAAGTGTTTGGTTGTATTTCTTATATTCATATTGATTCTGTTGCTAGAAGTAAACTTGATGCTAAATCTAAAATATGTTTCTTTATAGGCTATGGTGGTACTGAGTTTGGTTATCACTTCTGGGATGACCAAAGTCGAAAGGTTATCAGAAGCAAGGACGTGATCTTCAATGAAGGTGTCTTGTATAAAGACAGGTTGTGAACAAATTCTGAGAGCACAAGCAATGAAGCTAAGAAGTCTAAAGTGATTCACTTGAAAGATCTTCCAGTTATTGAGATGGAGAATATTGCTCAAGAATATTAGGAAAACATACCCCCAAAATTAAATCAGAACAATCCTGTGACTAAAGTTAGGAGATCTGCCAGAACTAGCAGACCACCACAGAGGTACTCCCCTGCACTTAATTATATTTTGTTGACTGATAAAGGTGAATCAGAGAGTTATGAGGAGGCCGTGCAAGTTGATGAATCAACCAAGTGGGAGTTAGCTATGTGGGATGAGGTGGATTCATTGTTATCCAATCAGACATGGCAGTTGACTGAGATACCAAAAGGGAAGAAGACCTTGCAGAAAAAATGGGTGTACCAAATAAAAGACGAACATGATGGCAACAAGCGGTACAAGGCAAGACTGGTGGTAAAAGGTTTTCAACAAAAAAAAGGCATTGACTACACTGAGATTTTCTCTCAGTAGTGAAATTGACTACGATTGTTTTTTTTTTTTTTTGAAATGATACTGAATTTTATTAAGACAAAAGCTCAAAAGAGCAATTTACAAAGGAGGGAAGCCTTCCCAAACAATTGGAGATTGCTGGGAAGTTCCAAAATTTGCCAATTTATTAGCCAAAGAGTTGGTTGATCTAGGAATGCGATTCCAATTACAATGAGTAGAAAATACAATGTCAACAATACTATCAGTGATGGGCTAGTGGTGCCAAGGGGGGGGAGCTGTCTTTGGAACATCAACTAATAACAGTCTTTGAGTTGCTTTCAATGATTAACTTGCCATGGAGACGATCTCTGAAGATTTGGAGGCCGAACAACAGAGCACTTACTTCAGTAATATTAGAATCGGCAATGCCCATCGGACCAACATAAGAAAGAATATGGTCTCCATTGTGACCTCTGAACACTCCACCTACTCCAGCCGGCCCAGGACAACCAATAACACTATCATCAAAATTCAGTTTAATGCAGTCGCAAGGGAGAGGATCCCAGATGGCCATACTCGGAGTTCTACAGGGGCCAGACATATGGGCAATCAAACTCTAATTTTCCCGAAGGGAAACACCCAATAGAGCGGCAAATTCCTTCCTTGTATGAAGCCAACTCGAGATGAGGCCAACGGATTGAGAAGTCGTGTTGTCCGGGGTGCTAGCTTTGGAGTTGAATCTCCGGTTGTTCCGCTCGAGCCAAATGTACCATGGAACATGCGCAAGACAAGTCGAAAGAACTAACTTGCCCAACCGAGGAAGGTGAATCCCTCGAGGAAGGTGAAGCCTAGCATTAATGGTATCTTCTAGGTGGCCTCAACTTATTCCCATATCAGAGAAGACTCCAACATTTCTGAGTACAAGGCAAATCTTGCATGGAAGCTCTCTGTGCTCAACAGGATAAGTTTTTCATATGGACAGCCATCAGAGAACTTATCCTCACAACTGACAACCTTCAAAAGAGGGGCTTCACCGTCTCCAACATCACTTGCCCTCTATGTGGTGTATGTGAGGAGACTGTTCGGCACACTCCTTCATTGTGGGTACTCATGGCATGGATAGATGGCAATTTTTAGAAATTTGGTATTCAGGTGGGCCTTCATCAAGACCTTTTTGGCACCTTCCAGATGGTATTGGGAATGCGTATGCCAAGAATTGGCAAGCTGCTTCTATCTGCTTGCCTTGCTCATATTTCGTGGTGTCTTTAGTTGGAGCGGAATACTAGGGGGTTTAACCTCAAATTCAGAAGCCTGGAAAACAATGTCTCTTGTGCAATAGGAATGATCTCCAACTGGTTGTGTACTAGGAAGGAATTTGCGCCTCAAGCAGGAATATCCCTTTGCTGGAATTTGAGTCTTCTGGCTCATATGGCCTGTCCTCAAAAAGTGCTGGCCATGACCGAATGGGAGCCTCCCCCTAGTGTCAGCATGAAGTTAAATTTTGATGGAAGTGCTTTGGGGTACCCGGGACCAGCCGGTGCGGGTGGTGTCTTTAGGAATCACAGAGGTGAAACTATTCGTTCTTATATGCGGCCGGTTGGTATTGCTGACTCCAACACCACGGAAGTGGCTGCCCTTCTTCATGGGTAGGAAATTTTCAAGGACCATCTTCATGGAAAATTGATGATTGAAGGGGATTCAAAAGTTGTCATTAGTTGGTGCTCCAGCACCGCCTCCCCACCTTGGCGACATTGGCTCACCATTTCTTCTATAACAGACATTGTATATTCTATTTCTGGTACATGGAGCCACATTCCTAGGTCAACGTAGTATTTCATGAGAGGACCAAACACATTCAAGTAGATTGCCACTATGTTCAAGATGTAGTGATGAAAAAGGAAGTTGCTACTCCCTATGTTCAATTACGTGATCAAGTCGGTGATGTATTCAATAAAGCCTTGGGTAGGTGTGAATTTAGGACATTTTGTAACAAGTTGAGACTACCAGATATATATGCTACAGTTTAAAGGGGGATTGTTAAATATTGTAAAGGGTAGTTTGATCATTTTTCATAATCTGGTTATATCAAGGAGAGTACCAGTAGTTTCAACAAGTCTATATTTGTTTATGGTCCAATTTTTATAACATTTGGACATGTATCTATGAAGATATAAGGAGTTCTTGTATGAGGGGTCAAGAGGTATTTTTTTTCTTTACTCACTCAAGTTAAAAGGTCCCATCCAAAAAGCTGTATGCTCTTTTTCAAAATTCCTTCTTTCTTCTTCTCTTAACCTTTTCTCTCTCTCAACACTCTTTTCTTCAATAATTGACACCTTTTTATTTGGTCCATTCTAATGTATGGGGCCCACATCAGGTTTTTAGTCCATTTGGTTTCCCATATTTCTTAACATTCATAGATGTTTATAGTCGTGTGACTTTGGTGTACCTCCTTTGGGAGAAAACATAAGTATTAGCTGTATTTCTCAAAATTTATATTGAAATAAAAACACAGTTTGGTACTTTTATCCATGACTTTCATTCAAATAATGGCCTCTCCTCTATGATCTATTTGGAAAAAGCGGCGGATGACTCAAACATGTTACTGATCTACCAGAATTTGATATCCCTATTCTCAATTTGCTGATGACACCTCTGGTTTGATGATGGCACTTTTGGAAAGTCGGATCAAGGCCCTCCTTGGTCAATTTGGAATCACATCGGGGCATAAAATCAGTTGGCACAAAACCGCACTCATGGGGCTACCACATTGATGATGAGTAACTCCACTCTATGGCAGCTTATCTGGGATCTCTCTCTAGCCACGCTTCCCAGTACCTACCTGGGGCTCCCCTTCTTTGACAGCTGATCGTACAAAAATCTGTGGTCCCCAATCATTGGGAAAATGGGAATGTCGACTAGCCCCACCTAGAGAGGAAGGTTCTTATCTAAAGCCGTGAGAATGCCTTACACATTGATTAGCTTTTATTTGTGCTGTATACTGTTTAATTGCTGCAGCTTGTCATTTAGCTTTTGTTTCTCAACATCTTTCTCCCTTGGTATTCTTATCGTCCTCATGCTAACAAAATCTTTTTCTGGTTATGGTAAAGCAAAAGTTTTTCATTGGGTAATATATCATGTTAAGATGTTCAAAACTTCACTTGCTACATGTAATATGGGCATACTTATTGTGGAGGCCAACTGGCATTCATCCTCTTTTATGGGTTTCTATGTTACAGTTGGGCCATGGTGACTATTCTTCTGCAAACACAAAGATTTTGCGAATGGTGAATACATTTGCTGTCAATAATGAAGCAAGACATATGATTGAGACGTTACAAACCCAATTGCAGAAAGCACAGGAAAAGCTTCGAGCAATTGAAGATTTGAAAGGACAGACATGTATGTCGTGCTCTCTATCTTGAACTTTCTGGGCTAAGTTCCCTGCAGTTGTAGCTTTATCGGTTGGCTGTGCCAGTGTGCTACAAGGATGCGTCCTGTAGATGATCATGTACTTCTGATTTGAACTTAATTTCTGCCTCTGAAGAAATTTAGTTTGTCTACTATTACAGCATGTGGTGTCTTTTGCCTTTCCTATCAGTGAATGCATTGTCTGGCTTGTAACTTTTTTATTGACATTGAGTCTAACATCATTGCATTTGAGACATATATGCTCTTTGCTAATGAATATACAAATATGCCTGTTTGTTAAGTATCGTATATCTGCCTGTACGTCCTTAATTGCAATAATAGATATTAGGTGCAATATGATTATTTTGCTGAACTTTACCTTTGTCATCCAACTAGTAGTATGATTTACGCTCATGACTTGCATCTTGTGTCTTGTTGATGGTGGGTGAAAAATTAGGGTTTAATTTTATTGTTGATTTTGTTCTGACTCTGATTACCTTTCTTTGTTAAAGGTCCTTTTCTTTTTCTTTTTTGTCAGATGCTGGAAATGTGATAGAGTCTGATTTATCTGAGGTGAATGCACGGCTCAGAGGAGAAATTGCAACATTAAATAAACGTGAAGAAAGGTGATTGGTAATCTGAAACTAATTCTGATTTTTGTTTCAATTTCATTATAATTTTTTAAAATTTTGCATGATACATGGAACAGGTATAAGGCGGTTTTTTACGAGAAAATCCAAGTATTTAGAAAGGCTTGTTGTTCTCTTTTTGGTTATAAGGTATTCATATCCCTCTTTTTCTTTGGGAGCAGATCAGTGTTCCCTTCAGGTTTTAGTTGGTCTTCATGTTGGTACATTTCTAGTCATTGCTGCATTATTGCTGGTCTTGATCCACATGTGCACTTCAACTGTTTTATTTGCATATTTCTCAAATGTTGACCTAGTCATTTTTTCACCCCAGTTATCAAATTTTTATTCGAGCTATGGAGCTTGTTTCCTTAATTCCTTTGTGAAGAAAAGGTCAAATTTAACATAATTACGAATATACCCCTAATTAAGATCTCTCTATATCCTCTCAAGCTAGGGAATAAATATAAAAAAACCCTAGCTTGCTGCAAAACAAATGAATCCTTCTTTGGAAGTGCTCTCATGAAAGCAACACCCAACCAATTTGACGACCGAACATGGTGATTTGCAGTTTTGCCACTCATAATTGTATTTCTAATAAAATGACTATCCACCTTGATATGTTTTGCTCTCTTATGGTAGACTGAAATGTTGGCTATAGATATAGCTGTATGATTCTCACAAAACATACTCATGATTCACTATCATTGAATCCTGAAAAGCATGCAAGGGTAAGAGAAAATAAGTGCAAGTAGAGGAAAAATGAAGAGAGAAGAAAGAATGGAAGAAGCAGCCAGAAAGGAGCTGCATTAACTAGTGTCGGGAATTGAGACTGATCCTCTTAAATTCATCACTAAAGTGGTTTTGGGTAAAGGACAGAAATGCCCTTAAGTACAAGAATCCCTATACCTTTCTCTATACACATCAGATTCTAATGAAATTTGAAATACAAACATATAGAAAGTAACTATCATGCTAGGAATATGACACCTATCTGACATGGTCAAATGACCAAAATACCCTTGTGTCTATAATTTAACTCCTATTCAAGCTGGAGAGTCAATATAAAATAGTCTTAGCTTGTTAGAAATTCCCAAGTGTTTTCGCTTTCCGAGAGGTTTAGTAAACTCATCTCCAGGTTGCTTTGAAGACTTCACATATGGAGTGACTATTTTCCCTTGCATAACTACGTCTCTAATAAAATTACAATCTATCTATATGTGTTTCATTCTTCCATGGAACACAGGTTTACTTGCTATTATTATAGCTGCTTGATTGTCATACTTCATAACTGTAGGTTTTGGAACAAAGAACCCAAATTCAACAAGAACGGACTTAATTCACATAAGTTCGCTGACTGTGTGAGGCATTGCCCTATATTTGGCCTCAACATTAGATCTAGCCATTAAAACTTAATTCTTGCTTTTCCAACTCACCAATTTACCTCCAACAAAAAAACAGTAACCAGTAGCAAATCTCCTATCCATTTTGTGCCTAGCATAATCTGCATCAGAGTATCCCAATATACCCATCCTCTTATTTTGAGTATACATTAGGCCTTTTCTAGGGGCACATTTTAAATATTTTAAAATTCTCTAAGCAGCTTCAAAATGTACTGATCTTAGGTTTTCCATAAACTGACTCACCACTCCCACTAGAAAAGATATACATGCCTAGTGATTGTAGCATAGATCAATTCTCCTACTAGGTGTCTATACTACGTCTTATCCTTGAGGATGGGACTATGAGAGTCATGAATGTCAGTATTCACTTCCATGGGAGTCTCCACTGGCTTAGCACCCAACATTCATACTCACTCAACTTATGTATAATATACATTCTCTGAGATTGAACGACTCCCTTCTTACTCTGAGCCAGCTCAATGTCAAAGAAATATTTTAGCTGTCCTAGATCTTTTGTTTGAAAATGTGTTTTAATGCGTTTTCACTTTCTCGATTCCTTCCAAGTCACTTCTGGATAAGATAATGTCATCAACATACACAACTAAAATGACAATAACTGTCTTCCTCTTGAGTACTAACACCAAATGATCACATTGATTTCTATAAAACCAAATCTTGTCACCACATTGCTAAATTTTTCAAACCACGCTCTAGAGCTTTGTTTGAGTTTGTAAATAGCTTTCTTCAACCAGTATACTTTGGCTCTCCTCCTGAGCAATATACCCCAGAGGTTGCTTTATTTACACCAACCCCGACTAGAAATGCATTCTTCACATTTAACTGAAAAAGCGACCACCCTTGATTTATTGCCATTGAAACCGAAATGCAAACAGAAAGTGAGTCGAGCAATAGGGGAAAATGTTTCAAATACATCAACCCCGAATGTCTATATAAACCTTGGCTACCAATTTGGCCTTGTACCACTCAATAGTTCTAGCTATGTTGTATTTGATAGTGTAGAGTCAATGGCCCTTGCAACAGTTGCCTCAGTAGGTGGGTCATAAAGACTCCATGTGCCTCTAGATACCAAAACATCCATCTCCTCGTCCCTAACACGTTTCCACTTGGCAAAGCCATAACATCCTACATTGAACAAGTAGTAGAAGACAAAGACAACGACTTTGTAAAGGATTTGTATGATGGGGACAAGAAATCAAAACACACATATTCAGAAATAGAATGAGAGGTACACGATTGTTTACCTTTTCGAAGGCTAATGAGAAGATCCAAATTAGATAAAATCGGACCTTGTTCTTGAGGAGCGAGGTCATGAGCTGGAATGTCAGTTAGAAGGCAATGATGCGGGTAATAGCCGACGAGAACATTGACTATATACTTGAAGTGGTGGAGAGGATCCTGCATGTGATAGATCCATAACAATAATAGGAACTAGGTTATCTAGACAAGGCTTAGATGGAAATTGAAACTCTGTAGAAGACGCAAAGTATGGGGCGTTCTCAAAAAAGAAGAAACATGTCTTTTTTTTAATTCGATCATAACACTTATATCATTTTTTATGATGTAAGTAACCCAAGAACCAACTTAATGGCTCAAGGAGATAACTGATCAGTAGACGTATTGAATAAATGGACAAATCATGTAGATCTAAAGATACGAAGAACAACATCAAATAGTTTACACTTTTGTTTTAAGATTGCATGGGAACTTGTCCTTTTAAAACAGATGAAGGCATGCGGATAATCAATTAACACGATGTTAATATTACGTCTCCCCTAAAACGATTTAAGAACATTCGTATGAAATAATAATGTATGGGTCACTTTGAGGAGATGTCAGTTTTTATGCTCAACAACTTCGTTTTGCTGAGAGAATAAGCATATGAAGTTTGATTAGTAATTTCGCCTAAAGCACAAAAAGATGCAAACTGCTTATTAAGAAATTTCAGGCCATTTTTAGTATGAAAAATATTAACACATGCACCAAAATGATTTGTTATTTCATTGAAGAAATTCACAAATACATCATAGACTTTTGATTTTTCTCATAGAAGATACAACCATGTAACTCGATTGAAGTCATCTATGAAAGACACAAAATACTTAAAACCAAATGGACTGGGGACTCTACATGGACCCCCATATATTAGAATGAATTAACTAAAAAATACGAGAACTATGACTACACCTAATTGGAAAACTTTCTATGATTTTTCCCAGTTGACGTGACTGAAAATGTCAACATGCAAGGATGGAAGGAAGACATCTTATTGACGAGGAAACATGTTGTAAGAACGACATTACCCCAATACGACTTAGGTACATTCATATGAAACAACATTGTATGTTCCACTTCCAGCAGATAACGATTTTTATGTTCTGCAACTCCATTTTGTTATGGAATGAACAAACAAGAGGATTGATGAATAATCCCTTGATTTTGACAAAATATATCAAATTTCTAGTTCATGAACTTAAGCCCATTATCAATAAGCAGTACACGAATAGAAGTGGCAAACTAATATTTTATTTCATTGTAATAGTTTTGAAATATATAAAAAACTTAAGACTTCTCCTGAAGGAGATACATCTAAGTACATCTATTGAAATCATCAATAATTGAAAGAAAATACTTATAACCAAATAAACTAGTAACAGTATAAGGACCCCAAGCAGTAGAATGAACAATGTCGAATAACTGACTACTCCTGTGTTGAGAAATAGGAAATGGTGTCTGATGATGCTTGCCCAACTAGCATGATTCGCACTAAAATGAAAGATTGGAAGGAAATGCAGGAAAAAGCTAAACTGGTTTTGCCTGAGATGGATGACCTAACTGTAAGTACCACTGTAGAGGTGAGACTGCAGTAAAGCCTGCAATGTATTATTTGGTAAGTGTCACTTCAAATAATAGAATTTGCCCCTCTTACATGCGGATCCGGAAACACATAATAGGTAGGATAAAAGATTAGTGAACAATTCATTAATTTTGTCAATTGACTGACCAATAATAGATTAAGAGTGAACTTGGGAACCAATAGCACAAAGTGATGAGATATGAATGATGCAGGTGTAACAATACTAACTCCTTGGACTGACGAGATACAATCATTGGCTTAGCCCAGCTCCACATCTCTTCGAAGCCTCCTGTCATTTGCGAATGGATCCCGCCTCCTACTGGAGTCCTTAAGCTGAACTTTGACGGATCTTCTTTTGGTAACCCTGGTTTAGCCGGCTTTGGTGGCGTGATTCGTGATTCTTTTGGGAACCAAATCGTCTCTTTCTCCGGTCCTCTTGGTATTGCAGACTCCACGACGGCTGAGCCTCAAAGCTTTCTTAATGGGCTTCGTCTTTTTCATATCATTGCTTCGGACCTATCCTGATCGAGGGAGACTCTAAGGTGATGATCGGTTGGTGTGAGAATGCCTCTTCACCTCCGTGGCGCCATTGGGATGCCTTTTTTGAAATTCTGGATATTGTTAATCTCTTTGATTGTTTCTGGTCTCTCATTCTAAGATCAGCAAATTCCATGGCTGATGCATTAGCCAAGCAAGGAGCCTCCTTGCAATCTCTTGTTGTCAGGAGTTCGCTCCTTTTGTTCTCTTAATAAATTCACATTTCATAAAAAAAGAAAAGAAAAAAGAGAGATACAATCATCAACTAGGTAACATATTTAACATCAAATGACTCTTTAAATTGGGAAACAAGGACGACATACATGACATATGAGTTGTAGCTCCTGAGTCAAGTACCCATGTGGACAATGGACACACATGAAGAGCAGCCATACCTGAACTAGCCAGAGTGGCTATAGGAGTAAAAGTCTGAGCCAAAAATGCTGAGGAAGTGGCAACTAAGAGTTTAGCCATTTGTTGCAAAGTTGTTGTTGTTGTAGTAGTAATTGGTTCGTTTCATCAGAAGATCCTAGTACGTTTCGTTAGAAAACCTTGTATAACAATTTTTACCACCTCAATACGAGTCTCACTACTATCATGATGGTTGAGTTTGCCCACACTTGTTTACCAAACTTGATCTATCACTTATCTAAGAAATGGTTTGTCTTGCCACAATAATTACACTTCCTTTCAGACTTGTCATCACCTCGGCCTCTACCCTGACCAAATCCATCTCTACCTCAACGTTCTAGCACTGTTACGACCTCTAGAAGACTGTAAAATCAGAGGTATTAAGTGCAGAGGCATCCACCGTCTTAACTCCTTTTCTTCTTCTGGGTACAATTTTAGTTTCTGTTAAGTTGTGGAGCCTAATTAATGCCTTAACTCATATGACATGCCCTTGCAGGACTCCCGTTATGGCCATCTAGGATCTTTCCCCTTGTGGCTACATCAAACTCAATTTTGATGGTGGTACTATTGGCTGTCCTCGGCTGACTGGAGCAGGTGATATTTTCGGAGGCAACAATGGAGACCCTATTCTTTCTTATGTTGGGCCGGTGGGTATGGTGAGGGACCTCTCTTGCTCAATGGCTGATTCTTGGAGAGATCGCTTATGGAGTCTTACATTTCGCCGGGGATTAAATGATGAGGAAACTACGGCTTTTTGCTCTCCTCTCCAGACTCAGCAGCACTACTATTCGTGAGCATGCAGTTGATAAACTGACATGGAAACCCAACATTAATGGCCGATTCACAGTTGCATCCGCCTACTCTCACATTAGAAAACAAGATTACATCATGCATGAGCACAAGGCAAACCTGGCATGGAAGCTTTTAGCGCTTAATAAAATCAAATTCTTTGTGTGGATGGCCATCAGGGAAAATATCCTCACCTCTGACAACCTCCACAAAAGAGGTTACACCGACCCCGATTGCACTTGTCCCCTTTGTGGTGTGTGCGACGAGATAGTCCAGCATGTTCTCTTACATTGTGACTTTTCATGGCAAGTCTAGATGAAGATATTTCAGAAGATTGGTCTCCAAATGGGGCTACATCAGGACCTTTTCGGCACCTTTGAGATAGTTATGGGGATACGCCTTCCTAAGCTGGGCAAGATAATTCTCTTAGCATGCCTTGCACATGTCCCATGGTGTATATGGCTAGAGCGAAACAATCCGAGATTCAACTCCAAGGCTAGCAACCCGGATAATATAGTTTCTCAGGCAGTGGGCCTTATCTCAAGCTGGCTACATTCTAGGAAGGAGTTTGCTTCTCTATCGGGCGTCTCCCTTCGAGAAAATTGGGGCTTGATCTTGCACATAGCGGGCCCCTGTAGGAATCCGGTTATGGCCACCTGGGATCCCCCCCTCCTTACAACTGCATCAAACTCAATTTTGATGGCAATGCTTTAGGCTGTCCTGGGCCGGTTGGAGTTGGTGGTGTTATCAGAGATAGCAGTGGAGACCCTATTCTATCCTATGCAGGGCCGGTGGGGATTGCTGATTCAAATACTGCTGAAGTGAGTGCTCTTCTATTTGGCCTCCAAATCTTTAAAGAGGGGCTCCATGGCAAGCGGATTATTAAAGGAGACTCAAAGATTGTCATCAGCCGGTGTTCAAAAGAAAGCTCCCCTCCTTGGCACCACTGGCCAATCACTGATTGTATTGCTGACATTGTGTCATCCATTCATTGTAATTGGAATCTCGTTCCTAGATCAGCCAATTCTTTGGCTGATAAATTGGCAAAATTCGGAACCTCTCAGCAATCTCTCATTATTTGGGAAGGCTTCCCCTCATGTAATCTGCTCGTTTTAGCTCTCATAATAAAATTCAGCATCATTTAAAAAAAAAGTGCTCTTCTATTCGGCCTCCGAATCTTCAAGGAACGTCTCCATGGCAAGCTAATTATTGAAGGAGACTCAAAGACTGTCATCAGTTGGTGTTCAAAAGATATCTCCCCTCTTTGGTGTCACTGGCCTATCTCTGAGTGTATTGTTGACATTGTGTCTTCTATTCATTGTAATTGGAATCTCATTCCTAGATCAGCCAACTCTTTGGCTGATAAATTGGCTAAATTCGGAACTTCCTAGCAATCTCTCATTGTTTGGGAAGGCTTCCCCCCTTTGTAAATTGCTCTCTTGAGCTTTTGTTTTTTTTTGATAAAGATGTATATTTATGTATTAACAAGAAAAAATACAGAAGTTATAGGACTTCTTTCTTGAACTTTTGTCTTAATAAAAATTAAGAATCATTAAAAAAAAAAAAAAACCTTGATTGTCCTCAGCCTTTTAGTCATCATTAATAGGTATTGGAGGATCTTCTCTAATATATTTGGATTTTCTCTTGGCTTTCAAATACATTCGGACAAACTTAATCCAACTAAAGATACTTATACCCATTCAATTTTTTTGAAGTGATAGCAATAGTATTTTTTCCATTAAAACTACTAACTTCCCTTGATGGAGTATACATTTCACCAGAATCAGCCATATAACCACTAAAACAGTCACAATTAGGCAAATATAGCTTCATGCAACAAGAATGGCGCAAGGTTGGTATGGGTCCCACTTCTAAAAAATTAGGGTTTTGTATGCAATCTGTGCCAAACCCCAAATTGACACAATTTCCACCAATAGAGAGTTATTATATGCTCAGAAATAAAAAAAATCAGACATAATTAGGGTTGACATCAGCTTCCAGTGGGATGATAGTCACACCATGTATAAGGGACTTCCCCAAATCAAAAGCCCTTCTAGGACTCTTATCTCGTCAATAACTGCACTTAACAACAATAAAGACCGACAACCTTAAGGTTTTGGCAAAAAAAGAGAAGAAAAAATCCACGTTTTGTTGAACTTGCAGGGCACAAACCTTGAGAGCTCTCCTTCTAAGGTGACACCATTTTCAATGGAGGAGAAAAACCTAGATTAGAGGCTTCCAACTACGATTCCCTGTTTTGATACCATGTCCAAATGTAAATTAGGAGGATAGAAGAAGATAATTTGAAGAAGAAAAGAAGAAATAAGAGAAAAAAGGAAGAGACTTTTGAGAGAAGTCTTGTTCCCTTATTCTATTTATTAAGTGGGATTAGGCATATTACAAAAATACCCCTTACATACTTAAATCACTTAAATCACTTAAACCCTTATATCGTTCACTCTAAATACGTAAATTACATTAAATTAAGTGTGGATACATAATCAAACATGTAGAATAAGATGGTATAGAAATTAGAAACATCTGAAGATACAAAATGACCAAAATACCCCTCAGTAGTTTTTCTAACAGATGAGAAGAATGAAATTTGAGAAAAAAGGGTAAGAGAGAAGTGTTTATCTTGCTCTCTCGCATATTCTATTTATAATATCTGTTACACTTAGAACCATACCTAAACTAAACTAACCAAGTCCTAACTACACTTGTATTAAAGCTACTAATATCTATCTATCTATCTATCTATCTATATATATATTGTGTTTCAAGTTGGGATCACCGCCATTACCTCCCAGCTTAAGGGAGAGAATAAAAGGAGAAGTATGAAGGATGAGTTAGGTGACAAAATCTACAATAAAAAATTTCACGTGTTGTTGTAATTAAATTTTATGTAACCAGAATATCCATGACAGGGGGGTATAGTATGAAGATTATTTTTTGTAAAAACCAAAAATCTTTTTCATTGCAAGTTGAAGTTATAAACTCTAGTTTGAGGGGGGAGCGTTGAAGAAAAGGTATGGAGTCTTACATGACTCTCATAGCAAGAAGTCTACAGAGCTAGAATTAATATGGAGTCTAATTGGAATTTCATGGGAAGAAGTCTCACTGAAGAGGCTAAGTTAAAAGGTGTTTTAGTTATATAAGTTTTCTATTTATGGTAAATTGTTCAATTGTTTTAGGGCTTATTTTTAAGTGTTTGACTGTGGATATAACTGAGACATAGGTAATTTAATTGTAACCTGATTCTACTTGATTCCTTTATTATAGATAGAGGCTTATTATACTTAGTTATAATCAAGTCAATGAAATTATTTCTCTTTCCCAAGAATTCAACAAAATGTCCAGGGCAACATCCGTCAATTTTGACTGGGAAATTTTGAGCTGAACTTGGTTGATTGTGGTCATGCGTCCCATCTATGGTCTTTGGCTGTTTTGGAATGACTTTGAATTTACATTATAGATAATTGTGTCTTCTTGGAGAGATGAACTGTCTTGAGCACAATATCTTTCCTGAATGCACGTCATTTACTTATTCATAAGAATGAACATGAAATGTGGTACTTGGCACTCAAGAGTTCCACATGTTTACACTTTCCCAGAAGACTGGTCATGCACAATATTGCATAAAGCCCTGAAACATGTCCACAACTTTCTATTTGAAAGAATGGAAAATCATAGGGTTTTCTTTATCTAGAAAGCTCCATAAGCTAAATATAACTGGTGTCGTTCAGCTTTGCAGTTCTTATTGAAAGTGAGATTTCAAATTGTGAACTCCTATAGGTTTCATCTGATTGTTTGGTTTTTGTATCATATTTTTGTTATTTTGCCTTCGCTATGCAGATTGTAATGGTTGAACATCAGCGGCCCAATGGCATTCCTGTGACTCGGTTTACGCTCCAATCAGCTTATGCTCAAAATGATGATGTAACACTTGAATTTGAATATGAATCAGGAGTTACAAATATTTTGGTAAATTGTCATTTTTCCTCGGTTGTGTTTGCTGTAATAGTAAATTAATTTAAAACCTGATAATTTCATGTTTTATTCATTAGGTGAATGAATATACTTCACGGCCTGAGATATCCCAGCAGGTTTATATGAACTTTATTTTCTTAACATTCTTTTTTCTTGTTGAAGTTTATGTAATATATATATCACCAAATGTATGTTATAATAACTGGTTGCGTGTTGTGAGGTGAACAAGTGGTAATTTATTGATGGGATGGGACCTATACTCAGTGCACAACTGTCCCATGTCATCAAATCAAATTGTATTATGCTGTGGTTTCACTTATTTGTCATATTAATGGTAACCCAGAAAGGTTGAACTCGGGTCAGCCGGTTTGGCCGAGTATTGACCTAAGATGATGTTATAATAACATCATTAAAAAAAAAAAAAAAACTAGGGGGTGAGCCTCCATTCTCCCCTGATTCTTTGTTGTGCAGAGATTGGGAGAAGGGGCCTTTTCTCGTCCACCTTTCTTTCTGGAGGCAGGGGAGGGGTCTCCACACCCACCCCCCTTTTCCATGTGGATCTCTGCATAGCAGCAGGGAGAGAGTGGCACCTCGCCATGTGGAACCTCTGAATGGCAGGTGTCCATCCCCAGTTGGCGTTCAAAGAGGGGAGAGAGGGCGCACCCTCTTCATTGTCTACATTGTTCTGGCCTGCTAACCAGTGAAATCTGTTGGTCAACTGGTTTTTGATTGGTTCCCGGGTCAAGATATTTGCTTGGTTGTCTCAAATTCTGCCAGCCAGTCTGGTTCTGATCTTATAATACTGTTTAAGGATACAAGATTAACAATTTGACTGGAGCGATGAATTTTTCAGGTTGAGATTTTCATCCATAAGATGAACTCTATTGCAGCATTTACAGCCAACTTGACCATTGAAACCTTCAACAGGCAAACTTTAAGTTGAAAGCATCTTGAAGGACTGGAAGTGTATGTTCCTCAACCAATTCCCTTTTCCATCTGTTTCTTTGCTTCCCTTTGTTTAACTCTTTTATGGGGCTGTATTTTAGACTGTCTTTGGGCCTTAAAAGAAAATTGCATGTAAGATGGGTGAGAAGTACAGTCGTGTGATACGTATGATGATAAGCTTGGCCTGTTATCTTGACTTAAAAGGCCATGTGGCAACTATCTAATTCTTTCTGGAGTTTGTAGCATTAGCTTGCTTCTCCTTTTTCACATCTCTGCCATAGTTTGACTTTTATTTTTATTTTGCTTTTTTTTTTTTGTCATTTGGGAATTTCTGTAGCATATCTGTAGTGTGATTTGTATTATGCTGAATCCTGGACTCCAGTTTTAATTTTCTTTTTGTATTTTTTTTCTTTTTTGAGAAATAAATGTCGATATTAATGTCCTGGTGCTTGGAAAGATTATCTGCTCTGTGAGAATGATATCTTGCTGCCTATTTTAGATTTGAGGTTAATAAAGATCTTTCAAATGATTCATAGCATGGTCTATATGATATCTACATGAAATATGGTACTGAGTATTGGGTTGGCGGTGTATAAATGTCGTATCCCCACAAGCTGTATAAGAAGATAGTTAAGTAAGAACACAGTAAGTTTATGCTTCTTTAACTACCTTAGTATGGGGTCTAGTGCCCTTGTAGGCAAGTAGCCAATTATGCATGTCATTGAAATACCACAACAGTACAATTGTTTGTAAATGATTGCAAGATGCATACTCTGTATGTTAGTATTCTTAACCTTGCGACTTGTGAGGAGAGTGTGTAATGCTCATATCTATAATTAAGCAGAAAGCTGTTTGAGCAGTGATTGCATTGGCGGCTTGTGTGGGATGGAAAGCATCCCAGAAGATGAGCTTGTTTCTCTTTGGACAAGGGTCAGAAAGGGGGAGGCAAGTTATCTGCCGTTGGTTCCTTCCAATCCCTCAGCATCCCCGATCAGTGGTGCTGAAACCTGCAGCATCAGCATAAAATTTGAGTAACTTATTTGGCTGAAAATTTGAGCCAATTCGACTGAGATGGTTCGTTCTGGCTGAGACTGTAGACTCTGAAGGTTAAAAGGAGATGGGTTTTGTTTGGGTCAGATCGAGTCAGGATTGGATAAGACCCTATCGCAGGTGTGACTAGGTGGATCTTACCTTAAAATATGGCACGATAAGGCTAAGTTGAATTTTGTATTTGTTCTGCTAATGGGCTAGTTCTAGTCTTCGTTATCAGATTTCTAAAGTGGCTCTGGAGACTTGCGGGTGGTAGAGGGTCGAGCTGCTGATATGGAACTGAACTAATAGGATTCGTGAATTCACATAATTCATGACATTAACCTGTCTGTCTAGTTGGAAACCGGCAGGTGATGGTCTCCTACTTTGACGAAAGACATCAGTGAAAACTCCAAATGAATAGAAATAGTGATTCACATGTTGCAGGGTTGTTAAACGTGGGCTCCTTATGTGTTGCCATAGAAGGAGACTGCACCAGAAAATTTATCATTAAGCTGCTGAGCCAGTGATCAGGGATCCACCTTAAACATTCCTATGATCTGGTTGACGAAGTCTAGACAGCAGGAATTTCCTTGAGCGAAAAGGCTGTGCAGTGCCTGCAACACCAGTCAGTTGTAATTAAAAGGCTTTGCTTCATCTGGAGTTCAGCTGAAGCTTAATGCAGGTAGAATGAGTAAGTACTTCCAACTGTCTTGCTTAGTGATTGAGAAGAAGATCTAATTGTTGAGGCGTGTAGTTGTAGCTAGATGTGTAGAGGGAAGGCATGAGATAGTTGTTGAGGTAGTCATTGCTGCCGAACCCCATCACAACTATGGACTAGGCAAGTTGAAGACTCAGGTTCCCTGTGCTCATCATACTACTGAGATCTTTTTAAGTTGTTCTCAAACTTTATCACTTGCTGGCTGAGGCTGAATCAATCCCCCTGTTATCATTCTCATCATCATCATTATCATCATTGGTATTCTTTCAGATCCTACATTGCTGCTAGCATTTCCCACTTGAGCAGCTAATCTGTCATAAGTTTTTCATTACCAAATGAATTAGATATTTATTGTGAGTATAAAATGTTTGAATATTTTTTTTTGCCAGACGTGGTTGGAAATTACCTCACATTATTTAAATCTTGTGAATATTTTTGAAATTGTTATTCTAGATATCCAACGTACTTCAAGATCAACTAAAAGGAAACAAGACGGATATTTTTGCTCAAATGCCCCTGAAATTTCCTGCCAGTATTTGGAATCTTTGGTCCCCTGAGATACGCATGAATGGACGGCGAAATTGTATTTCATGTTGAGATGGACTGAAGGAACCCCTGAGTCACATTGTTGTATGAATCCACTATGATCATTTTGAATCAATCTTCAACACGTCCATGTCTGATGGAGTCGCTGGATTTTATTATTGATACTGATTGATCCTACTTAATTGGCTCATTGCTTTGAATTTAGGTCATGGATGTCTAGCGTGAAAAGAATTGCTGTGGTTCTGAGCTAATATTGAAAGTTGTTATTTGTACTTGGATTTATGGTGCTGAAAATATTTTGGAGGAAAAAAACGTTGATATATATTGAAAAATCATGCATAATTACGATTCTTCAATTTTATTTTTGGCTATGATTTTTGTTTTTGGACCAAAATACACCTGAAGTTCACTATATGAACTAGTCTGTTTTCAATTAATTTTTTATATATATTTTTTCTAATTTTATCTTTCCCAGTTACTTTTATTTACTGTCTTAAATAGACAGATTAATTTGATTTCACAACTTATTAAATTAAATATGAATTAACTATACGTTTGGTTAGTATTTTAGTTGGGTTTATGTGATTTTAACTATTATTTTATGATTTGTTATGACTCTTTAAAGATTTTATATTGTATAATGTACGGCAGCATTCTTTTATATGAGTTAAAATAGATATTTAATACTACATTAATCAATTTTTTAATGCTTAACGAAAATTTATTTTCTAAGCTACAGGATAATCTTTTTCTTCATTTTCCTTCACCGCTTGCTACGGCAGATTCAATGTGGTAAATTATATTATCTTCCAATAGGTCTGTTCAATTTATGATAAAGAGAAATACTTCATTAACTCGTTGTAATTTGAGTACAATAAGTTTCTATTTATAATAGAGGAAACAAGTAAAACAATAAGTTTCAATTACACCTAAAGTCAATTATTAAAAGATAATTCATAAACAATTAAACAATTGAGCATAAATAAAAAACTAAAATAAATAAAATACCTTTAATTGAAATTTATCTATGAGACTTCCTTCCTTGAAACTCCTCTTAAACTCTATCATATTAATTTTGGTTCTATAAGATTTTTTACAGTGAGAATCATGTAAGACTCTTCCATACCTACTCTTTTACCAATATACCACCTCTTGGATGTGTGAGCTTTCTTCCTTGGACATGTGGGCTTGAGCCCACATTCTAACACTCTCCCTCAAGTTGGAGGAGAAAATACATCATAAATACCAGGTTTGCCACATATAAAAGATATGATCTTAGACGTAGCTGGTTTAGTAAGAATATTCCCTATTTGCTCTTGTGATGAAATGTGTTTTGGGGAGATTATACCTGCTTGAAATTTCTCTTATATAAAGTGGCAGTCCACCTTAATGTGTTTGGTCCTTTCATAGAAGACCGCTTTCGAAGTGATATGAAGAGCTGCTTGGTTGTCATTATATAAACACATATAACCTCCTTTTTAAATTCCTAATTTGGTAAGAAGGGACTTGATCCATAGGAATTCACTGACCGTGTGAGCCATAGCCCTTTATTCTGTTTCTGCACTAGATCTCGCAATCGCATTTTGCTTCTTGCTTCTCCATGTAGCCAGGTTCCCTCCAACAAGAGTGCAATATCCAGAAGTGGACTTCATGTAATCAGGTGATCTAACCCAATCTACATCTCAGAATCCTTCTATGTTGAAGTAGCCATTTTTTTTATAAAACAATCCTCTTCATGGGGCTTCTTTTAAGTATCTTAATATCCTTTCCAAGGTTTGCCAATGGGTAAGTTGTGGTTTATGCATGTACTGACTCACCACACTTATAGTTTACCGTGAGGTAGATAAGTTTGTCCACAAGTCTTTGATATTGGCCAATATCTATATCTTCTCCAAAACTTGCACATAATTTAATATTCACATCCATAGGTGTGTCAGCTGGGTGGCACCCCATCATTCTTGTTTCTTCGAGGAGGTCTAAGACATACTTCCTTTTAGATAACATTATCACTTACTTGGGACTGAAGAACTTCTATGCCCAGAAAAATAATTTAGAAGTCCAATATCTGTAGTTTTAAATTCACAACATATCATGTTTTTTAGTTCTTGTATGTTATTTGCATCATTGTCGGTTAAGACAATATCATTAACATACACAACCAATAATATCTTTCCTTTTGAGGTATCTTTAATAAAAACCGAATGATCTACTGTGGACCAAAGAAATCCAAACCGTAGTAGTGCTTGTTAAATTTATCAAACCAGACCCGAGGGGATTGTTTAAGCCCATATAAGGACTTCTTTAAGCATCATAAAGACTCCCCCTCAACCACATAATCACGTGGTTGAATCATATAAATTTCCTCACGTATATCGCCATTTAAGAAAACATTTTTGACATCTAGTTGATAGACGGGCCATGAAGAGTTAACGACAAGGGATAATAGGATACGTACCGAATTTAACTTGGAAATATGAGAGAAGGTCTCTTCATAATCCACTCCATAACTTGAGTGTACCCTTTAGCAATAAGGCGGGCCTTAAGGCAAATAATGGACCCATTCAGATTATGTTTGACGGTAAAAGCCCATTTGCAACCCACCGTTTTCTTACCTGTCGGAAGCAGTGCTAAGTTCCATGTCTGATTTTCATATAAGGCTTGCATTTCCTCATCCATAGCCGCTTTCCATCCTGGATGTTTTAGGGCCACCTAATAGGACTGTGGACTATAGATGAAAGAAAGAGATGCAAGGAACTGATAACATGTGAAAGACAAACGATGGCTACACATAAAGTTGGATATAGGATGAGAAGTAGTACAACTATGAGGTTTGTTGAATTTATGGACAATAGAAATACTTCATTAACCTGATTTAATCAAAGTACATGAAACTCTATTTATAATAGAGGAAGGTAGTAGAGTCCAATTACAATTAAACTACTTTTGTCCCAATTACACCCAAACTCTAACACTTAAAGATAAGTTTTACATTGATTAAATAACCCAATATAAATAGAAGACTAACATGACTAAAACACCTTTAAACTGAAACTCTTATGTGTGACTTGCTTCCATTATAATTATGGTTCTGTAAGACTTCTTATTGTGTAAAACTCCTCATTGTGTAAGACTTCTCATGTTACCTCACATGGTCATGGTGGGTCCCACCAGCTCGTGATGATGGTGAGCCAATATCTTATGGTCTTGGACCCATCTTCCAACACTTTTGAATATGTAGGCCTTCCTTGGTAGTGTAGGTTTGGGCCCATCTTCCAATACTCCCCCTCAAGTTGGGGGTGAGAGAGTATCATGAACTCCTAGCTTGCTGCAAATGATGTATAGGATCTTTTCATACAAATGGCAGTCCTCCATATCTTCCAACACTCCCCCTCACGCCGATGGTCTCTTCCATGAGGTCCAGCTAGCATAAGATAAGTGAGAGTAAAATCACTCCAAGCCATATGACATTGTCTATACGCAATGCTCAGAAGTGTAATAAAACTCCTCCATCACTGTGCCCTTAATAGGATAACGACTCTCAAGTCGTAGGAGTAATAAATACCAATTAAGGGGGGTAACATATGTAGTAATAAGCTCCTCCATTACGGTGTCCCAACCCGGGCATCCACACTCACAAGTTGAAATGGGTGATAAATGCCTATCATTCACAAGACGACGATAAAAGACGTGATACATGATAAATGTCTGTCATTCACAATATGACAATAAAAGACGTGATAAGTGGGTAATGCCTACCATTCACAAGATGAAGATAAAAGACCCACGTGTATATATATATATAAGTCTCAATGGACTTAAAACACCTAACCATGATGGCCTTAAACTCCCAATCGAAGCAACACGCAAGAGGTTGGTCCAAAGAGGTTTGTGAGTCAAATAAAGGATGGTAGGAGAAAGGTTACAAATAATCAATGGGTAATGGATAAAGTGGAAGATAGTATACTGAGGGTACTGCTTCTTCAATAATAATGTCTCATCAACAAAGACACAATAACTGTAGCTGAAAAGGGTCTGGGCCCATATAACACGAACCAAAATAATAAAAACCTTATAAAAGGACCCATAAAATAATCCGATGCGAGTATCTGTACCAAATAATATGTTGACCAAGGAATAAGCTGTCAATACTTAAAAATAATAATCCATCCGGAGAAATAGAATCGAGTCTAGTTGAATCAGGTATCACTAATAATTACGACAATTATTATTGTGAGTCAGGATTCTTGGTCTTCAATTTGTTTTTTGCTCTTTCTTGTACTTCTTCTTGTACTTCTCCCCCTCAAGCTGGGAGGTAATGGCAGTGATCCCAGCTTGAACCAAATAACATAGATGTAGCAATAGGCAGTAGTATAGTAGTAGATAACTGGTAAATGATAAAAGTCATTAAGAGTAATAAGGATAATTCGGCTTAAATTTGGATTTTTCAATGCAACAAGATACCAATATGACCTTTGATTCTTCCTATGAGAATATATCCTTTAATATAGATCAGATTGACATGAAATTTTCTCCTTCTAAAACTAGACTTAAATACCATTCATACAAGTATAGCTCCTCTTCATAAAATATACTTCTATTGAGATATATAATCTAGTAGATTTCAGTCTCTGTAATCTGGCCGAACTAAGTACTCATTCTCCTTTTGCCAACATAATCATTAAATCTTCGAAGATCAATATCTCCTTATAAAGAAATTAGATAGAGAATTGGTTTAATATGTAAGAAAATTTACTTATAGATATTTCTTTTGATATATATTTATCCATATAAAGTCTCGTTCTTGATAGCATAAAATAGCTCAGAAATTGAAACTTTTTGCTGTTGGTCGAACCTCTTTTGCAATCTGACCTTTGCTGCTTCAAATATCAATTTCTCTTTATAGATAATTCCGATAGAAAAAAGAAAAACTTTTTCCTTGGAAAATAGACTCGAATATCTTTCTGTCAATATATAATATGCAATATGAAAAATTCAGTATAGAGGAGAAAACGCAAATCAAACAACGGGTATAGGGACTGAAAGAGAAAAAAAAGATAAATACAAACTTAAACTACTAGAGATAATAGCTCATAAAAGGATCACATTACCTCTGTGGGTTGACCAAGTCAGCTAAAAAAACTTGCTTTGATACCATGTTGAATTTATGGAAAAGATAAATACTTCATTGACCTGATTTAATCAAAGTACATGAACCTCTATTTATAATAGAGGAAGGTAGTAAAGTCCAATTACAATTAAACTACCTTTATCCAAAATACACCCAAACTCTAACACTTAAAGATAAGTCCTAGCATAATTAAATAACCCAATATAAATAGAAGACTAACATGACTAAAACACCTTTAAACTGGAACTCTTCTGTGTGACTTGCTTCCATAATAATTCTGGCTTTGTAAGACTTCTTATTGTGCAAGACTTCTCATGCCACCTCACGTGGTCATGGTGGGTCCCACCAGCTCGTGATGATGGTGGGTGTTGTGGACTCAATAGCACATCGAGTCACACAACGAAGAAGACAACAACAACTCACTCAATAGGATTTAATTCTTATAATTCTTTGAGTAGGATTTATTTCTTATATTGTTTTAAGTAGGATTTATTTCTTATATTGTTTTAAGTAGGAGTTATTTCTAATTACTTTATATGTAAGGGCATTATGGGGAATTATTGTAACCCTAACCCTAAAACTCCCTATTTAAGGGATAAGTATGAATGAAATAGGTAAGCTTTGAGATTTTAGAATAACCTAGTCTAAATAGGTTGAGATCACCTCTTGATCTCGAGTTTAGGGTTTACTCCAAAAATCCAACCTATCCTTCACCCTCCATTGCCATCCATCTTCACCCAAATTTATCCACCATCATCCCTACTAAGAAAAGGAGCTTCCTGCCCCTTTTCCAATCCCAAAGAGGAGGTCTATCCTCACTTTCGGCAGCAGCAGTAAGAGAGGCCCAATTCCTCCCTTACCAAGCAGCAAAGTGAGGATTTTTATCCTCAAATCTTGAGCAAATCCTAGTGCAACGTGGGAACTGATCATAGCATCAAAGAAGAGGTATTAATCTATCCCAAACTCGTGTTTCAAGTTATTTAAGAAAGAAGGATTGCATTCTTAGCTAGAGCAGCAACAAAGAGGGCCAAACCCTCTTTGTCGTGACCAAGAAAAGAGAGCACCTTGCTCTAGCAAGGTCAACATTGCTATGGGGTCTTATACCTAGCACAACAACTCGGTAGGACCCTCAAAAGAGGATCTTTCCTCCTGGCCAAGCACTGGTTAAGGAGAAATACTCATACACAGACCCTTGACGTGAAGTGAGTAAATTCTGAGTGCTGGATTCACAAATCCCACGCTGTGTTACTCGATCCATGACCCGGGACCGTAACAACTTGGTATTAGAGCATGGTAACATGGGGGATCATATCAGCAATGAAGAAATCCAAATCAGGATACAAAAGATAGAAAATAGCTTTGAAATAGCACAACCAGTGTTGGGAAAAGTTTGTGGTTTGGAAGAAGAGATGAGCCGAATCATTAGCATGCTACAGGAGTTGAGGACAGAGAGACATCAGAGTCCAGAGGTGCGAGAGGTTGCTCAACCATATCACAGAAGAGGGGAGCAGTGGCCTGGGCGCACTGTTGTCCAAGCACCTCAGCATGGAGGCACAATCCCAAGGTACACCAAGTTAGAGTTTCCCTCTTTCAATGGTTCTGTGGATCCCGTAATTTGGTTGCATAGATTTGAAATTTTTTTTTTGAACCAAGGGACTACTGAATGGGATAAGGTACAACTAGCCTCTTTCCATATGACAGATGAAGCCATGTTATGGGTGACTCAAGTAGAGAAAGAGAGACCGGGAATGACTTGGGGCGAATTTAAAAATCTATGCACAGTTAGATTTGGGCCTCCTGCCAACAGCAACCCCTTGGGAGAGTTAGTCTTATTGAGACAAACGGGTTCGGTGGAACACTATCAAAAACTCTTCCAGGAAAAGTTGGCTCGTGCTGGAGAGAGGGTAATGGTTGACTAGTAGGTCTCCTTATTCACAACAGGTCTCAATGAGTATTTACGGCTAGAGGTAGAACTACTTATGCCCACGAATCTAGCTCATGCCATGAATATGGCCCGAGCAATGGAACAACGACAACAGTTGCAGCAACGTAAGCCGGGTTGGTTGGGTGAGAGGAACACTTCCTCCACGTGGCAAGGGCATCGCTATAATTCATCTCAGGGAGCATCTACAGCAGCACCATCCAGACACACTCCGACTACGACTCGGGTAGCCGATCCCCGCCCTGGTAATTCCCTACCGAGCTTTATAAAAAAATTGACAAGTGCGGAGATGGCAGAAAGGGGGTCCAAAAATCTCTGTTATAACTGCGATGAGCAGTATCGGGTCGGACACCAATGTAAATGATTATTTTGGCTCGAGATGGAGGATTCAGAGGATCCAGAGGAACCAGAGGAACCAGAGGATATTATCGAGGAGGAACCACCAGAGATATCCTTGCATGCTATTACTGGGCAGAAATCGCCTACTACAATGCAAGTCCGAGCTCATGTCATCAACCGAGAACTGGTGGGACTAGTCGACTCGGGGAGCACACACAATTTTTTGAGTTTGACAGCCGCACAACATCTCCAGCTCCAGATACACACTCATCCGACAGCCACCGTCTTAGTGGCCAATGGCGAGAAGGTCCCTAGCTATAGGATTAGTAAGGCGGTAACTTTTTTCATTGGATTTGCTTCATTTAATGCGGAATTTTTTGTTATTCCCCTAGTGGGATTTGATATGGTTTTAGGCATTAAATTGTTACAAACATTGGGGCCCATTCTGTGAGATTTTTCGGCTTTAACCATGAGCTTTGATTTGGCCGGAAGTCGGGTGCTCTTACAGGGCTGTTAGGTGGACAGGGCCCACCGCATACACACTTTGCAGACACAGGATCAGCGTTACAGTACTAGTGATGGTTTGGTTGAGGAGTTCTATGACCTCTTCCAGGAGCTTTCGGGGTTGCCTCCCATGAGGCACTATGACCACAGGATCTCTCTGAAACCAGGTTCTGAGGTAGTGGTCGTGAGACCATACCGTTACCCACACCTTCAAAAGGACGAGATAGAGCGTCAGTGCCATGAGATGTTGAAACAGGGTCTTATTCGTCCCAGCCGCTCCTCGTTCTCTTCACCCGTCTTACTTGTGAAGAAACATGATGGGACATGGAGGTTCTGCGTGGATTATAGGGAGTTGAACGTGCAGACAGTAAAAGACAAGTTCCCGATTCCGGTAGTGGATGAGCTTCTGGATGAGTTACATGGGTCGTGGTTATTCACTAAACTCGACCTCCGTTCGGGATACCATCAGGTCCGGATGCACCCCTCTGATATCTAGAAGACGGAGTTCCGCACGCACCATGGCCACTTTGAGTTCGTCGTCATGCCGTTCGGGTTATCCAATGCACCCTCCACTTTTCAAGCTTTAATGAACGAGGTATTTAGCCCCTATCTTCGAAAATTTGTTCTTGTATTTTTCGATGATATTTTGATATATAGCAAGTCGGTTGAGGAGCACTTGGCACACTTGAGGATTGTTTTCGACTTGTTAAGAGCACATCAGCTCTATTTGAAACACTCCAAGTGTTCTTTTGCGGCTTCACATGTGGGATATTTGGGACACATTATCTCACATGAGGGGGTTACGGTGGATCCCGAGGAGATCCGAGCTATTCACGAGTGGCTGCAACCACAGTCGTGTTCTGCATTACGGGGTTTTCTGGGTCTTGCGGGCTGCTACCGCAAATTTATTTAGAACTATGGGCCAGTGGCAGCACCATTGACGAGTTTACTCAAGAAAAATTCCTTTATTTGGAATGAGGCGGCCACCACATCATTTGTGGTACTCAAAGCTGCCCTCGTATCCACGCCAGTATTACAACTTCCCAACTTCGACGAATTGTTCGTGGTAGAGTGCGACACTTCGGGCGTGGGCATGGGGGCCGTTTTACAGCAGTTGGGCCATCCTATTGCTTATTTTAGCAGACAGTTGGCAGTCTGCCATCACAAACTGGCAGCCTATGAGCGCGAATTGATTGGGTTGGCCAAAGCGGTCCAACATTGGAGGCCTTATCTCTTTGGCCGGGCTTTTCTCATACGCACGGATCACTACAGCCTTAAATTCTTACTAGAACAATGTTTGACGACGTCGCCACAACAGCACTGGATTAGTAAGTTGTTGGGGTTTGACTTCTCGGTGGAGTATCGTGCGGGGAGATTAAATAAGGTGACAGATGCCTTGTCACGGTGTTTTGAAGATCAACAGTCGGTCTATTCTATCAGCTAGCCGAGATTTCTCATTATGGGCTTGGTGCGAGAAGCACATGCTACTAACCCTGCACTACAGGAACTGCATCAGCAGATCTCAGAAGGGACAATGAATGTGAAGTGGTCCATCCAGGATTCACTTATTTATTACAAGCATCAGATTTTCCTTCCACCTGAGTCTGAGTTGATTCCAGCTATTCTCTCAGCCTACAACGACAGTACACACGAGGGGATCCAGAAGACCTTGCACAGAATTCGAGCTGATTTTTACTTGCAAGCCATGAAACCTTCTATTGCGACTTATGTGGGCGACTGTCAGGTATGCCAGTGCAACAAAGTCGAGCACTTGAGTCCAGCCGGTCTTCTCCAGCCTTTGGCCCTTCCTACGCAGGTTTGGGCCGACATTTCAATGGATTTTGTGGAAGGCCTACCCCTGTCAGCTGGCAAATCCGTACTTTTCGTAGTGGTTGATCGATTCTCCAAGTACGGGAATTTTATACCGATGGCTCATCCGTATACAGCAACACGGGTTGCTCAAACTTTGCTGGAGCAGATAGTCCGCTTACATGGCATTCCAGAATCCATTGTGAGTGACAGAGATGCAGTTTTCACGAGCACCTTTTGGCAGGAACTGTTTTGCTTGAGTGAGACAAAATTGAAGTTCTCCTCCGCCTATCATCCACAGACAAACGGGCAGACTGAGGTGGTGAACCGCACCATCGAGATGTATCTACGGTGCTTGGTGGGGGATTGTCCGCGGCAATGGGTTCAATGGCTTCCGTGGGCCGAATACTGTTACAACACTTCGTTCCACTCTGCATTGCAATCCACTCCTTTTCGGGTTATATATGGCCGGCATCCACCTCGCCTCCTCTCGTATAACCCAGGGTCCACCCGCGTGGACACGATTGATCAGGCACTCATAGACAGGGATCTACTGCTACAGAATATCATAGAACGGCTACGACGTCCCCAAGCTCGAATGAAGGATGTATACGACAGAGGCTACCATGAGGTCTCTTTTGAGGTTGGAACGTATGTGTGGCTACAGCTCCAGCCCTACCGTCAGTAGTCTCTAGCGGGACCTCCACGTCATAAGCTCTCAACCAGATTTTTTGGGCCGTTTCCCATTCTTCGACGCGTGAGACCAGTCGCCTATCAACTCAAATTACCGGACACAACCAGAATTCACGATGTGTTTCATGTCTCTCTTTTGAATCCGCATTCCGGAGCATAGCCTACATCCACTCCATTCCTACCACCGGTTGATCATGGCGAGGTTATTCTTAACCCAGCTGCGGTGTTACGTGCACGGCTGACCAATGATCATTGGGAGATTCTCGTTCAGTGGACGGACACTGACCCCGACGCTACAACATGGGAACGTGTGGACATCGTCAAACAAGTCTACCCAACTTTTGAGCTTGAGGACAAGCTCTTTCTCCATGGGGAGGCAGATGTTGTGGATTCAATAGCACACCGAGTCACACAACGAAGAAGACAACAACAACTCACTCAATAGGATTTAATTCTTATAATTCTTTGAGTAGGATTTATTTCTTATATTGTTTTAAGTAGGATTTATTTCTTATATTGTTTTAAGTAGGAGTTATTTCAAATTACTTTATACGTAAGGGCATTATGGGGAATTATTGTAACCCTAACCCTAAAACTCCCTATTTAAGGGATAAGTATGAATGAAATAGGTAAGCTTTGAGATTTTAGAATAACCTAGTCTAAATAGGTTGAGATCACCTCTTGATCTCGAGTTTAGGGTTTACTCCAAAAATCCAACCTATCCTTCACCCTCCATTGCCATCCATCTTCACCCAAATTCATCCACCATCATCCCTACTAAGAAAAGGAGCTTCCTGCCCCTTTTCCAAGCCCAAAGAGGAGGTCTATCCTCCCTCTCGGCAGCAGCAGCAAGAGAGGCCCAATTCCTCCCTTATCAAGCAACAAAGTGAGGATTTTTATCCTCAAATCTTGAGCAAATCCTAGTGCAGCGTGGGAGCTGATCATAGCATCAAAGAAGAGGTATTAATCTATCCCAAACTCGTGTTTCAAGTTATTTAAGAAAGAAGGATTGCATTCTTAGCTAGAGCAGCAACAAAGAGGGCCAAACCCTCTTTGCCGTGACCAAGAAAAGAGAGCACCTTGCTCTAGCAAGGTCAGCATTGCTGTGGGGTCTTCTATTGAGATCTTTCCTCCTGGCCAAGCACTGGTAGGACCCTCGGTAGGACCCTCAAAAGAGGATCTTTCCTCCTGGCGAAGCACTGGTTAAGGAGAAATACTCATACACAGACCCTTGACGTGAAGTGAGTAAATTCTGAGTGCTGGATTCACAAATCCCACGCCGTGTTACTCGATCCATGACCCGGGATCGTAACAGTGGGTCCATATCTTATGGACTTGGGCCAATCTTCCAACACTCTTGAATAAGTGGAGCTTCCTTGGTTGTGTGGGCTTGGGCCCATCTTCCAATAAGGTTATTTTCTTAGAGAAATGAGCCGAGTATCAAATTGTGGACCAAATGGAATAGGGGAAGGACTTACCTTGGTAGGATCTGAAAACTCCATAGGTGTGGTGTCTGCCAATGCTTCAGGCGGAGGAGTGACATCGACATTAAAGGGCACAAATGGACGAGGAGTGGTAGGAGGGAATGACAAACCCAGAGGAGCATCATTCGAGGAATAGAACGAGGTGTCTTAAAAAAGGTCACATCCCTAGACACAAGTAACCGCTGAAGCGTATGATTGTAACAGACATAACCTTTTTGGGTACAAGAGTAACCCAAAAAAATGCACTTCATAGTGAGTTTATTTTCTAAGGAGATGTGATATGGACAAAACAAGCACACCCAAAGACCTTTATAGGAAGAGAAAATGGGTCTTCACTAGGAAATAATACAAAATATGGAGTCTTATGACCAAATACAAATGAAGGTAACCTATTGATAAGGAAGCAGGTTGTAAGTATAACATGAGGCCAGTAAAAGTAGGGTACCTTCATGGACTAAAGGAGACCCCAAGTAACCTCAAGGAGATGACAATTCTTTCTTTCGACAACACCATTCTATTGAGGTGTGTAGGCACAAGATGTTTGATGGATAATGACATTACTTTTACAGAAGGACGAAAACTCACTAGACAAGTACTCTTTAGCTTTATCAAACCTAAGTTCTTGAATTTTCTTGCCAAACTTGGTTAATACAATAGCATGAAAGGCCTTAAAGATAGTAAATAAGTCAGATATTTCTTTAAATAGATATAACCAAGTAACCCGGGTAAAATCATCAACAAAAGTAACAAAATATTAAACTTGAAAAATGTTGAGAACACTCAAGGGTCCCTATACATTAGAATGTCCTAGAGAAAAGGGAGCAACACTTTTATTGGTAGGGCGAGGAAAATATGTACTCCGCTGGTGTTTGCTTAATTGACGAACATCACAATTTAAAGTAGACAAAGACTTTAAAGAAGGAAATAAATGTCGAAGAGAAGATGTAGAAGGATGGCCAAGTCGGTTGTGCCAAAGTTATGCCTCAAATGGAGAGGATGAAAGTGCAGCTAACGGAGGCAGGTATAAAGCTTTCCTTTGCCTCTCTTGAACCGAAATATCAGTGGAGTATGGTTGAGTGATCTTCCACACCCAAAAATCGAGCCAAAATTCATGAATATTGTCTCCTTGCTTAGTATTGAGCATGTTTTGCAATACATCAAATAACTTTTGTAAAGAAGCCGTACTAGAGTATAACTTAGTACAAGTATCCAAAATTTGTTTGGCTGATTCTAAGTGGACAACATTGTTGGCTATATGCTCTTCCATACTATTAATAAGCCAACTAATTACCAAATTGTCATCCTTAACCCACTCTTTAGATAGGATTGATTTTCTTTATCAATCGGTGGAGAAGGTTTGGTTAAGTGAATGAGAAGGTCTCTAATAATAAGAAACCTTCTTATCGATTGAGACCAACTAAGATAATTGGATAATCCCTTTAAGGGAATAGTAGTAATTTTGAGTATGTCACTCTTACTACTTGTATTTCTTTTAGCCATCTTAAATCAACCAATGCTTAGTAAAACACAAACAAGAGGAAGATATGATGAAGATCCAATTAAGATGGCGCAATTGCTATAATCCAATATTGAAGAACTGATATAGAGTTAAGTAGAACTGATACAATCCAATAATCAATCTTGAGAAGAAATTAAAGCAATAATATGTTGTCCAAAAAAGAGGTAACCTGAATGAGGTGGCTGCCTTCCCCCTAATCCGAATTTTAAACTCAAGAAGGACCTTAAGAGTCCAAAAAATTTGAGCTTGTATTCAGACTGAAACCCCAATCTTGGGAGGCTCAGGTTTACCAAAAATATCCATTGTTCAAATTTGAAAAATAATCCATTTAATCAAATTTGAATGGCCTTTTTTCAAATGCCAGCCACTTTCAAATAAAGATAAGTTCTTAGCCACTACATTTGCCACTAAATCAGGCTCCAAATAAATAAAAAAACGTTTCTTAAGTGGAGTAGATCAATTACTCACTCAATACCAATTCAAATCTTCTTTTCGGTCTTCAAAAACTGAAGAACTCGTGGCTGGTTCTTAATCCAAGCATGGTTTAACTTTTCCTTATCATAGGTGTCTAATTTATCACTTAAAAAGACACATTTCCGTTACTTATTTTCCAAAAATCCTTTAGGCAATTAAATTGGTTATAAGTCTTAAAGGGTTGGAGAAGAAATGAGAAATTTAAAAAAATCATAAATCACCAAAAAAATAACTCCTCTTTGAGCTCGGTAAAGTCCCACAAACAATTTCTCTATGTTTTTGAGAAATTGAGTACCATCAATCATAAAGTAACTTGATTTAATCCAAAAAATCAAGTAAAGTACTGGTCTTGAATAATGAGAGATCAAGCTAAGTCTCATGCAAGTCTCCTATCATTCTTCCATCATATAACCTTCAACTTCATCATCAATAGGTCTTCATAACTTTGTAGGCAACCGATCTTGATCAAACTTGCAATATTTGAGTGCAAGAAGATCAAGGTCATAATATCCTTTAAAGGCCAAGTATTAACTTTCACAACTTCTCATATGAAATCCATTTGTTTCTTGATGTAATATAGAGATTAAGGTCTCGGTACATAGTATGAATGTAAGGAAAAATATATCCAGAAATCACTTATCTTACCATGGTTGAATCTCTTCTTTCAAGAGCACCTTGCATGAAACCTTCAAAGCCGCTTACGCATCATTTCAACATGAGAGCCCTAAATCCTCAGGTCTGATACCATGTAGAATTTAGGAGTCCTTCATAATGATCTCGAGCCAAAGAGGGAGAGGATAAGAAGAAGAAGAAGAAGGAGAAGAAGAGGAGAAGAAGAGAGAAAGGAGAGAACTTAATGCTCTACTTCTTAGCCATGGGCTTCTATTTATAGTATTTTTATAATTCACTTAGGGCTACAATATTATAAGAGAAGAGACATAAATAGATAAGTAATTACATCTCCATGCATCTTTACGAGAAGTCTTCTTATTTACCAATATGCCACCTCTTGGATGTGTGGGCTTTCTTCCTTGGACGTGTGGGCTTGAGTCCACCTTCTAACAGACCTCAAAGAAATTTTTGGGGGATGGGCATAATATTTTGACAATGCTGAATATACACAAGTAACAAAAATGTATAACTTGAAAACAACATCCAAGTAGGATATCACATACCTTGAATGAGTACATCATGGAGTAAGTCTGACCAAAACTAGTAGAAGAGAACTCGATTTACTTCAATGAATGGAGAGCTAATAGGAGAGAATAGGAAAAAGGAGAAATTTTTGGAAGAACTAACCTTTGGTGTACTTCTGATACGGATATCTTCTAAGATTCTTCTGTGAGACTCATATTAGACTCCACCATATTAATTATGTCTCTGTGAGACTTCTTTCTATAAGAATCCTATAAGACTCTTTCATATCTGCTCTTCAACAGGTACAAAAGGATGTGATATTAAAAATGGAATCTGACCAATCCCAACTTCTTTAGCTATACTGCAATAGATAAGTTAAATATGACTATAAGGAGTTGCACAATACAATATATTCATTGTGCTTGAGTTAGTCTAAAGATGGACCTTATCATTGAGAAAATTTAAGCAAACATGGAGGAATTGAAAAGGAGCTTCTATGCACAAGAACAAGCCTTCAACGACCAAGGGAGGAACAAAAAGAATTGCTTGAATGAATTTGGTATATAAAGGTAAGAGTGCAAGCATTTATATAGTTTTTCAAAACTCCATAAAATAAAATAAAAAGCTCTAGAATTCCACACCTTGAGGTGTCTTAGTGTGATCTGAGTGTCTTTGCAAATTTGTACACATCAATGGGTTGTTCCTTCCCTTCTTCTCCAATTAATCTGGGATCTTGTTCATCTTCTTTTGAGTGATTGATTTGTCCTTGAATATTTCCCTTTGATTGAGTGATTTGTGAGGATTATTATTCTCAATTGATTTGTTGATTTAGTATGATTTGTAGGAGAATCTTAAATAGTTAAGGAAGTTTGTGGTGGGTCCCTCATGTGAGTGATTATAGGAGAACTGGTTCTAGAAGATCCTTGAGGCGGCTAAGATGCATCCATGCATAGGGACGTCCCCCTTTTCACGGCTTGCATGAGTGAGGTGGATGTCTCATTTGTATGGCTTTGCATGGGTGTGGATGTCTCTTCTTGTTGATTTTCCTTGGGCATTACTTCTATGCTTCTTTGTATAGCTTTAGGTTGAGTAGCATTCCCTCTAAAGTTGAACAGTGAGGTTGACCGAACATTTAGCTTGGTTGCGAGTATGGTGAAAATATCTGCAAGCTGGTTGACAATGGAAATGTGGTGGACATGGTTAATTTTTCAAGAAAAAAATGATAGTCAATGCCTTTGTGTTTCTTGTGAGAGTGAAAATAGGGTTGTGAGATAAATATGTAGCACTTAAGTTATCACATAGAAGACATGGAGGTTTGGTTGAGTATATATGTAAATCTTTGAGAAGTGTTTGAATACAAGGAGGGAAATGGCATATATATATTGTTATTTTCTTTCGTTTTTATTCTGGCCCTTTGGTTAAAGGGTATTTATGTAATTTGTCATCTTTCTAAGACATTATATAAAGGTCATGGATTAGGGTTAGGGTATTATTTCAAACCCTAGCTCTTCTTGCTCCTCTTTTACCCTAAAACTTCTATGTTCTTCTTTCTCTCTTCCTCTCTCATTGCTTCTTCTCTTTCTCATAGGCCTTGTCTCTTCCAAAGGTTTCTCTAATCTTGATTGTGGAATTTTAAGATCCAAATGGTATCAGAGCAAAGGTCTTAGAATTCCATGAATAAACCTTCTCAACTTTATGATAAAGAATGCATGGAACACAACGGACTTGTGAGATGTCATCATCTCTCATTCCTTCTTCTCTTTCTCACACACCTCTCTTCCAAAGGTTTCTCTGATCTTGATTATGGAATCTTGAATATGGAATCTTCATAACGAACATGGTATTAGAGCTGAGGTCTTAGGATTCCATGAACATATCTTCTCAACTTTACGATAAAGAATGCATGGGATGTGCTTGAAGGAAGTGATGTGGTTGATTGAAATAGATAAGTTCTCAATGACTTTTCATTATTCTATTAGTTTTATAAATGATCTAGCACACAAAAAACTTGTGAGATGTCATGGATCATAGTTTTTTCATGAAATATCATGAAAATTTAAGTACAATTCCCATGCATGAACAAAATTTTTCCATGCAAAGCTATAACCTTTCCTCCATGTTGCATGCCTTGTCGATAGTATAGCAATGAAGACTGGATTTTGTGCTATGTATTACAAAAAACGTCAAACCAAGAAGGTATTTCTATCACCTAATGTAGCTTACAATGAAATCATCTAGTATTTGTTCAAGAATAGTGATATGGTAGTAGTAGAAGTTGTTCTGGTTTGTGTTGGAAAGTTGTTGTCAAAGATCAACCAAAGTCTGGTCAGGCTTTAAATTTAGTGGAGTTTTTGAAAAATTCAGTACCATTTTTTTTTTCTGGATTGGTATGATTCCAAGATGCCAGTGCTAGGTTGAACACTGGTATATTATTGCTTGTCTCAGTACATCCATTGAGGGAAACACTTCTCCCATTAGGACATGGTACAGATTGGTATTGGCTGAAGTCTTGATTTTGAATCAAAATCCCGCTTAAACAAGGGAACTGGCAATTTGTTTTTGTGGTCTTTGTCCTTTTGATTTAACTTTTATTTTATGAACCAGAGTCCTATTAAAATGAGGAAACTTCTGGTTCACCTGGTTCACCTATTTGCAAGTTTTGTTGGTTGGTATTTGTTGATTTCTATGACCAATACATAAACACAAGAGATCTCAATGGAAGGAGAGAAGAGTGGAACTCTAACTCTTTGAAGAGATGAGAGAAGAAACCAAGGGAGAGAAAAAAGAGAAAAAAATAAATGTGTAAGGAAGAATTTGAGCCAAGAGGAAGATGCTTGAATTCTCAATCCCATGCCTTGAAGTTGTATACTTGTGGGAAGGTGTTTAAAATAACTACAATGCCCTTTGGGCTACATGTTTCAAAATAAAAAAAAAACATAAGATGGCATACAATGACTTGCATAATTAAAATTCTATGCCATCTCCATAGAAGTTCTCCTTATTCACTATGCTATGCCGTCCCTACACAACACTCCCCCTCAATCTACTGTTTGTAATTTTACAAATAATCTTGGTCAAGAAGTTGTGGTTGAAAAGAAATTTTAATCTTGTGTGGCTTAAAAAATAAACTTTGATCACCTTACTTTTATTCATCTTGTTCTTGTTCGCATCTTATTTGTAGTCTTCATCTTGTTCTTATCTTGTTCTTCACTTACTTGGATATTCTAGTTACATAAAATTGGATGACCACAAGTTATAGAATTCTTCATTGTTGGTTACCTCTTTCTTGTACTTTTTCTTCTACTTCACCTCCTTAAGTTGGGGATCTATTTATTCTTTACCAAGAGACCCAATTTGCACAAAATAATGGTGAAAAAAGAAAAGTACACCTAGCCGTATGGCAAAGCTCCATACACCAGTCAAAATGGTCATAGTCTGAAACACACTCTGCTCAATTCAAAAGTGGGAAAACGACCCAAATTTAGGGCACAACAGAGAGAGTACTCACTTTTTTATGGTATCTCAAACAAAAAAAAAACCTCTTGGGTGAAGAATAAAAAACTTGACTCAAGCAATATGTTGGCCACACTCCTATACTTTTAGGTAGTGAGTCTATAGGCATTGAGCTGAAGTGATTTTAACAAACACAATTTCAGAAAAGGTACTTTGATGAATTAAGGGTGTGGATAAAAGGATAACAATTCTTATACTTCAAACAAAAGGAAGTGCACAATGCAACTCTTCATATTTTCAAGGAAGAAGGAGACACTTTTAGACCAACAGATGGATAAAGAGTGACCAGGTTTGACTCAAGAAGGAGATCAAAAAATAATTCTTCTATGAACATGATGGTTGACGAAACTTTAAAAAAAAATCTTCTCTAAGAACGTTTTAAGATGGAACATAATAGTGGAAATTTTTTAACACAAATTGACCAATTTGGAAAGATAATACTGAAGAGATATATTCTGGAATAAGTGAGATTTCAGACTCTAATATTTGGAATTTAGAACGAGGAAGCAAGACTTTCTAATTAAAAATTTTCAAACTTTGTCAAAACCGAAACTAAACTCATTGGGAAAGACTTGCTCTTAAGGAAACTAATGTAATGTTAGATCAAAGAAAGGAAAATTTAAAGGAAAGATACACAAGTTGGTAAAATCTTGACAAAAGTTTGAAAACAAATAGGAAACTTAACCAACATTAGCAACTAAAAAAATTGAAGTGAAAAAACTTAAATCCTGATTCTTTCATGCATTAGGCTACTTTCATGACCTTTGATTCTTTCAATGTGGACTCTATCTAGAAATATCAAATTGAGAAATGGTTTATTGGGATATAAGTATAGTCATAAAGCTTTCTTTTGATATATAATTCTCTATATAAATTATCAGTTATGTTGGTACAAACCATTCAGAAAGTTGAGGCTTTCTACAACTTCTCAAAACATTTTCGTTGCTTGATCTTTGCTACTTGAGATGTTCATTTCTCTTTGTTGAAAAATTTGATTGCAAAAACTCTTTTTGATTTGGAAACTAGACTCAAATGGTTTATAATTTTCTATATGAAATATATGTAAGAGAATACGAAATTCAATAAAAATAGGAATAGAGAAAGAATGAGACTAATGTGAAAAACGAAAAAACTCCTTTTTTTTTTTCATTTTCTTCTTCTTCCTCCCTTCCTCTCCATCTTATTCTCCATTTCCATGTCAGATCTTTGTCAACTCGAATACCATGTTAATTCTAGTTCCAAGACATAAAGACCGGATATCTCAAGGGAAGGAGATAAGAGATGAACTCTAGCTCTTGGAAGAGAGGAGATAAGAAACCAAGCGAGAGATAGAAGAGGAAAAGAGAAAGAGGTGTAAGGACAAATTTGAGCCAAGAGGAAGCGGATTGAATGCTCTACCACATGCCTTGAGGCTGTATTTATAGTTGTAGGAAGATGTTTACAATGACTACAATGCCCTTAGGGCTACATGATTCAAAATGAAAAAAGGGGTAAGAGAACATATAACATCTTGTATAATTACAATTTTATACCATCTCTATGAAAGTTCTCCTTATTACTTAGCTATGCTACCCCTACACATGTGGGTATCTTTTAACAACATTTTTTTTCTGCTTGGGTTTACAATGCTCGAGCTGCTTACCTTAACTTCTACCAATAAAGTGATCAGAGGATTAATACATAAAGTTGTTTAGTTGCTTTGGTTTTTTGTTGGGACCACTTCATAAACTGTTCTCAAGAAAATTTCTTTGTTGAGTAACTTCTCCTTGTCTTGGGGTTTTTGGCTAATATTCTCTGATATTGATTCATACAGGTTCAAACCTATTGATTTCGAAACCATACATACTTAGGGCCAATAAGTTCAGATTGAATTGCTTTACTGATTTTTTAGTCTATTGCATACCAAGTTGAATTTACTATTCTCTGAGTTTTTGGCAGCTTATTACTAGTTTCTATTGATCATGGCTAAAGAAAATTTCTCTTACATGGTTGGTAAAAGTGAGTTACTAAAAATTACTTCTATTCTATTGAAAGGCTTGTCCAACTACTTGAGTTGATCTCCGTTGAATTTATGGAAAAGAAAAATACTTCATTGACCAGATTTAATCAGAGTACATGAATCTCTATTTAATAGAGGAAAGTAGTAGAGTCCAACTACAATTAAACTACCCTTGTTCCACTTACATCCAAACTCTAACACTTAAAGATAAGTCCTAGCATAATTAAATAACCAAATATAAATAGAAGACTAATATGAATAAAACACCTTTAAACTGAAACTTTTCTATGAGACCGACTTCCATAATAATCCTGGCTCTGTAAGACTTCTTATTGTGTAAGACTCATCATGACACCTCACGTGATCATGGTGGGTCCATATCTTATGGGCTTGGGCCCATCTTCCAACACTCTCCCTCAAGCTGGGGGTGAGAGAACATCATGAACTCCCAACTTGCTACAAATGGTGTATAGGATCTTCTCATAAAAATGGCAGTCCTCCATATCTTCCAAGACCCCCTCACATTGGTGGTCTCTTCCATGAGGCGTAGCTGGCATAAGATAAGTGAGAGTAAAATCACTCCAAGCTATATAACATCGCTCCATACTCCTGTCATAACCCATGCTAGATGTAGGGTACACTCCTATTATTCTCAGGTAGTGGGTCTATACGTAGTGCTCAGAAGTGTAGTAAAAATCCTCCATCATTGTGTCCCTCCACAGGACAATGACTCTCAAGTAGTAGGAGTAATAAATGCCAATTAAGGGGGGTAACATAAATGTAGTAATAAGCTCCTCCATCAGGGTTGGGACACCCGTGCACCGACTCTCAAACGTGATAAGTGGTAATGCCTATCATTCACAAGATAGAGATAAAAGACCCACAAGTATACATATAAAAAAGTCTCAATGGACTCAAAACACCCATATGTATACAAGATGAACTTAAAGTCCCAACCAAAGCAACACTCAAAAGGTTGGCCCAAAGGTATGTGAGAGCCAAATAAAAGATGGTAGGAGAAAGGCTGCCAAATAACCAATGGATAATAGGTAAAGAGGAAGATAGGATGTTTGAGGTCACCACTTCTTCAATAATAATGTCTCATCCAAAGAGACACAATAGCTGCAGGTGAAATGGGCATGGGCCTACATAACATGAACCAAAATAATAAACCTTGTAAAAGGACCCATGATAATTGATGTGAGTATGTACCAAATAATATGTTGACCAAGGAATGTGTTGCAAATACCTCAAAATAATAATCCAGCCAAAAAAATAGAATCGAGTCGAGCTGAGTCAGGTATCACAAATAATTACCACAATTATTATCACAGGTCAGGATTCTTGGTCTTTAACTTTCTTTGCTGATTTTTTTTTTTAGATACAAAAGCTTCATCTTTTGTGCTTCCCATTTTTTGAATATTTTGGTCACATAAAACTTACCACAAGATTTGAAATAAAATACATATTTCTTATACTTCTTCTACTTTTCTCCTTCAAGCTCGGGGGTAGTGGCAGTGATCCTAATTTGAACTAAATAACATAGATGTAGTAATAAGGGGGAGAAAGGTAACCAAAAAAGGGGTAAGTGAGATACTTTCATGATATAGTTGATCAATAACAGAAACTCAAAAAGTGATGCAAAACAATCGGGTTAAATTCGGATTTTTTAATGCAATAGGATACCAACATGACCTTTGATTCTTCCAATGCAAATATATCCTTAAATATAGATCAAATTGAAATTTTCTCCTTCTAAAATTAGACTTAAATAAATTTCATCCAAGTATAACTTCTCTTCATAAAATATACTTCTATTGAGATATATAATCTGGTAGATTTTGGTCTCTGTAATCTAGCAGAACTAAGTACTCTTTCTCCTTTTGTATGTTGACCATTGACTCTTCCAAGATCAAAATTTCATTATAAAAAACTCAGATCTAGAATTTCTTGAATAGGTAAGAAAATAGACTTACAAATCTTTCTTTTGATATATAATTCTCCATAAAAAGTCTCGTTCTTGATAGCATAAAATAGCTTGAAATTTGAAAATTTCTTCTGCTACTCGAACCTCTTTTGTTGCTTCAAATATTGATTTCTCTTTGTAGATAACTTCGATTGAAAAAAAAACATTTTTCCTTGGAAAATAGACTCGAATATCTTTTCATCAATATATAATATGTAATATGAAAAGTGCAGTATAAAGGTGAACACGCAAAGCAAACAATGGGTATAGGGACTAAAAAGAGACAAAAAAGATTAATATGTACCTAAAATATTAGAGAGACAGAAAAAGATCACATTCCCTCTATGGGTTGACCAAGTCAACTCACATAACCTGCTCTGATACCATGTTGAATTTATGGAAAAGAGAAATACTTCATTGACCTGATTTAATCAGAGTGCATGAACCTCTAATTATAATAAAAGAAAGTTGTAGAGTTCGACTACAATTAAACTACCTGTATCTTAATTATACCAAAAATCTAACACTTAAAGATAAGTCCTAGCATAATTAAATAACCCAATATAAATAGAAGGCTTACATGACTAGAACACTTCTAAACTGAAACTCTTTTGTGAGATCGACTGCCATAATAATTCTAGCTCTGTAAGACTTCTTATTGTGTAAGACTTCCTATTGTGTAAGACCCATCATGCCACCTCAAGTGATCATGGTGAGTCCATATCTTATGGGCTTGGGCCCATCTTCCAACACTCTTGAAAATGTGGGCTTTCCTTGGTTGTGTGGGCTTGGGCTCATCTTCCAATTCTCCCCCTCAAACCGAGGGTGAGAGAACATCATGAACTCCCAGCTTGCTGCAAATGGTTTATAGGATCTTCTAAAAAAAATGGTAGTTCTCCATATCTTCCAACAATCTCAATCAGTCAAGATATTTTTTATTACCCAAGATTTATCAAATCATAGAATCAAACCTCCTCCATCTATTGACAAGGAAGATATTATATATAAGAAATGGCTTAAAGAAGATGTCTTGGTCATTAGCTAGCTAATTAATAGTATGGAAGAGAATATAGAAAACAATATGGTTCACCCTAAAACAATAAAACTTCTTTGGGGCACATGTTACGAAACTTTATTCACTTGTTGATAGCTATAAAAGGTTATATGATATGTTTTCAAACAATGTATAATACGAAACCAGGGAGATTCTACATAATTATTTTGCCAGATTCAGAGGTTTAATGCAAGAGTGAAAGTTTGCTCAACCATAATGTTGATTTTAGGATCCCGCGTGGTGATTAGATTAGATCGAGATAATTGAGACTCTTCTGTCAGTTGTCCTCCTGCGAGACTCATGTAAGACTCCACTATATTACTTCTGGCTCTATGAGACTTCTTACTATGAGATTCATGTAAGAGTCTTCCATATATGCTCTTCAACACTCCCTTTCAAGTTTAAATTTATTACTTTAGCTTGCAATGAAAAGGATTTTTCGTATTCAATTTTCTTTTAAGGAAAAAAATCTTCATAAATGCAAAAACTTCTTATTTTGTGCTCCTTCTTTCTTGAATATTTTTTGTCACATAAAAATTACCACAACAAGTGGAAATAATACCTCTTTCTTATACTTCTTCTATTTTTCCCACTCAAGCTGGAGATAAAAAAGACATAGAGATCCAACATGGACAAAACACAACGTGGGAGAAGAAAATCACTCCTAGTCATACCACAAAGCTCTATACACTAGTCAAAATGCTCATAGTTTGAAACACACTTCGCTCAATTTTGAAGGCGAAACAATGGCCCAACTTTAGTGCTTAACAAAGTGACGACTCACTTTTTAAGGGTAGCTCAAACACAAGTCACCTCTTGGGTGAAGAATAATAGACTTGATTGCAGCAGGATGTTGGGAATACTCATATACTTTTTAGGCAGTGGGTCTAGGCATTGCTTAAAAGTAATAAAAAAACAAGATGATAAACTTAAGAAATAATAGAGGAAAACAAATTTAACATGAAGGAGGTGATTATGCAACACTCATACTTCCAAAGTAATCATTTTAAAAAAAAAAAAAAAAACTAAGGGACACTATAATGGTAGAACTTAATAAATTTGAGCAAGTATAACTTTTTTGGGGGTGACCATAATTTTTCGGAGTTAACTATATGGAAGATGCTGAACCATGTAACAAAAACACTAAACTTGAAAGCAACATCGAAGCAAGATATTGGATGCCTTGAATGAGTAGATTATGAAGTGATTAAGTATCATAAAAAATTCTCTGATTAGAAGAGAAATTTGGATAAAATTTTGGATTTTAGGAAAAAATGAAACTCAATTTGCATCAATGCATGGAGAGATAATAGGAGAGAAAATAGGAAAAAGGAAAGATTTTTGGAAGAACTAACATTTGGTAATTCTGATATGGATATCTCCCAAACATATAGCTCAATATCACAAAAGGTTTATTTTTCAAGAAACTAGACTCAAATAAATTTAAATTGCTACTTAATTTAACATAAAAAAATTCGTTCTTGAATCTTTTATGACCTATTGATTTTCTTCATTCTATAGTTTGACCCTTGCCGACTTCAATGCAAATATCTCTTTAAATATAGATCAGATTGACATAAAATTTTCTCCTTATGAAACTAGACTTTGATACCTTTTATATAAGTAAAATTTTTTCATAAAATGTAATTCTTTGTAGAAAAATAATCTTATAGATATCAGACTCTTTAATATGACATAACTGAGTACTCTTTCTACGTTGGCCAGCATGATCATTCACCCTTGCAAAATCGATATCTCCCTCTAGAAAACTTAGATTGAGAATTGGTTTGATAAGTTAGAAAATATACTTACAAATATTGTTTTTGACATATAATTATCCATATAAAGTCTCATTCTTGATGACTTAAAACGGCTAAAAAATTGAAGATTTCTACCGTTGCTCGAACCTCTCTTGTTGTCGGACCTTTGCTGCTTCAAATATCAATTTCTCTTTCCTTTTTGTTGGAAAGTAGACTCGAAGATATTTTCATAAAAATGTAATCAATAATATGAAAATTTCAATATGGAGGTGCGAATGCTAAGAAACCAATAGGTACTTGGACAAGAAAGAAAGAAAAAAGAATATGAACCTAAACTACTTTAGATGATAGATAAGAAAATAATCACATTATCTTTGTGGATTGATCGAGTCAACTCATAGAACCTGCTCTGATACCATGTTGAATTACTGAAAAAGAGAAAATGTCACTAACTTGTTGTAATTTGAGTACAAGAGGCTCTATTTATAATAGAGGAAACAAGTAAAATCTAATTACAATTAAACTACCCTTATCCCAGTTACACCCAAAATTAAACACTAAAAGATAAGTACTAGAACAATTGATCAACTTAACATAAATAGAAAACTAACATAACTAAAAACCTTTAAACTGAAACTCTTCCTACAGACCTTCCATAACAATTCTAGATCTGTAAGACTTCTTGTTGTGAGAGTCATGTGAGACTTTCATACCTACTCTTCAACAGTAAAAGTGTGTACTTGAGCTACACTTGGCTTAAAGAGAGTTGGGATATCTTTGATGTAAATTCTAGCTATTAGAACTAAAATAGTGGAATTTTCCCAAGCGTGGGTTCTTGGTTGATGAATACCAATAGGCAAACATCGATAATAAAAAATCATGTGTTATCCCTATGGTGTGTGAATGCTTTTATTTTGAAATTTCTTGATTGCATGCTTTACGTTGGAAAATGGGCTCAAGTCCACACGACCAAGGAAGGCCCACACATCCAAGAGAGGTATGTTAGAACATGGGTTCATGCCCACACGACCAAAGAAGGCTCACATGTGCAAGAGAGGTGGAAGAAGGGTTCAAGCCCACATGACCAAGGAAGGCCCATATGTCTAAGAGAGGTGGCATGATGGTAAATAAGAGTTCATCTCACAAAGATGGTACTGATGTAATTAGTTTAAGTTTCTTATCTCTTCTTCACTCTTCTAGGGTGAAGGGCATAATTGTAATATTGTAGTTTATTCATCTATAAATTGAGCGTTAAGGAGAGGGTTTGGACACAAGTCCACATCCTCATTCTTCCTCTTGTATTCTCCCCAACATGCCTTCTCTCCTTTTCTTCATGAGCAAATCCATGGAGTCCTAAAAATCAACATAGTATCAAAGCATTGATTTTTAGGACTCACATGTATGGTTTTCAGGATTCCAGAAACCAATTTTTTTTTTTGGCTCATATTGCTACTTTGGTTTCTCTGGTTGGTTATATCTCTCTACTGTAGGTAATTGCCACCAATCTTTCTCTTTATTTATGAAATCACTGCTTTGGCATTTTCATATCCTTTATCTGTTCCATGGGACTTCAACCAGTCCAAACAACTTGGATACTTTGTGGGATCATAAGGATCCTCATGGAAAAAGTTACGAACCACTTCGTAGAGTCCAGCTGCAGCAACTTTGTCCGCAACTCAACCTGAGCCGTATCCGTGTTGAGCTGAGTTAACTCGATAGAACAACACCATACCAGCGAGACTACTGACTATGCTCTTACTGCAATAATTGGAAGATGATGAAGTGACTTGGACGACCACGTAATCGAATGACTCGGACAATGGCCATTTGAACCTCAAAAACTTGAAATTGGCATTCTTGTCACAAAACAATTCATAGAGCTAACTAGGGATGATAAGGAACAAACCAAAATGAACTCTAAGGCCATTTACCTTTTGTTATGTGCCTTAAAACCCAATGAGTTCAATCGGGTCTCTACATGTACGACCGCTAAGGAAATATGGAAAAAAATAGTGGTCACACATGAGGGAACAACTATAGTCAAGGATTCTAGAATTAGTTTATTGATAGCCCAATGTGATGAGTTTAAAATGAAGATGGGAAAATCATTAGATGAGATAAACTCTAGTTTCACTCATATTCTTAATGAGTTGAATATCGTAGGCAAAGAGATTTTCTTGTGTAGGAAAAATGATAAGCTTCTCAAGGCACATCTCAAGTCATGGGACATGAGGAAGACCGCCATTTGTGAGAATGCAAATTTTAGAACAATGAGATCAGAAGAGCTACTTGGAATCATTCTCACATATGAGATAGAATCTCAAGAAGTTGAGGAAGAACAACCCAAAAGAAAGACCATTGTTCTTAAGGCCAATGTGAATGCTAAAAGAATCTCTAGTGAAGAAATGCTCTGATGAGGTGAGTTTCATCACTAGACATTTACAAACAATTTATAGTCAAAAGAAAAACTTTAGAAAAGGAGGAAAATAGAACTAAAAAATTACAAATATTTTAGAAAAAAATTATGTTTGTTTTGAGTGTAGAAAACTAGGGCATAGACGGTACAAATGCCCAAATCTTGAAGGAAGAACCCCATCCACAAGCAAAGATCCCAAGAAGAAGAAGAAGAAGAAGAAGAAGGTCTTGATCTCATCTTGGGATGCTATGGATGAATAGTCTAGACAATAGGAAGAAGAAGAAAGCAATGTTGGAAACATGGCTACGGAAGATGATGATGAATGTACCACTTCTGAAGAGGTAAGTGACTTGGACTATGAAACTGAGCTTGAATTGTTATTAGAAAGATCAATTTATAGTCTAAACAAGTATAAAGAAAAATCCAGTGCTCAAATACATGAGATTGTAAAGTTCAAGGAAGAGCTTAGTGCCTTGAAGGAAGCTAATGAAAGCCATATGGACAATACTTCAAGGTCATGTGAATTTATAAACAAGTTATCATGTGAACTTGCATGTGAAAAGAAGAGTTTAGACTTAGAACAACAAGTCAAACTTCTATCACAAAAATCCACACCCAAGAGTAAAGTTGGGAAGAACAAAAAGAAAACAATCTAGAAGTTCTCTCTCATTCCTCTCATTCGATGCCACTATTGCAATGAGGTAGGTCACTACACCCACATTTTCCAAATTAAGAATGCACATGGCATCAAACAAGGATGGCTACCCAAAAAACCTAAAGGGTTGTGGTAACCCACAAGACCATGGGCAAACAAGTTTGGAAGCCCAAATCACCTAGTGCATCAAATGTTATCCCAAAGGTACCCAACTTAAATTGGATCTCTAAGGGTTAAATCGTTTGGATTTTGAATAGTGGTTGCCCGAGGCACATTACTAGTGACAAGAAGAAGTTCATAGAACTCAAATCTAAATGTAGTGGTCATGTAACTATTGGAGATAATAGCAAAGGTGTCATAAAAGGAATTGGTAATATCATTACCTCAACCTTTTTTGTATTCGATGTATACTATGTTAAAGGGTTGATGCATGATTTACTCAGCATTACCCAATTATGTGTAAAGTATCATTTGAAAAAGACAAATGCTTAGTAATGAACAAAAACGATCAACTAGTTCTAGAGGGACATAGAAATAGAAACCTCTATTTTGTGAACATAGTTGATTTGCCCTCAATTGGTGACAACTGTTTGGGTGTGAAAATCGATGAATCTTGGTTTTGACATAAGAGACTAGGACATATAGGAATAGATTCCTTGAAAAAATTAACAAACAAAAACCTCGTGAGAGATCTACCTGATAAAAAATTTGTAAGAGAGAGACATTGTGATACTTGCCAACTTGGAAAGTAACACAAAATATCTTTCAAATCAAAGAATATTGTTTGAACTTCTCGTCCTCTTGAATTAATTCATATGGATTTAGTTCGACTTAGTCGAACCTTGAGCCTAAACGGGAAGCCTCTCACCTTAGTGGTCATAGATGAGTATTCTAGGTTTACATGGGTAGATTTCCTAGCCCACAAGGATGATGTTTTTCCTGCCTTTGCCAAACTATGTGAAAAAGTTCAAAAAGAGCAAGGCTATAGCGTTGTCAAAATTAGGAGTGACATCACACTTCGAGGAATAATGCACAAAAGCATGGTATTGATCATACATTCTCTACTCCTCGAACTCCTCAACAAAATGGTGTTGTTGAGAGAAAAAAAATAGAACCTTAATTGAAATGGCTAGAGCTATGCTTCATCCATACAACATCCCACACAGGTTTTTTGGCTGAGGTTGTAAACACCACATACTACATCATAAAAAATTGGTTTAAGAACTCAGATTTTAAGAGAAAAGGAAACTCAATTCACTTCAATGCATCAAGTTTTTTGTTGTTGCTTGAACCTCTCTTGTAATCTGACCTTTGTTGCTTCTGTTGAAAGAGTTAACTCATGTTTAGTGGCAATGATGTAAAATATCTTTATTTCTTGTCCATTTTCCTCCCCTCTTAGGGTAAAAGGGCATTGATGTAATTTGTAAGATGTACGATATTATGAATATATGTTGAGGGGAAGGATTAGGGATCACTTAACCTAATCCTCCTTCCCTCCTTCTCTTGTTAGAAGATGGGCCCAAGCCCACATGGGTATGGATAAGGCCCACACATCCAAGAGGAGTGTGTTAAACACCTAACCAATATTACCCAAAAGACCGGCCTGTTAGGAGTGGAAAACATAGGTACTTAACCCCATGACCATAACAGTACACCCCACCTTCGCGAGCCGATGACCACAGCGGCGCAACGACATTGGCCCGACCGCAATAATACCTATACGCGACCTACCAGTATTTTAATCCAGTCTTTTCGCCCGCGCAACGACACCGGCCCGACCCAGGGCTTATCACAAAGACCTACCAGTATTTTAATCTGGCCTTTGCGCGTCTCAGGACTAGAACTTGCGACGTGGGAGCCCACTTTGATACCAAATGTAAAGTACCTAGCCAATACTACCCAAAAGACCGGCATGAAAGGAGTGGAAGGCATAAGTACTTAACCCAGGACCATAATAGGGTGGCATGATTGTAAGGTTTCACCTCATAAAGATGGCCCAATAGTGTAATTAATCAAGGTGAACATGTCTACGTATGTCTTTTCTCAAGTAAAACTTGTAACCTTAAGGGCATTGTAATCATTGTAAATTCCTCTAAAAAAACTATAAATAAAGGCCTTTGGCTTGGGGAAAAGCATTAAGTTTCTCTCCCCTTCTCCATATTCGTCCAAGCTCTCATAGCCTAACGGTTCTCTGCCTGCCAATAAACATAATGTTTTGGAACAGGGTTTTCTCAAGAATTTTTTTAGGGAATTTATTTTAGCCAAACAAATATATTGGAACAACTATTATTTAAACATTAAAATTAAAATATTTTACAGTGGAAATTAGTTCCGCAAAAAAAAAAAATGTGTTTTGTCAAAAACTATGCTCCACCAAAAAAGATCTGAAGTTTGTTTATGTAAAAAATCGTTTTTGCCAAAAAAAAATTTCTGGGTACTTATTTCAATTGAATTATATTTGTTTATTTCAAAAATAAGTTTTCAAAAAACAATTCCCTTGAAAAAAAGTGGGTTTCCAACGCAAAAACAATTTTTTGTTAAGAAAGAATGAATTTTGTTATTGATGTTAAGAATTAGATGCTCTAATTCCAAACTAACGAGAGGAATAATAGTAATCACGGAATAAATGAAAAACAAGCACGAAAACAAACAACAAGATTTATATAGGTTCGCCTTAAGGTAAGACTACGTCATGTCTTTCGCCGTTGCAGTAATTCACAATGAAGATAAAATAGTTTACAAGAGAAATTTCACACTTACATATGTTTCTCTCCAACCTCTCGAACTGCAACTCGAGATGTTACTCAGATTAAGATTATCAAAACCTAATAGCGGCGCCCCTCAATTAAAATTGGAACAAAAAAGGCCAATAAAATTGGAACAACGAATCATGATTGCCACGTAAGAAAACAGTTATCAACGGATCACACGGTATTGTCGTGTGTAAAAGATCAATAGAAACAATCTATGATTGCAGAAAATGAATCCACGGATGCTAAAAATTCAATTTGGTGAAGCAATATTCCAAATGCCCAAGTTTAGAATAGATACCAAGTTCATTCAGAAGTTGGATATCCACTAAAAAACTTGGGTATTGACTCCTCTAGATTCACTTTTTATGATGGTAGTTTTTCTTGTTACTTCCTTTCACATCGACATTTGTACGTGATCCTTTGACATTTCTTTTCTGACGTGACAAACTTTTATTTCTTATTGCAGGGTTGTACACTCAAGCCATTTCAACAGATCCGAGCCTGCATAAGACAAGAGGAGGAAAGGCAGAATCTATATATCTTTCCCTTTATAAGACTAAATTGATCCCAATTCTGAACCTCTCAACGTGGGTTCCCACAAGGAAGTCACCAAGAATTTGAAGCATTCGAGCCAGGCGAAAAGCTTATCATAGCCAGAATTCCAATTGGTAATGTCAAAGGCTCTTAGGAAAAAGCAGGAGCAAGGGCTGATCCTCTACCACACAAAGCTACTGAAGCAACTGTGTGAAAAAAAAGGTCCAGAAAGCAGATTCAGTGCACATGCATGGGAAGTTACAGTGCGACGCGACTTTGTTGTTCAAGTGCCATGCTTCGTTACCTTATTGGATGGTTTACATCCATTTTCTGCCCACTCTCCCTTCTTTCTTAGGTTATCCTCAACAAAAGTAGTATTTGTTAGGACAACTCTTTTTATCGTTCTTGGCTGAAGTGACGGTGGTGCAACCAAAGAGAACCAACAATTTTGACATGATTCATACCTTAGCCTAATAAAAGTGTAACATCGGATGTAACCGGAATCATTGTGGGAAATACCTAACTTGTAGTAGAGCGAATGAAGGTTTATTTGTGTATTTTGCTCACATGCAAGCTCTAGCCATTTGAGAAGACAAGAGGACACGTAATATGGGGCGAATTGTAGCAAGCTCTGGTCGTAAAGGGAAGTGGAACACGTCAAGTTGCACACAAATTCGATGCATTGGGTAAAGCTCCTCTTTGTTCTTCGTCTCAATCATCTGCTTTTCTCCTACATTTTGATGGAGGAATGTAGCAATGCTTACATGTGGTGCAGTTGCTACCAAATGCCACCATCAGCGATCATTTCAAATGAGACAGTTAACTTCTATTTTTGCACCAGCCCACTCTAATCATAAATTCTGCCTTGAAACAGAGATTAAATACGGTATCTACAAACTTGGATTGTCGGCACGACTTATCCACATAGACTTTGGAGTTTTTTATACTCACCTTAGGATGTATTCTTTACTTTAGTGACTAAAAAACTACTCTTTGTCTTATCGCTTCAATAGGAAACTATAAAAAACAAAGATTCTTTGTTGGAAAGAAATTTAAATAAATGGATTAATAATAAAAATAACTTAAATGATTTTATAAAAATATAAAGAATCACATTCTCATAAACAAAAAGAAAAAATAAAAAAAAATCCGACGAGAAAGTTACGAAATCCTAAAGTACTCTTTTATATAATCGGGTATCGGTTAATTGGGTACGAATAACTCTTGCCCCTTTATATTTCGTTTAATAAACGATAAATGACATTATTCTCATATACAAAAAAAAAAACCTAAGAATAATATCATTTTAATGTATGAAAAATCCGCCAAAGAATGTATGAAATCCTGAATTACTCTTTTATATAATCGGGTATCGGTTAATTGGGTACGAATAACTCTTGTCCTTTTATATTTCATTTAATAAACGATAATGAAAATATTCTCATATGCAAAAAAAAAAAAAAAAACTAAGAATAATGTCATTTTAATGTACGAAAAATCCGCCAGAGAATGTTACAAAATCTTGAATTACTCTTTTATATAATCGGGTATCAGTTAATTGAATAACTCTTGCCCCTTTATATTTCATTTTATAATCGATAAATGATATTATTCTCATATATACAAAAAAAAAAAAAAATCCGCCAAGAATGTTACGAAATCCTGAATTACTCTTTTATATAATCGGGTACGAATAACTCTTGCCCCTTTATATTTCATTTAGTAAACGATAAATGAGATATATTAATCAAATTGACAGCCTACTCAAAAAGTGAACTCTTGGGTTTGAGCAAATAATAAGATTTGATCAAGGGGCATCCAAAAAAGAGTTTGGCCACACTTTTGCTGCGAAGGTCATCCCTTGCCTTTACTCGAATGATACAAATTTGAAAATCGAGTCCCTTGTCATAAAATATAAACAATTAGCTCAATGTTCCAACCATACCAACCTCAACCTCAGTACTCTTGAACACATTTCCTAAAAAGACAACTCGACACTTGAACTGGACCAAAACCACCAAGCCTCTTTACAAAAGCCGCTTTATTTTATTTTTTTCTTCCCCTCGTATGCACTTCCTTTAGCCCCCCCCCCCCCCCCCCCCCCCCCACACCTTTTGAAACATTTTAGGGTTTTCACACTTCAATGGGGTGCATGAATCCGCACCAAGTAGTCATCAGCTCAACCATGATACTTGATTCCATAGTCACACTCAAGGGTGGGTGTCTCTATCTCCCAACATACAAGGCATATCAATTACAAAAATTTTTTAAAATAAAACAAAAAAAAATACAATCCATAAAGTTCCATGTATCTTATTGAAGCCTCCGACTCCGAAATCCGAAACATATCTTCGATACAACAACTTTTGGTCACATTGATATATAGAATCAAAGTGACAATGAATGAGTGAATGAATGAATGAATGAACGTTTTGTATCTTTCCGACCGCCACGTGGTTGCTCTACCCATGGACAACGCAGCCAATAAGAACAGTCAAAATTGTCGGAGTTAGGCTAGAAACAAGGCATATGAAGCAATGTCATGGAGCACATCATCCTCCCAAGTGAATGGTGCCCTGGCAAAGCAAGTCAAGTGGTCCCTTCACCTTTTGTTGAATAAAAGTAAAGAGATATTCAAGTCTAGGACTAATAATGAATCGATGGAGGACCAAACAAAGATAGAAAAATAATATTGAGAAGAGTGGTGCACTTTTGTGCAGTCAATGACCAACTAATCTTAATCTAAATCTTAATCTTAATCTTGGTCAGTTGAATCATTGTGTTTGGTAGACTAATGTTAGGCTTATTCCAAGTCTAGGCTTTTTTTTTTTTTTTTTTTTGAAATTAAACAGATGTGGGTGGAAAAGAGTGTGCGTTGTTGACTTTGAATCCTTGATAAGGCCACCAATTTCAAACTTAGGGTTGACTCCTGATGCCATCAAAAGTGGGATGACAAGAAACTTCCAAGAAAAAAAAAGTTTTTTTTTTCTAACAAAAGTTTAAGCTATTTTTAATTTATATTAATATGTTTTCAAGAAATATTTAATTGAAAATATAAAAAAAATCTAAATTTTTAATAATTTTTTTTAATAATTATTTAATTATATCATCTGAGTTGCTCAATTTTGGATTTGAGTAATACAAATTGTATCATGACTCGATCGAACTCTACAAATACTTGACTTGACTCGTAAGATCGTGTCTTCTATTGGATTTTGGGATATCATCCATATTTTTTCTTTTCTTATTTTTAAAAAAATTGCAAAGGCATAAATATAATTGTCTTTTTATTAAAAAAATAGTAATTTTATAATATGAGATAGATTTTTAAAATAATTTTTATAATTATAATAATTTTACTATATATTGTTAACTATATTTTATTTTTAAGATGAAAGTAATGGTTAGGGGTCTCCTACCCCACAAGAGCCGGCTTTTCCGGCACTATTTTGTGGTGTCGGCCACCATTTTTGTTTCTCCATGAAATTTCACTGGAATAGTAGTAGCAACTTTAAGAGAAAATCTCATAAGAAATAGATATAACGCATATGAGTTCCTTTATAAAAGTTGCTGGCTAGATTCAGTTCCCTAAAGAATTTAACATTATCAAAGCATTCCCTAAAATTGGAACAAACTAGATTTGCCTTAAAATTGGTTGACCCATCCGCTTCAACCATAAACCAGACCGGCTGAATCAGGTCTGATTCAAAATTGAATCAAACCCGTCCTTATAAACCCGAGTTAAACCCAACCCATCCAAGTTGCATCCCTACCCCATTTTATATCCCCATATCATCCCCTCGTGTCGGGTTTGGGAAAACTTGTCCCCGACCTAAACCCTACGGGTTTTTTTCCTTCCCCCCATCCACGATCGATAGGGTGAAACCCAACCTGATGTCCACCCCTAATTCTCTGTTAGAAGAAGATAAAATAGCAATTAACTTCCCTTTTTAATGTTTAATTCTGAAAATAACAAGACATTATTATTTTCTGTAAATTACACCAGTGGCCAAGTTACTAAAGGCATTTGTTTGTAGTTAAATATTTGTATATTTTCATTGTTGAGAATATATTGTTACTTCTTAAAAATTAAAGTTTGGTGAATTCAAGTACAACTCTCTTAAACTTAGGCATATTATTTCAGAAAAAAATCAATTATATGCTTTTATAATAAAAAAAATTGTCACTAGAATGAGATCTAATGGTTCAAAGTATGGCCCATAATTCGTATGAAACTATAGTTTTAAAAAATAATTTTTTAAAGAAAAGTCATGTGGTGTTGAGGCCTGGCTTTTGTTTCACCCATGTTTTTATTTTTTTTAATTTTTTCTTTCTTCTTCAAGGGCATGTTTGGAAATGACAAAAGAGAAAAGAGGAGATAGAGCTTTTCCAGCATAGATTCTTGAAAACAAAATAAAATATGAGAGAAAATTACTTTCTTTCTTAGTTAATAGACTTTTTTTTCTAAAAAAAACAAGGAATTTGGAGAGAAAAGAAAAAAATTTAGAGAGAAAAATTTATAGATAGAAAATAAGTCTATCGATAATAATTTAATGCTTACAGATATTCTAGTTATTAGGTTTGCATATAAATTTAATTATTAAAAAAATTAAAATTTTCTTTTTTGTTCCATTTTTCTTGTGCATCCAAACAAGAGAAACAATGTTTATCTTTTATTTTCTTTCTTTCTTATTTTTCATCGGCATTCAAACTAGAGAAAATAAACTTCTTCTATTTTCTTTTCTTTTTTCTTTCTCTTCTTTTTCTCTTTCTTTTTATTTTTGCTTCACTTTTTGTGTTCCAAAGATAACATAAGGTTGTGTTTTGAACATAGAAAGTGGAGAGAAAATAAAGGAAGAGAAGAGGAAGGTTGTATTTGGAACACAAAAAGTGGAGAGAAAAGAAAAGGAAGAGAAGAAGAAGAGAAAGAGAAAAAAATAAGGAAATAGGTTTCTTTTCTATTGTTTGGATACCCATAGAAATGAAAGAGAAAATGGAAGAGAAATATAGTTTCTCTTGTTTGAATACACATGAAAAGTACAAAAGAAAAAAATAAAAAAGTGATTAATATGGTTTCTATTGCTCAGTGGATGATCAATTTGTTGATGGTTTGTTTCTAGTTTAAGGCAACAACCCTAGTAAATCATTGAGGATTGCAAGAGCGCCGATCTGCTATTTCTTGGATTAAACTCTGCAAACTCAATTCCAAGCATGATCACCCAAAGTGTGCCTAAGAGGCATCACCTACATCATGACAATATGTTGTACAAAACGAAGTGCTCACCCATTTCCAAATACTACTTCGTTTGCTAAGATTGATCTTGAATACTTCTTTTGAAAGCATTGTCTTCTTGCTAATCAAATTGGACAAACTCGTCGAGCATTAGCTTCTTGCCAATCGAATGGAGAAACTCATTAGCATTTGGTCCAATCAAATGAAGAAACTCATCGGGCTTTGGTGCCACAATCGACTTGAGCTTTGTGGTTATCATGTTTGAATGAGGGCTTGTCTTACATTAGTGCGTCCAACATCTAGTTGTCAACTGCCAGAACATCAAACTCTCCTTTCTCTTTAAAGGTTGTCAACTTGCGTCAATAAAATCATCTTTGTTGATCAGGTGGTTGATTCAATTTTGTCTGGCTGTCGAATTTTCTCAAAGTTGCAAAATTGAGCTATGTTGTGCAACTCTGATCTTGGTGATCTCAGTTCATTGGTTCACAACAATACTCTCAACGTTGACATCATTCCAGCAACTGCAATCATGCCATCCCGATCTAACTTTTTGATTTGGCATGGTATTTTGTTGGCATCTTGATTATTGGAAAGCTATTGGTTCGTTTCGTTAGCTTGCAATCTTGGCTCAAAAATCTTGCCCGTAATTTGTTGATTGCCTCCTAGTATCGTGGAAAGTTTCCCGACCTTAACTGACTCATCTTCAATATAACACAACAATCAGATTTCTAGAAATCAACAACCAACTACGTTAGTGTCTATCTTATTTCTAGAAGTTGTTGGTCATTGACAACAATCTGGTTAGCTGTCTCATATATCATCTTGGTAGCTATCTCGATCATCTCACTCATCTCGCTCATTATATGATCTTGGTGTATCTTCTAGTGGACAACTTTTTCTGGTTCACTGATTGCAATTTCGTCCATCCTTATTTCAATAGCAAATTGAGATTATCTTGGAAAACTATTGGCATTATGTCTGACGCTGGAAGTCATATGCTGGAAGATTGTTGTTATTTTGGACGGATGTCGAATTGTTTTCCTCCAAATTGGCTCTATCTGCTCTCAACCGAGCCAATGTAGATTACTAGTTCGTTGTTGTTTTGGATGATTTTCATTGTAGGTTTTTCGTTGTTGTTTCATCGATTTTCTACTGCTATATAGCTGCATATTTGGTACATGTTATTTGGGCATGACTCATTGTCATAGTTGTGATTGTGTCTCTTTGATTGAGACATTATTATTGAAGAAGAAATCTTCGGTTGCTTGCCTTGGGCTCATTATTTGCTGACTGTTATCGGCATTAGCTTATTGGTTCATACGATGAAGAATTTGAATTACTTAGGAAAATAAAGCACATGATGACCCTGACTTCTTCATCTTATCTTCATGATTACCCATTACCCTTTTATTATTTCATAGTCTTTCTCCTATCATCCTTTATTTGACTCTCGCCTACCCCCCTTGGGCCAACCCTTTTGGTGCGTTGCTTTGGTTTGTCCTTTAATATATATAGGTATTTTAAGTCCATTGAGACTTTTTATTGGTAACTTTGGGTTTTTTAATTATCATCTTGTGAATGATAGGCATTATCCACTTTAGTGATTATTATCACAATATTTGTTTGAAGTCTTTTGAGGTTGGTTTCGACATATGTTTTATTTCCCATTTCTACCCTTCGAGAGTCTCTGCCCGGTTTCGTACTTATCCTTGGGACACCGTGATGGAGGAGATTATTATTACATTTATGTTATTTGTTTTAAGGTAGGATCACTGCCATTACCTCCAAGCTTGAGGGGGAGTGTTAAAGGATATGGAGACGTTGGAGAGTCATTGATGTAATTAGTTTATATTTTTTTTGTCTCTTCTTCATTCTTACTAGGGTGAATGGCATAACTATAATATTGGTACTTTTAGCATCTATAAATATAACTTAAGGGGGAGGGTTTGGACTAAGTCCATAACCCTGTTCTTCTTCCTCTTTTCTCCCCAACTTGTGTTCTCTTCTTTACCCAAGATATAATCTATGAAGTCTAGAAAATCAACACAACCATCCAAGTTGGAGATGACAAGACGTTAAAGGTGTTAATTTTATATGTTCATCTGACTTATTATTTATCAACTATTAAATAGAATGAAAATGGAACAAACATTCTTACTTGATTAGTTACCCGTTTATTTAATGGAATAGAAATGAGTAAGGGTTATTTAGATTCGATTAACCAATTACCAAACATATATAAGGGTAATTTAATAATTTTTATTTAAATAAATATATTTAAGATAAAACATAATTCAAATGCTTTGCTATGGATTTTGTAAAGTTCTTTTAATGATTTTGTTGTAGAATGACATCGTTCTTATGCTTTTGTTCATATGATACATGATTTTTTTTAAAACTATTATGAATTTATAGAGTTTTAAGTCATTTTTATTATTAATTCATTAGGGTACCCAATTATCGGTTCTACCATTAAATAAACAGATAAATTAGTGGAATATAAAGTAAAATTATTTAAAATATTAATATATTATATATCGAATAAGTTATGCATGAGTAAATAAGTATATGAAATAGCTTATTTTGTTTTTACTTCTATGGCCGCTAAGTAATTTCAGTTAAAAAATAGCGAAACTTTCAAGGCCCGTTAGTGCCTTTTCCAGGAAATATTAAAAAAATATTTCTAGTAGAAATATGTTTTCCGGGACCATTAGTGCATCATGTTTCCTAGAAACATTTTTCTAACTGAAAATTCTTACAAAGAAAATCATATAATTTTTCAGGTAAAAATTTTAAGCCAAGATGGGCTCAAAAGCCATATGAAAATTTTTTGAATAAGTATTTTCAGCATAAGTCAAATTTTCATGGCAATTTTTTCTTTTAACATTTTATTTTATTAAAAGTTTATCGAATAAATATGATAATATATGAGATTGATTATTAATTTTTATTTATTTCCCTCGGAAAAGGCACTAACAAGTCCATTTAATTTTCCTTAAAAATTTCTAAATTTTTTTATGTAATTTCCCAAGAACACTAACAGGGCTTCAGACTTTAGTAGGGATGGTACACATTCTGCATACAATGTGTAACATTACACTTGATACGTGCCCATTGGGGGACCTTATGTGGCAAATAGTGTCCAAAAAGTGTAAGATTTTCGATTATCCGAGATGCCCACCCGACAATAAAAAGAAAGACATGTATGGGTCCCGCCAACTTAAACAATGGGGTGGAAAGAGGGCCTGAACGTAGCGTTTGACACCGAAGCTTTGACCTCACTAGCAGGCCATCGAGAACGGAGAAGATGTGGGGGGACCCAGCACCCTGTCTACGTTTTTATTTCATTTAAAATCGTGTCCCAACCTTGTCCCGCTGATCACATACCCTAGCTGGACCGGTTTCCCAACAGCCTCCATTGCTCATGAATGAAAACCATATTCTATACGTAAATAATAGATATAGTCTTTATGATCTTAAATTTATTAGTCATTTTAAAATAAATCTTTGGCCGCATATACTCATATGTGGACCTCCACCTAAAATGTCAACATGTAAAAATCACAAAAAAGAGCTGACAAATAAAGGGTAGTGTTAAAAAAATAATTCTATATGGATTATTGATACGAAGATCTTGGATTTACTAGTTAAAGAAAGACGTTTCTTAGACTTACCATTTTCGAATAGGCCGATAAGGAAAAATTCAACATCATAGACCTTTTGATTGGACATAAACTAGAGTGATTCAGTTGGACTTTGGGTGGTGAAAGGATTTAACTATTTAGAGTGATTTATGGTCTAGTATTTTCTCAGGAAAATCTAATTTAAAGAAAATAATAGAAAAATAATGCATTTATGTATCGATTAAATACTACATACAAAAACTCGGGTTGAATCAATTTGATCATATTTTTTTTACATTTATGAGATCAGTTATTGTCTAACAAAATAAGATATTATAGAGGATTTTGACACGAGGATGACAAGGTTGACTTTAGCAACAATTTTTTTTATAAATTTGTGACATATTGAATTTATATGATGTCTCCGTCTTGCGATTAACATAGTATAACATGATTATAAAAATAATTTAAAGAACGATATAATATAAAAAAATAAAATAAATACATAATTTATATTTATAAATAAAAGATATTTTCAAAGTAAAACTTAAATATTACAAACTAAAAATTTTGAAATATAACACCATGTAAGATTTTTATAAAATATAGGAATTTTTTATGATAAGTATTTTTATGTAAAAGTATTAATTAGATTTTAAATTTTTTATTGATGAAATACTAAACCAAAAATAATTATTTAAATTAAAAAAATCAATTAAAAATTGACTATTGCTGAAATATTTTGCCCCAAAGTAGATTTCGTAAAAAGTAAAAAAAATCGACAACCAAATTTAGTCTAAAAGTAGTTTTAGTTATTTAAAAATTAAAGTTAAATATTTTCATAAAAATTTAAAAAATTTGTAGAAGATTTTTTGCCTCAAAATTTTTATTTATTTAAAAATATTTTTGAATTTTTTTAAAAAATTTATTGATGAAATTGTTTCCAAAAAATTTGTTGGAAAATAATTTTTTAATATAAAAATTTCCTCCAAATTTTAATTATTGGTCGTAAAATTTGATTTCTGTTGAAATTATCTATTGTTGGCGGTTACCACCGACAAAAATTCTTAGGAAAAAATCCTCTAAAAATAGTTTGATTGGTGAAATTTATATCCTTTCATGGTAATTGTTTGCAAAACTTTTATTTTTTAAGTTACCATTCCTACCAATGTTATGTGAGGTCGTGTTGCCTTTGTAGTTGTTACTTGGTTGATCGATCGGGTCACCCAATTTGTTGATTAAACTAGGAAAGCTGACTAGGTTGCTTGGGTTTTAATCATTCATTAGGTTTTAACTAGTCGATTTGGTTTGGATTGTATAACAATAATTTTAACTTTTGTCAACTATAAAAATTGAAATTGATATGAAGTTAAAAAAAAAAAAAAGATGTATCACTACAAGAATGGATTCTAGAAAGTTTGACTTAGATATATCATATTTAGAATTAGTTCATAATAAAATAAGATAAATTTGTGGTCATATTTAGAACTTGAAGTAATTAGGGGTGGTATTCTATGTAATTATGAGAGTAAGTGGCATAAGCTACTATTCATTAGTTTAAGTTTTTTATTATCCTTATTTATAATGACATACATACCCCACCTATACAAACAAGAAAGAGAAGAACAGGAGCTCATTCGCGTGCTCTCTCTTAACCCCTAAAGTTTCTCTCATCAACTCATGCTCTTGCCTTCTCCTTCTTATCTTATCTTCTCTTCTTCCTTCATTCTTTTTCTTTTTCTTTCTTCTTCTCAAACTAAGTTATTTATGGAATAAACCCTAGAATTCAACATGGTATCAGAACTGGAATTCTAGGGTTTAAAGTAAAGCTAATCAAGTTAGGAAAGTTTAGTAGAAAAGAAACTCAACTCAGCCTTCAAATAACAAAGACTTCAACTAGTTTTGAAGAGGAGAAAAAAGTTGAAGTCAGTTCAGCAAGTTCTCTCCTTAATCAGATAAGTTTCACCTTATGTTTCACATATGAGGGATTCAATTCAAGTTTTTTATAATCACAAAGTTGTTTTTACTCAAACCTAATTACCCCCTCAAAATTCGTTTTTTCTTCATATTGAATGGTTGAAATCACCTTTACTAATGAATATCTTCTAAGTTCTGGTTTTTTGAAGGAGTGGTTGCTCAATTAAGTTGTTAAAACCCAAAGTTAGGATTTGAAGAATAGTTTTGGAAAGTAATCATTAGTTCTATTTTGTTTTTTATTGCTTTCTTACCAACACCTAGTTCATTTTTTCCTTTTTTAATCACCATTGGTTATTGAGTGATTATAATTCTAGTTTAGTATCTCAAACAACAACAAAAATATTGAAAAAGGGGTCATGCTTGTGTGATCTATTGGATGGTTTCCTTATTTGTTACTTGCTAAATTTGATCACTTGATATTACATAGTTTTGCATTCAATTGCTTCAAATATTTGTTAGTTTTGATAAATTCTTGTCCTCTTTCCACCTAACTTAACCTAAACGTGCTGGTTTTCTGGAAGAAAAAAAATTCTTTTGTAAGTCGTAATGTCTGAATTGTCAAATATTTCCTCTTCTTCTACATATGTTGAATTCAGCAAAGGTGATCCCTTGAGGATTACTACAATTCCACTGTAAAGGCTTGAATAATTAATTGTCTTGGTTGTAATGTGTGAAATGTTTTCTGAATACTAGAGACCTTTTTGAGCATATAAGTTAGCCACCTATGCATGTGGATAAACCCTCTTACCATAAGTGGTTGAGGAAAGACATAGTAGTTATTAACTGGTTGATTAATATGGAGGAATATGTGGCAAACAATGTGGTGCACGTACATACAACCACAATAATCTGGGGTACATGGTTTTAATTATATTTTATTCCTGATAGTCTACAATAGATTTATGACTTTTTTTCTGGATGTGCAACACAAAGTGTAAAGACAAGCTTCACGAGTACTTTGACAAATTCAGAGGACAGTTACACAACCATATGCACTTGATATTGTCACACATGAAAAACAGAGGGATCTTGCTAATCTACCACCCTACTTGGATGTTGCCAAGCCACAATTATTTAGCTCTCCTACATAACCTTTTTTTAATGATATATATGCAACGATGCTACAAATTCCAGTTAAGGAGTTGAATAGTCAACCAAAAGAAGTGGAAAACTCAACAATGTTCTCCAAAGGGAGAGGGAACAATGGTTTGGAAGAGAAAAAAGAAAAGGTGGAAAGACACATGGCAGAGGAAGAGGTAGAGGTGAGAATGCTCCTACCTCTAACACTATTGGTCAGCAAAGGCGATGTACCTTTTGTGGACTCAACAACTATGTAGTTAAAAATTGTTGGAACCTACATGGCAAACCACCTTACTTCAAGGTTAATCAACCATCAATCTCTACTACATCTATCAAAAGCGAAGCATCCTCAAAGTCCTCCACAGGAAGATTGAGTATATTAGAAGAGGATTATGAATTGTTTTATAAGTTTAAAAGTATAATGGCTTCTCCTCAAAGCAACACAATCGCCATAGTTGCTACTACAGGTGCATATTCCTTTCTCTCATGCTCAAGAAATTCACCTTGGATCATTGATTTTAGATCCTCTGAGCAGAGCACCACACAACTAAAATTTAAACTTTTTCCTCTGTGACACCATGTACTTTAGATCGCTTTGTCTCCATTGTAGATGGATATTGGTACATCTACCATTTCACCATCGTTTTCACTTTCTAATGTTTTGTTGGTCCATCATTTTCCATCGAGTCTTAAGTCTGTGAGTCAATTGACCAAGAGACTAAATTGTTCTGTTACCTTTTTTTCCATCTCATTGTGTGTTTCAGAACATCAAGCCGAAACAGGTGATTGGTGGTGGCCATGAGAGAGGGGGTCTTTTCTATATGGATCTTATTACATTGATAGCAGTAGCTAAAAACCACCACAAAAGAGGCTTTCAAATGGCATAAAAGGTTTGGCCATCCCTCATAAGCAAATTAAAAAAGTTAGTTCCTTATTTTTCATTCGATTTCACAGTTGCCTTATGGCTTTTGTGAGCTTGGTCAACACCATAGATCGGGTTTTCAACCCAAGCAAAACAATATTGCTTCTAGTCTTTTTACTTTAGTTCATTCATATGTGTGAAAACTTGTTAATGTCCCAAATATATCTCAATTTAAGTATTTTTTTTATACTTGTGGATGATTACTCGATAGTTACATGGTTGCTTATCTTTCAACCCCGTCTCCGCCTTCCCCTAATCCGATCTCTTATCTCTAATCAATCTTTAGCCCATCCTTGGCAGCTTATCTTTACCTTACCCCACCTTGTTCATCTATTAAATTATCTATAAACTTGTAAAAATTATAATTTTTTTTAAATGACAAAAATCCCAATACATCATAGAAATCCCACAACATCAAACTTTATTTATTTAGGCCATTAGGTATATCCTTCGAGTATAAAATATTTTAAAATATTTATTTTTCATCAATTATTTGTAAAAAACTTATAAAATTACATTTGAATCATCAAAATATATGTCATTCATATATTTTCTAAAGGGCGTTACTAGTATAAAAGTCCGCCAATCAGGAAACCCGTTTCCGACCCAAAGCCCAATAGGTTCTTAGTAGTGAAATGTAAAACCGATCCTAGTTTTTTTAGTTGGGTCATGAGTTCCCCGGTGAGTTCTGACCCGACATCCACCTCTAAATGTAACAAAGAAAACATTTAGATCATGCTTGAAATTTGAATGGTGTCTTATTACTACTTTATAGGGTACTAACGACGATGGCTAAATATTTTAAAACCATTAAAGATTTAAGTAATCAATTGTGCCCACCGTGAAGCATGTGTAAGTACTAAACAACATCAAAACAAATTGCACCCTAATCTAAAATGAGAAATGAAATTTTAGCCCAAGTATGAAAGGAAACGAAAAGATGCCTCTGAGGCATTCAAATCATAATTTTCACCTAAGATTCAGATGACCCGAACCAACCCAATTTGGATTTTTGGGTGACTGAATCAGGTCCAATGTCTAACTTAAAAAACCATGACGAATGAGAGTTTTAAGTACCTATTTGAATAACCTGCAGATTTCCAACAACAATGAGATGCGACGTAAGAAACTATTTGGGAAAAAAAAAAAAATTATAAGAACCCAAAGAAAACTTCAGACGAATGAAGGTCTATCGTTTGATGTGACAATGGGAGATTTTTTCTTTGATCGTAATGGAGCATTAGATGGCCAGGACTAGAAAGAACCCATCATCTTAACGGAAGGATGAAAAATTTCTGAAACATAACTCGCAAACAGTCTAAAAGAAATGAATTACAGAGAGCGATTCTTGAGGAGAGCAACTTCTGCTTCCCAGCTATCTTACAGTCTTACAGCACCATGTTTTCTGTATTTTCGTGAGTTCCTCTGTAACATAGAAGCTCTTTTTTTTTCCGGCTTTTATTTATCTTTTCAGATTCATATGTAAGGTATTAAATGGAAAAGGTGATAAGGGAATTCAATAAAAATATAAGTAGGCATAATTCCATGTCAATGGTTTTCAGTGTGGGAGACCGGCTTTGGCTGTTCCTTCTCTCTCTTCACTAAAAAACACAACATATTCTGACCATTGAATAGTGGACTGCACTATCCACAACTGTTCGAAACGCATCATTACTCTCCACCAAATCCGAGAGCCGCACCAAACCTACCTTGTCTTTTCCATCTCTTTCTCCTTCTTCTCGGCGTTTTCAGTCACTACTGAGCTGCCTATAAATATGCGCCTCAACTTGTATGTGATCATCCAAGGAAGTGTTAAATTGTTCTTTAGTTGTTTTTGTGAAGTTTTAGAGATTCTTCCCTGCAGAGGAAGGAGAAGAAATGGATATTCAGGCAAGACACAATTTCAAAGGAGAATCCATGTCCAATGAGTTATCAATTGATTGGAAGGGCAGACCTTGCAAGCCGAACAAGCATGGAGGCATGAGAGCTGCTGTCTTTGCATTGGGTATCTCTCTTCTCTCTCCCCTCCGACGCTTTTCTCCGGATTCATGGTTTTCGATCACTGGATTTTGTATCTAGTTCCAATGCTTTTTGTATTGTTCGTTTCCTTTCGAAAAAATACTTTTGCTTTACAATATTCACCTTTTCCAACCTTCACCAGGCTTCTGTACTGGAAATAAAATGACGGTTTCGAATTTTTTTTTGTTTCTGAAAAAAAAAAAAAACATGACAAAGTCTCCGAAGTAGTTTGCTAACTTTGCTTCATGAGCTGCAGATGTTTTCCAGCAATACATACAAAGATAAACCATCTCTAAAGGAACTTCACTTTCCCGTCTACCAGTCTGCTGTTTTTCTTGTTCTGTCTTTGGTTATGATCAGTTCATGGAGGAAAGTTGAGGATAAGAATTTGTCTCTGAAAGAATGGTTGCTGGGTTCCGATTGTTTTTAACCTCTTCTACCTTTTGGTTCAGGTGTTCAAGCTTTTGAAATAATGGCAATAGCTGCAGTTGGCAACAACCTCATATCATATGTCTTCAACGAGATGCACTTCTCCCTTTCAAAGTCTGCAAATGTGGTGACAAACTTTATTGGAACTGTCTTCCTCTTGTCCCTGCTTGGTGGATTCCTCTCAGACTCCTACCTCGGCTGCTTCTGGACTATGATGATCTTCGGATTTGTGGAACTCTCAGTAAGTTGATAGCTTCCCCAATTCCTATCAACTTGGAAGATATGTTGAAAGAGGAAAGATTGTTGTAACTTTCGACTTGACTCTGTTGTCTCTTTCAGGGCTTTATACTGCTATCAGTCCAAGCTCATGTTCCTCAACTGAGACCCCCACAGTGCAACATGTTGACTGAGGGAGGGGCCTGCGTGGAAGCCGAGGGATTCAAGTCCTTGATATTCTTTGTAGCCCTCTACTTGGTTGCCTTAGGAAGTGGCTGCGTAAAGCCAAATATGATCGCTCATGGGGCGGACCAGTTCAGTAAGGAAGATCCAGAACAATCAAAGAAGCTTTCTACTTACTTCAACCTCGCCTATTTCAGCTTCTGCGTGGGAGAACTCATCGCCCTCACCGTTCTGGTTTGGGTCCAGACAAAATCTGGGATGGATGTTGGGTTTGGTGTCTCCGCGGCAGCCATGGCCATGGGGCTCATCAGCTTGATTTCTGGTACTCTTTTTTACAGAAATAAGCCTCCGCGAGGCAGCATCCTCACGCCAATCGCTCAAGTACGACTACCCCATCCTTCTTCTCTTCATCCTACATCACTTTTTTACTTTTCATCAGCTTTGCTCCTCTGAGGATCGCCAAAGTGATTTCTGAGTTACATGCTGATAGAGATAAGGATATTTGAAAACTGTTACTGGGTCGTCTATTCCAAATCTCCTCATTTATTTATTTATTTATTCGTTCGTTGTTATCCATTTGGGAGCAGAGTCGACCGCTGTTTGTGTTGGCTAGCAGGCAAAGATATTCATGTCGGTCTCTCAAAGTCTCTTGGTTATTTTTAGCGAAATAAGAAACATTTTGGGTTCAGTAATTGCTCCATTAGTATACTGTTTATCTCCTCCAGAATTACTTTTTCCAACTTTGCTGCTTTTTAAGGATATAAAAAAGTTTTGATACGTGACTTCATCCTAAACCAAGCAACATTAGTGCCTAATTAGACTAGATTATTGCTTTTCCTCACTGCAGGTCTTTGTTGCGGCAATCGTAAAGAGAAGGCAAGTTTGTCCATCTCACTCGGAAATGATCCATGGAGGCTCCGGCCACTCCGTTAATTCCAGTCTCAACGGAGCCCAAGCTCGGAAACTTCCACATGCCGATAAATTCCGGTCAGTAGACATCCTACAGTCCATCGAATCATTGTAAGGGTCCCCAAGAAGGACCACTTAATTTATCATGGGATCCGATCGCCTTTGTATGCTCGCTGTACAAGAAATCCTGCTTCAAATTACAGGCTTGGAGGAAAATTGAAATGAAACTACTTGAAACGGAGTTTATCAATCCACTGAATACTAAGAAGACGATGATTTAATTGAATACTGTGATGGTTTACAGCTTAACATTATCATGTGTTTGTCTAAATAACTTTTAACCAAAAGTTTGCCATGTCTTCAGGTTCTTGGATAAGGCATGTATAAAAAGTGAAGATGAGAGCCACAAAAAGGAAAGCCCATGGAGACTCTGCACCGTCGGTCAAGTCGAGCAAGTCAAGATAATCCTTTCCGTCATCCCCATATTTGCCTGCACCATAATCTTCAACACTCTTCTGGCTCAACTCCAGACTTTCTCAGTGCAGCAGGGGAGTGCCATGAACACCAGCCTCACAAAAAGCTTCCAGATACCACCTGCTTCTCTTCAGTCAATCCCCTACATGATGCTAATCTTCTTCGTCCCGCTCTATGAAACCGCCGTTGTCCCCTTGCTGCGAAAATTCACCGGCAAAGAATCCGGCATTACCCCGTTACAGCGAATAGGCTTTGGACTCTTTCTCGCAACATTCTCAATGGTTGCAGCTGCCTTGGTAGAGAGCAAGAGAAGAAACTTCGCCAATGAATCTAACAGGACTCTCTCAATCTTCTGGATTGCACCGCAGTTCGTGATATTTGGCTTATCGGAGATGTTGACAGCCGTGGGCCTCATAGAATTCTTCTACAAACAGTCACTCGAAGGGATGCAGTCTTTCTTGACAGCCATGACCTACTGCTCCTACTCCTTCGGCTTCTACTTGAGCTCTCTTCTGGTCTCATTAGTAAACAAAATCACCTCAAGCTCAAGAGGTGGTGGATGGCTGAGTTATAATGATCTCAACAAGGATAGACTGGATCTTTTCTATTGGATACTGGCAGGTCTCAGCATCATCAATTGCTTCAACTATCTTTTTTGGTCTAGATGGTACTCTCAAAATTCATCTCCTTCACCAACCCCATCAGATGAGGAAGAGCAACAAAGCTTCAGCTCCTCAAAACATATTTCAGCTGAAAATATACCTTAAAATACATTATCTTCTTAATGATTTTTTTTTTTTTTTTGTTTTCTGCCTTGATCCTTGTAAAAAGGAAGTAGTAGAAAGAAAAAATATATGAAATATCCGTATTTACTTATGTGGGCCCTCCTCTTTTGAGCAATTGCTAGGTGGATAACCTTTGTACCTTTCCCCCTCCCCTTGCTTTAATAATTGAATGTCTCAAGAGGTGCCTTTTAAGGGGTCCCAATAATTCCAGGGATCTTCTATGCTTGTTAGGTCCAGTCCCATTTACAAGATTCATTGCATTCCCCTGGGTTTCCTTCATTAATCTTGACCCATTTTTTCATGCCATGTCATGGGTTGAAGACTTCTTTTTCATTAATTTAATTGGAAATGAAGATGGACTTGGTAGGCTGAACCCACTTTCCACCTCTCTCTCTCTCTCATCCATTGATGAGTGGATGGAGCTTCCAAAAGTCTGGAAAAAGGAGTGTGATTTTCATGACCTCCCCATGAACTCCATCTTCTTTTACAGCTAACTCTCCTTTTTCAGAAGAGCTTAAAAACATGTCCCATACATGTTTCTTGTTCAGGTAGGCTCTCCCCTGCATAATGCCTCGCTGCTGTTTGCCACTGTCATGCAAACTGGACCTACTGTAACTATGTTTGCCTGTGACATGGTGAAGTCATCTGAGAAGCCATGTTCCTGGTGGGCCGTGGTTTAATCCGACCAAATGCAGACACAACATTGTGAATAAACGCATAGTACGAGTTTTTTTTTATGGCTTTGGAGCATCTTATTACTGAGTTCAAGTTTGGAGTTTTAATCCGAGTTCTGTCAGTTTCATCTTCTCCAAACCCTAATTTCGCCTGTTTTTCCATTCACTGCTGGTATTATCATGAGAACAATCAACTGTTTTGTCATGAGATGCCTGAAGCTTTGGGTGTTAGTGGGAATAGGTTTACATTATTTTTAAGAAAAAAATAACTAGTTTATAAGGGTGAATGATAAACCTTTTAATTTTGGTTAGTTATTTTAGGATGAAATCGGGTTCAACCTTAAGGTCTGTTTATAACCCCTAGAAAATAAAATAAAATAAAATAAAATAAAATAAAATGAGAATTTGACTATTATTATTCCCAAATATAATCAGTGAAAATAAAATAATGATCAAATTCTTTTTTTCACTAACTATTTTTTGGAATAATAATGATCAAATTATCATTTTTTTTCTATTTTTTTCCTTTTTCATGGGATTTCAAACAGACCCTTAGTATCTAAACAGACCCTTAGTACCCTTATGACTATATGCTTCAAAAAGAAAAAGACATAAGAGGACATACTCCAAATTGCATAATTCCAATTCTATGATATCTCTATGGATTTTCTCGTTATTTACTAGTCATGCTACCCCTACAAACGTGGGTGCCTTTTAACACTCCCCCTTAAGCTGGTATTTGTAACTCCACTTTGCAAATAATCTTGGTAAAAAAACTTGTGTGATTGAAAAGAAATTCTAGTCTTGTGTGGTTTAAAAAAGAAATTTTGATTGCCTTGCTTGACTGATCTAGTTTTTGTTGACATCTTGCTTGTAGTCTCCATCTTGTTCTCATCTCGTTCTCTTCCTTAGATATTCTAGTCACATAAAATTTGATTACCCCCAACACGAGAAATTCTTTATTAGTGATTATACTTCTTCTTAAACATGGAATTCGGAAGGAGGCCTAACCATTGCAACACTCAACTTCCAATCTCATCCTCATACTTCTCCTTCTATTCTACCCCTCAAGTTGAGAGGTAATGGTAATGATCCTAGCTTGGAATAAAAAAAAATTGTTGTAGTAATTATCTCCTTCTTCAAGGTGTCCCAATGATAAGTACTCAATTAGACAATCTCTCCAAAATTTAAAAACAAGGGTGATAAAGCAGAAGTTGAAACTAACCTCAATGTATTTCGAAAAAAATACTGATAATAATCACTAAAGAGGGTAATGCCTTGAGGTTGTATTTAAAGTTGTGTGAAGGTGTTTACAATAAAATGCCTTTAGAGCTTCATGCTTCAAAAGGAAAAGGACATAAGAGAACATATACCAGCTTGCATAATTACAATTCTATGCCATCTCTATAGAAGTTCTCCTTATTTATTAGCCATACCACCCCTACACATGTGGGTGTCTTTTAACACAAAAATTTACATAGAAGTGATTTTGGTTATCTTTGAAGCCACTTGTACGTTTAAATACACGATTAAAAATCTCTCTTTAAAATTAAACGATTAGATTTTAGCTCTAGAAAAATTTCCTTTAGATTAATAGGCTCTAGATCAGCCTTGTATAGAAAAATAATGGAAATGAATAAATAAAGGTAAACTTAGACCTTTGAAATATGGAGAGACCACCTTCTCCTTGATATTTCTAAGTCTCCAAATTTTGATGCACAAGAGGAAGAGTTTTTGGAGCTTGAAGTACTATGATGTACAAAGAATTTGAGAGAGATAGGAAGTTTTCGCAACTTTCCAACTCTTTTCTCTCAAAAATGGGTTTGTAAAGAATCTTAACTAAAAATAGTGGTCGAGTGCTCTCTTTATATTTCACTAGACGTTTGCAGGCGAATATATAAGTTTCCCCTTTAAATTATCAGTTTTTGCCTATTTTCAAAAGGTTGCAAAAAGTGTTGATTGATCACTGGAAAGTTATGATCGATCAACCATGTATAACGACTATATTTTGAGTTCCCTAAGCTTGTTGATTGATCAATCAATTTAGGTTGATTGATCATGCTTACTAAACCCGGCTGTGCAGCTGTAGGTGAGATAGATCATAATTTTGATATGATGGATCATGCTTTATAGCTACAAGTTACAATTGCTGGATGACAACAATTCATCTAGTCTTCCATGTATCCTAGCTAAAACAACATTTGGGCAACAATAAAGTGATCTCTTCTACCCTCCTACCTTTATCCTTCCCTTTAGCTATTCTGAAGAAACGCCATGTCTGCCATGGCTCCCAACTCTACATTGAGCTATTGATTTTGTACAATCACATGATGATGCCACTTGGAAACTTGGGGATGTCTTCCACCATTTTTTTTATTTTCCAACCTTGAGGACAAGGTAGTTCTTTCACGGGGGAGGGGGTGTGAAATGTTACAATTCAATTGGAACTTGATATGTATTGAATTTCTAGAAATAATATAAAGCCAAGCTTATCTGAAGCTATGCTATCATTCAAACTATGCTAGCACTCTCTCTAGTGAAATGTAATAAAAGGAGAAGAAGCTAAATGAGAGGCAGATTTTGGCACCCTCTTCTCTCACTCGTGTCATTCTCCTTTATCTCTATTCTCTCCCTCTTATATCTTTCTCTCTTCGTCCTCCTTCATACTCCTCAATTCTTCTTCTCTTATCCTTCCGTATGTGCACAATGTAGTAATGTATAGGTAAACATGAATTAAAATTACAATTGTCCAGCTCTTGGTAATTTGTATGACATGAGAATTATATGAGAAAAAGGTGAAATGAAGGACACAAATTAATTTGAGTATGCTTTAATAACTTCCATGAGCTTAAAATTTAAGCAGCTAAGGCTTAATATGTCTCAAGTACCTCTATCTTTCAAGTCTTGAGAATCATATATTATGTCCCAAAATGATAGGCTCTATAAATGTGAAGTAATGTTGAATCATTTTAATGCATGAATTTAAGAAGATTCTCTAGCTTAAAATGAGGATTGGGAAAGAATTATTTTCCCATAGCTTGAAGATGAGGGAAGATTTGACATGCTTGGAAATAACCTAGTTAGGTCCGTTCATACAAGTGAAAAAAATTCGATTGTCGAAAGTATTGAACTTAGAGCCCTTAAAAGAGCCCAAAAGGCTGAAACACATTGGTGTCCCCAACCATGAGTGCCTAAGTAGAAAGTGAAGGAGAATACTTACTCCACCTACAATGTCATTTGCCTAATGGTGTAAAAAAATGCATTTGCATACACAACCCAAGTTAGTATAAGAATAGGATTCTTAGAAATGTTTGGTTTGAACTAGCATGTCCTCCAGCTTAACATTGTTGACAAAAGCTAAATACCCAAGTGGATTAAAGAACCAAATGCACTTAAATGCATGTAAGGCATGAATAACCAAGATAGCGATGCTTTGGAACCATTATACTTATGATACATTTCTTATCCAATGGCTTGAAAATCTTATGACATAACAAACAAATAAACTATACTCAATTCCAACAAGGTCAAAACTCAAAATAAGTGTGTTACATCCTTCAATTCATGTCTTAGATCATCCAAAATCATGTTGAATTTATCCAAATTTCGTTTTGGAATCCATATTGTCTCCTTTAAAAAATCAAGTTCTTCATAGTCCAAAGTAAGGCTGAAATCTGTTTTTTTTATTTAGTGTATTGTTGTTGTATTTGCCTATATAATTTATGCTAAAATTAGTACTTTTGATTTCAAAAAGTCCCTTGAAGTGATAGTTTTCATCTCCCTTTGATGAGAGTTGTGTTGGCTCTTCATCTCTTTGAAACCCTAAGTTAGTGTTTGAAGGCTATGTTTGGAGGAATCTTATTCCATATGTGTTTGTCAATTTGATTTCAAGGCTGAAATGTGATCCTGGCTTAATTTTTTTTTCAACATTGTGTTTGTATCTTAATTATTGGAATTGGTGGCTGCATAATTCAAGTTTTGTGGGCTGCTTAAAAATCCTATCCTTAAGCTTGCTCGTCTTGTGAATTATGCATGTTTTTCCTTAAGTGAGACATTGATTTGAAGTGTTTTAATACCTGATATTCTTCCTTATTCCATAAAAATATACGCCTCACTTTTTGAAATATTTGGCTGAAAAAAGTTGAAGTGCTATAATTTATTCGCTTCATGAACTAAAATTGTTTGGTTTGTCCTCTCACTTTCAGCCATTATTTGTGCATGTTTCTTTGATCAGTTTTTTAAGAGTGATTATTTGAGTAATTGTTGAAGATAATGTATGAAAGAGTCTTACATGACTTTCATAGTAAAAAGTCTCACAAAGTTAGAATTAATATAGTAGAGGCTTACAGGAGTCTCATAGGAGGAGGTCTCACAGAAGAGTCTAAGTTAAAGGTGTTTTAGTTATGTTAGTTTTCTATTTATGTTTAGTTATTTAATTTTTCTAGGACTCATATTTTAGCGTTTAACTTTGGGTGTAATTGGGATAAGGGTAGTTTCATTGTAAGTGGATTCTACTTGTTTATTCAATTATAAATAGATGCTCATTGTACTCAAATTACATCAAGTTAGTGAAGTGTTTCTCTTTTCCAGAAATTCAACAGTCATTTGCATTGTCTATGAATTTAAATTGAGGTGTTGAATCAAGTCTAAGCATGGTTGAGTTTTCAAATAAATCTTCGTCGTCATCATATACTAATTTTAGAAAACATGATCCTTTGAGAATCACTACAAATCCTCTCAAAGGTTAGACTAACTATGTATCATGGTCACAATCTGTTAAATGATTCTTAATCACCAGAAATCATACTGACCATTTAAATCAGCTACCTATGCATGAAGATGAGGCTTCTTATCACAAGTGGCTAAATGAAGATACCTTAATAATAAGTTGGTTGATCAATAATATGAAAAAAATTGTTGCAAACAATTTTATTCAACTAAACACAACTAAGTGTTGGCCCAGGTGGCTTCTCAAGAAGGGGATGAATTTAAAATATCAAATTAAAAACAAGTTGTGCGTGTCACTAAAAAGTCATGCATAAAAGCAATTCATGATAAAAAGAAACATGCATACACCACATAGACAAATATTTTTTGTTATTGATCTTCCCCTAGTGATAGTCACTGCCCAAGAACCCTTGTAGGAAAAAAATCCACTATTTTCAAAAGTTCTAATAGTTAGAATTACAAAAGAGATATCAACTCTCGTTGGCCACATGTAACTCAATACACGGTATTTACATTGCCAATATCTTCTAGCTCTAGCTAGAATTTTCTATCTAGATTATATAGGTCTAGATGAATTGTTGAATTTATGGAAAAGAGAAATACTTCATTGACTTATTGTAATCAGAGTACATGAGCCTCAATTATAACAGAAGAAGGTAGTAGAATCCAATTACAATTAAACTACCTTTGTCCCAATTACACCCAAACTCTAACATTTAAAGATAAGTCCTAGCATAATTAAATAACCCAATATAAATAGAAGACTAATATGTCTAAAACACTTTTAAATTGAAACTCTTCTATGATACCTGCTTACATAATAATTCTTGCTCTGTAAGAGTTCTTATTGTGTAAAACTTCTTATGCCACCTCACTTGATCATGGTGGATCTCATATCTTATGGGCTCGGGCCCGTCTTCCAACACTCCCCCTCAAGTTGGGGGTGACAGAACATCATGAGCTCCTAACTTGCCGTAAATGATGTAAAAGATCTTCTCGTATAAAATAGTCGTCCTCCATATCTTCTAACACCCCCTCACACTGGTGCTCTCTTCCATGAGGCCTAGCTGGCATAAGATAAGTGAGAGTAAAATCACTCCAAGATGTATGAAATCGCTCCATACTCCAGTCATAACCCATGCTGGATGTAGGGCACACTCCTATCATTCTCAGGTAGTGTCACTCCTATCTTTTGCAAGTAGTGGGTCTATACGTAGTGCTCAGAAGTGTAGTAAAAACTCCTCCATCACCGTGTCCCTCCACAGGACAACGACTCCCAAGTGGTAGGAGTAATAAATACCAATTAAGGGGGGGTAACATATATGTAGTAATAAACTCCTCTATCACGATGTCCCAACCCAGGCACCAACTCTTACAGGTAGAAATGGGTGATAAATACATATCATTCACAAGACGGCGATAAGAGATGTGACATGTGAGAGTCAAATAAAGGATGGTAGGAGAGAGATGTATGTGAGAATCAAATAAAGGATGGTAGGAGAGAGATTTTAAAATAACTAATGGGTAATGGGTAAAGAGGAAGATAGGATGCTGAGGCCACCACTTCTTCAATAATAATGTCTCATCCAAAGAGACAATAGCTGTAGCTAAAATGGGCCTGGGCCCATATAACATGAACCAAAATAATAAAAATCCTTGTAAAGGACCCATGAAATAATTCGATGCAAGTATGTGCACCAAATAATATGTTGACCAAGGAATATGTTACGAATACCTCAAAATAATAATCTTGCCAGAGAAACAGAATTGAGTTGCGCCAAGTCAGGTATCACTAGTAATTACCACAATTACTATTGCGAGTCAGGATTCTTGGTCATAAATTTTATTTGCTCTTTCTTGTACTTCTTCTTCTACTTCTCCCCCTCAAGCTAGGAGGTAATGGCAATGATCCTAGTTTGAACCAAATAACATAGATGTAGCAAATTTGCAGTAGCATAGCAGTAGATAACAGGTAAATGATCAAAGTTTTTAAGAGTAATAAGGACACATGAAATAATTCGTCTTAATTTTGGATTTTTCAATGCAATAAGATACCAGCATGATCTTTGATTCTTCCAATATGAATATATCCTTAAATATAGATCATATTTACATAAAAATTTCTCCTTCTTAAACTAGACTTAAATACCTTTCATCCAAGTATAAATTCTCTTCATAAAATATACTTCTATTGAGATATATAATCTGGTAGATTTCAGTCTCTATAATCTGGCCGAACTAAGTACTCTTTCTCCTTTTGCCAACATAACCATTGACTCTTCAAAGATCAATATATCCTTATAAAATACTCAGATCAAGAATTGGTTGAATAGGTAAAAAAATAGACTTATAGATCTTTCTTTTGATATATAATTCTTTATATAAAGTCTCATTCTTGATAGCATAAAATAGCTAGAAAATTGAAACTTTCTGCTGCTACTCGAACCTCATTTGCAATCTGACCTTTGCTACTTCAAATATCAATTTTTCTTTGTAGATAACTCTGATTGCAAAAAAAAAAAATTCCTTGGAAAATATACTCGAATATATTTTGGTTAATATATAATATGTAATACGAAAAGCTCATTATAGAGGTGAAAACACAAAGCAAACAACGTGTATAGGGACTGAAAAGAGAAAAAAAAAAAGATAAATATGAACCTAAACTATTAGAGAGAATAGATCAGAAAATGATCATATTAACTCTGTGGGTTGACCGAGTCAACTTGTAGAACCTGCTCTGATACCATGTTGAATTTATGGAAAAGATAAATACTTTATTGACTTATTTTAATCAGAGTACATGAACCACTATTTATAATAGAGGAAGGTAGTAGAGTCCAATTACAATTAAACTACCTTTGTCCCAATTACAGTCAAACTCTAACACTGAAAGATAAATCCTAGCATAATTAAATAGCCCAATATAAATAGAAGACTAACATGACTAAAACACCATTAAATTGAAACTCTTCTGTGAGACCTGCTTCCATAATAATTCTGGCTCTATAAGACTTCTTATAGTGTAAGACTTCTTATGCCACCTCATGTGATCATGGTGGGTCCCATATCTTATGGGCTTGGGCCCATCTTCCAACACTCTTGGATATGTGGGCCTTTCTTGATCTTAAGGGTTTGGGCCCATCTTCCAACACACTTGGATATGATGGCCTTCTTTGGTCGTGTGGGCTTGATCCCATCTTCCAACATGAATATTTCACAAATTCAAATAAAAGAAAGAAAAAAATACACCCTTACATGGAGATATATGTCTCCTTGAGAGATTCAAGCTTCCTCTTCCTGTGTAGCATGCTGTGAAATGATGAAGGAGCTTTGACTTTGAGAATGCAAGGATTTTATGAAAGAGAAATAAGATTTTTCAAAGTGTGAGACTCTCTCTTTCACTCTAAAGCACTTTCAAAGGAATTTTGCAAGGTAGAGAACAATGGTTTGAGTATTTGCCAATAAATACTCTTTAAATTCTCTATATAGGGTTTGTGGAGGTATTTATAGCTTCCTCAACTCAAACTAGCAGTTATTTTCCTGTTTAAAAATATCAGTACATTAATTGATCAATCAATCAAACATAATGACTACTTTTCTATTATAGAGTGACTTATTGATCGATGGATTGATCGATCAATATGTCACTGTTGGTTAACAAAAATTACGTTGATCAATCATTGACAAGGAGATAATTGATCAAACAGGATTCCCTCTGGTTGTGCACTACAAGTATGATTGATCATGCTTTATGTCCCTTATTTGAAAATTCTAACTGGTCGATCAATCAGGTGGGATGATCGATCTTTCCATATTAAATTTCCTTGCCTAGGCAGAAATGATCGATCAATCCAAGTAGTATGATCGACTAAGCTTTATAGCATGAAATAGCCATATTTTGAATGATCGATCAATCAATTATGGTTGATTGATCATGCTTGATATTTCTGGTCTGAACAGTTCTGCATGATCGATCATTACCAGTGGTTGATCGATCATTCCATTTCCAGTTCAACAATGTTCACTTTCAAAGCATGGGAATATTTTTCTCTAAGTGCTCTAGCATGTTCTAAATGATGTTTATGATGCTCCTAAACATGTCTAAGTGAAAATTAAGACCTAAAACTTAAATTTCTGATTTGTGCTTAAGAAAATGGAGTTTAGAATACTCTCTTACATAAGTGACCGAGTTTGGACATTTTGACTATTACACTTGAACTCTAGTCTTCACATTATCATCTTCCTTGTGGGTGCTTCTTCAAGAGATGTCATTTGATGGTGCTTGAGGTCTTGAGTTAGACCTGATCCTTTTGAAGTTTTAGACCTTGAGATGCATTTAATCTTGAAGGTGAAGTACATGAAATACTTAGATTTTCAAGCTGTTAGATCAATCAAGTTTTGTTATCATCAAAAGCAACATGAGAGTCAACCCGTGGTCAACAATCTTCCCCTTTTGGATGATGACAAAACCTAACTTGGAAAAAAATAGAAATATACACTTCCCTAAGGTTGGAGTAAAAATAATTTGTTCAAATTCAGCTTAAGCTTCCTCTTAATCTTGGCATAGAGTGATTAGATCCTTTAAGCATAAAATTTTTAGAATTTTGAGTGCCTAGGTCTTTTAATCCAAGTTCCCATTGTTTCTCCCCCTTTTATCATACTCAAAAAGATAATGAAGGAAATACACAAATTGCAACAAAACGTGGCTCAAAGGCCGTATCATATATAGAATTGTCAATTCTTTACAAATATGTGTACACTACTCCAAAGTAAATACATACAAGTATATCATTAAAACGAGTACACCGGGAGTCACAAAAAGGATGGATGGGTGGATACTAAAATGACTAAGCTGGAGGCGAGAGATGGCTGAGGATGGTTTGTAGGAGGTGCTCAATCCTTTGCTGCCCGGCCTTCAATTGATCCTATGTAGTAAGGATTGCCGCCTGAGTTTCCACTACATCATCGACAACTTCCTTTATTGCTGTAAGATGATCGGTGGAGGCTGAGCTTCCTTCTTCGGTGCGGCACTTCTTCATGAATTCAAATTTTTTCGTCGAAGGCTAAGGACTAAGTGTTAAGTTGTGGAGCCCAATCAACTCCCTACGCTGAGTTGGTATGCGGATCGACCTTCGTGGTAAGGTCGTCATGGGGGTTGGAAGGGGGGGTAGGGAGCCCCCCTTCAGGGGGTGTGGGGGAGGAGCTCTCGCCAGGTCCACGATATATTAAGGGTAGTTTGGGAATTTTACTCTTGTAAAACGGTTGCCCTAATTTTCTCTTTATAATTTGGGGGGCGCCGCTATTATGGTTTTATCACTCATCATCATGGAGAAGACCTTGAGTTGCAGCCCAAAAGAGGTTAGAGAAAAACACGTGTAAGTGTGTATGATTTTTCTTGTAAACTATTTCATCTTTATAGTGGATTACTGCAGTGGCAAAAGAAAGGATGTAGTCTAACCTTGAGGCAAACCTATATAAATCTTGTTATTTTTTTTGTGTTTGATTTTTCATTTTTTTGCATTTATTATTATTTCTCTTGTTAGTTTTAAATTAAGGCATCTAATTCCTAACACTAAGCTCATCTCTTGATGCTGCTGGTTGCGGGGCGGATTCCTTTGAAATCTTCTCCTTTTGAATCCATTGTCTTCTCCACTTGGAAAATCCAAAATTGCCCACTTTGGTTTCTCCTATGGACATCTTCTTTGCGATGTCCACCGACACTTCATCTGAGAGGTCCACTCCACTTTGGCGGAGGATAGTAGTGATCTCTCTGGAAAATAAAAGGTCATCGGCTTTAGAATTGGTGGCATTGTCCATCATACGGCTAAACATGAAGTAACTATAATCCAGGTTAATCTTCTTGATGATTGCCCAAAGCCAGAAAAATCCATGGTGGTGAGGTGAGAGAACGTGTCTTTCCTAGGATTGAGGAAGTGTGTCACAATTTCCATGAAGTTTTGGTGCTCCATGCTTAAGTCTCTAATCTTCACTTTTTTGGAGCTTCCACAAGTGTGACCAAATATTAGTTGGATGGCATCTTGGATGTTCTGAGGGCAGTTACTATGGAGGTTCATAGGCCAGCTCTCCTTGATGAATCTTGCAAATCCCATAGACATCATCTCGAGCAATGTACTGAGCTCACTGGTTTTGATTGAAATGTTTGTCTTCTTGACATAGCTTGTGAGCCTTAAGTTACATGGGAAGATTTCTTCTACCTCAAGGTTAGTTTAGAAGACTTTTACCAAAAGAGGGTGAATGCCTTCTTCACTTTCCAGAATTCCCTTGGAAGGCCTATATATCCTTTCAAAATCAAGAATCTCTTGTTTGCAAAAAAGAGAGATATATCCTACTTGGCTCAACAATGCTCTTGGAGGTGAAGTGTTGGAATTACTTACCCCTTTGAAGCCGTGTTTAGAAATGTTCCCTCCGATTGGGCATTTCCTCACATATCTCAAGTTCTTTGGATGGGGTCTTCTTCTTTTCAATCACATTTGTCTTCGCCATGATGGAAAAATTCAGTTTTGAGTGGATTTTAAAAAAAATGAAGGTTTAAACCTTGAATCGAATTAGGAAAATGCTAAAGATGAAAGGAGGACAAATTTGGGGTTTTGGAGCTCTAGAAAATTTAGAGAAAATGATTCAGAATAGGAATGAAAAGTCACCTTAAAATTGACTTTGGTTCTTCATATTCTCTGTTTGCACTATGAATGATTGATCATTCAATTTCGATTGATTGATCAATCACACAAGTTGATTGATCAATTAATATGCATTGATCGGTCAATGACCTATGTAGAGTGACAAAAATGTAATATTTTGATTTCCACTTCACTTTTTGGGCACTAAAATGATGGGATGTCTTCATTAAGCTCAAAATTTTAAGCCTAAGTGAATCAAAGTGGTTTGTTCATGCCTAGTTCTCCTCACAGCTCAAAGAAATGATTAAATCCTAATTGCTTTGTAAAGATATTTGATACTTGATTTTTGGCGGAGACAAATTCAATCTTAATAACCTTGGTTTGAACCAACTCTATGATAAAATGATGTCTAATTTCTATATGTTTTGATTGAGATTGGTGAATCAGGTTCTTACTTAGACTTATGGCACGCATGTTGTCACAATAGACTGGAATTTCTTTTTGCTCTAAGCCATAATCATCTAGTTGTTGTTTCATCCAAAGAAGTTGAACATTGTAGAATTTAGGACTCCTTCATAATGATCTTGAGCCAAAGAGAGAGAGGAGAAGAAGAAGAAGGAGAAGAAGAAGAAGAGAAGAAGAGAGAAAGGAGAGAGAGTTTAGAAATAGACTTCCAAGAGGAGAGTTTGGACGAATTTGAGAAGAGAGGAGAGAACTTAATGCTCTACCTCTTAGCCAAGGGCCTCTATTTATATCTTTTACAATGCCCTCTAGGTAATTTTCATGTAATATGTAGCTTTGCATGGAGAATTCACTCCTTTCTATGAAGATCAAGTGATCTTGAGTACCCAAATTCTCTTGGGTCCCACCATGTGAACTTTGGAAGACAAATTTAGGTTTCCCTTGGAAATCCAAATTTACTTTACTACATTCAGCTTTGATCTTCTAACTGAACACTCAACCGAATAATGTTTAATCATTTTACAAGCATAGCATCCATCATTATGTATTGGTGAGGTTCTGACCTTTGTCACATTTGTCCTATGAGAACTGCTAGATTTCCTTTCCTTTCCAGTCTAAAGGACCTTAACTCTAAATTGAAGCTTTCTCATTTGATTTTATAGGATCTAATCATAGGAATAGCTTTTCCCAATGTTAGAATCTTTAAAGCATGAGATAAGTCGTGGGTTCTTCTTTCAACTATAAAGTTGTTGGATTTTAGTAGTTTGTTTCATCTTGTAATTCTAAAATCCTAGAGTAGTAACTATCATTTTATTTTCTCAATTCAAGAATATTTGAAGAATAGACATTTAGTTTCTCAAATTCTGAAATGAGCTTTATGTTCTTTTCTTTATGCTATTCTAGCTTTGAGGAAAAGTCAGCTTTCAATGAATTGATTTCCTTTTTAAGTTTGGAAAGTTGCCTCAGTTTCTTATTTTCTTTGTCTCTTCTTCTAAGGGAGGATATTGAGTCATCATGTTTTCTCATTAATTATTCTTTGTCCAATTCCTCACCACTATCACTCATTGAAGTTTCATCTCGATCTGAGATGGTGTTTCCATATAAATATAAGAGGATACAATCAATAATTTCAGTGTTATCACAAGATGTATTGTACTGAGAATTTGAAGAGCTACATTCTTTGTTCCTAGAAAAGTCAAATTCTAATTTATCCCATAAATCTTTGGCTTATTTAAAAATACATAGGAATCAATTATTTCATCACTCAAGGAACTAAGAATGAGTTCCCTATCCTTAACATTGCCATCTACTCTAGCAATGAAACTTCACTTTACATTTTTGGATAGAATGAAGGGTCCACTCATGATAGCTTCCCATAATAAATCCAATGGATTGTAAGAAAACTTCCATTCTTAATCTCCACCATTGGTATTGTGAAGTAATGAGCAACGAAACCAAAAATGGATCATGACCCTCTTGGAACATAACATCTATTTGAGATGCCTTTTATCTTTTTCAAAATCAAGGGATTTTGAATTCAATTAAGTTCTTGACCTGCTTTGATACCAATTGTTGGTCCAAATGGCTTCTCAAGAGGGGGATGAATTGGCATTATAAATTTAAATTTTAACTAAGCTAAATATTCATATAAATTGTGATCAATTTAAACGCATGAATCTTATTGTGCATATAAAAGCGAGATAGACAAACACATTCAACACATATACACACAATTTTTTTGGTATCGATGTTTCCCTAATTGTAGTCACCACCCGAGAACCCTTGCTTGGAAAATTTACACTAAGCAATGTGGCACTGATGTCATCTAAGGATGGAAGAACGGAGGAGCTAAGAAGCTGGGTCTTAGCAACCTCAAGGTAGGGCTTGATATTTGTCAAGACCTCCCATTGCCTTTCTTGAATTGCAATGTCTATTGAATATGACTGAGTGATTTTCCATTCTTGGAGAAGGCCCCAAAATCGGGCCAAAAACTCATGAATGTTATCTCTTTGTTTAGTATTCAGCATACTTTGTAAGACATCGAATTATTTTTTTAAGGTGGTTGTACTGGATTATAGCTTAATACATGTGTCCCAAATGTCCTTGGCTGTTTCCAAGTGGACCACATGTTAGCTACATGCTCTTCCATGCTATTGATGAGCCAACTAATAACTTGGTTATCATTTTTAACCCACTTGAGGTAGGCTACATCCTCTTCATCAATCAGAGGAGGGATTTTGAGTACGTGATTGAGAATGTCACGAGTAATGAGAACTCATTGTACCAATTGTGACCAGATAAAATAATTGGAGAGACCTCTTAATGGGATTGTAGTAATACGGAGTATGTCACTCTTACTACTTGTATGTCCAATCTCTATCATGAGGCAATTCAAATGCAGAGGTCAATTGCAAGGGGCGTCTTCAACTAAAAATTACTCAATGCAATTTGAAGAAACCGTGGACCAAATTAGTCACCGACAATGGAAGGAATATAAATTTTCCACAAGAGAAAGCACCAAATCATCAAGGAATTTGTGCTTTTGTCAAGTGGGGACAAGATCCGGCCATCACTCAATTCTTATTATATTCTTATAGAAAAATAAAAAGGAGAGGATAGATGCAAACTTTTATGCCTTAATCTAAACTCTAACACAAACCATGGGCAAACATGTGAGAACCACTATCTTCTTTAGAGATATTTAGAGGCAAATTCGGACTCTAGGAAGCAAAATTTTCTCAACTCATGGGAACACTCCAACGTAAAAAAAAAGGGCAATCATTGGAGTTCAAGAGCAGCAAAGTAATAGAGATAAGTAGGAGCTGGAATTTTAACCATATGACGGTCATCCAACAACATAAGAAGATCCCATGAGCAGCGTCAAGTGAGAGAATTTACAACAACATGTGTTGGAATTACACCTCAAAGAAAATTGATCCAAGTTACATAAAGGTAACCGAATCGTAAATCATCAATTTATCAATCTCGATAAGACACTAGTAACAATTAATCTTGATCAAACTTGTAATTTAACTACAAGAAGATCAAGATTATAACATCTTCTTAGTCATAAGAGATAAATCTTCACAACCTCTCATATGAAGATTATCTTGACTTGATGTAATTCAAAAATCAAGAATTCAACAATTAAAGAAAGAGTATGTAAATAATGGCCAGAATTGATTTATCTTTTCATGGCTGGACTCCTTTCATGAACAAATTCTTGGATAGACTTCATAAATAATTCCTTGCATACTTCATCAAGGGGGATCCTAAACTCCTTGCTCTGATACCATGTAGAATTTAAGATCCCATGTGGAGGACTTTAGATCAATGAAGAAGAAGAAGAAAGAGAAGAGAGGAAAGAGAGGAGAAGAAACAAGATGGAAAGAGTTTGGATTAAAGGAGAAGAAGGTGCATCGACCAAGTGAGGAGGGAGGCTGGATGAATTTCTTGAGAAAAGAGGGGAGAGCTTCAATGCTCTACCTCTTAGCCAATGCTTTTATTTATAGCTTTACAATGTCCTTAGGGCTACAACCTGATAAAATAAGAGACATAAAAAAAATAAGTATTTACATGTTTATGCCATCTTTATGGAAAATATCCTATTTTACCCATATGCCACCACTTGGATGTGTGGGCTTACCAACCTTGAGTTTGTGGGCTTGACCCCATCTTCCAACACCCCTCAAGCTGGGGGTGAGAGAACATCATGAACACCCAACTTGCTGTAAATGGTGTATATGATCTTCTTGTATAAAATGGCAGTTCATCATATCTTCCAACACTCCCCTTCAAGCTAGTGGTCTATTTGTTATTTTCCAAGAGACCCTGCTGGCATAATATAAGAGAGTAAAATTACTCCTAGCCATAAGACATCGCTTCATACTCCAGTCAAATGGTCATAGTCAAAAATATTTTTCGTTCAATTTCACAGGTGGATAAGTAGTCCTACTGTGGGGCACATAATCTACCACTTTCTCAGGGTAGCTAAAAAAACATCTATGGGGTGAATAATAGACTTGACTCACTCTGGATGTTGGGTACACTCCTATCCTCTATAGGTAGTGGGTCTATAGGCATTGCTCAGAAGTATAGAAATAAACTCCTCCATCATGATATCCTTCCATAGGGCATGGACTCTCAAATGGTGGGAGTAAAAATGCCAAACAAGGGGGATAAAGGGTAATCACTAAAAGATAATATTTTGGGGCCACCATGTGCTTTCTTCTTCATTATAATAACTAATGCTGACAACAATCAACAACCGAGAAGTTCTTCTTCACTAATAATGTCTCAATCAGAGAGACATAATAGCAACAACTAAAATGGGCTTGGACCCAAATAACACATACCAAATAGGCGGTTATATAGCAATGGATAACTAGTAGGTAGTAAAAGTCCTTAAGAGCAATAAAAACACATAAGCTAATATGCAGCAAGTCCATCCTTGAATAAGGAAGCTATGCACTAAATATTAAGCTAAGGATAATCCAAGGTAATAATCTAGGGTAATAATCAAGTTGGAGTCAAGCTGGTAGCAGATAGTAGCTTTGACAACGAGTGAGTGAGTCAAGACGAGTAATAGATTGCCAATAATAAATTGAACCAAGTGTTGTTTGGTAAACAATAAATCAAACAATCTCCAATGTACTCATCATTCATATTTTGCCTTATATTCTCCTCCTCAAGTTGGAGATAATGTCAATGATCCCAGCTTGAAGTCAACAAATATTTTGCAAGTTCAAGTGCTAATCCACCTAGATCTTTCTTTTGATATATAATTCTCTATATAAATTCTCGTTCTTGATGGCATAAAATGGCTCAAAATTTGAAGTTTTCTACTGCTACATGAACTTTTCTGCTGCTTGACCTTTGCTCCTTCAAATGCCGATTTATCTTTCTAGAAAAATATGATTTCAAAAATTCTTTTTTATTTTTAAACTATACTCAAATATCTTTCCAATGGTATATAATTTTCTATATAAAAAATACGATGATGGAGTGAAACATCCAATGTAAAACAAAAATTGGGAAAGAAGACTAAAAGAAAAACGAGAAATTCCTCTTATTTCTTTTTCTTCTTCTTCTTCTTCTTCTTCTTCTTCTTCTTCTTCCTCCCCTTCTTCTCCATCTTCTTCTCCTTCTCCATCTCAGTTCTTTCCCCACTCCGATTCCATATTGAAACTTAGGATTTCATAATGTATAATCATGGTAGAACAAGATTAAGGGGTAAGAAGAAGAAGAATTGTGGAGAGAAGGTTTTAGGGGGAGAAGAGGAAGAATGACAAATTTGGACAAAAGATAAGGAAGAATAGGGTTATGGACTTGGTCCTTACTCTCCCCCTGAGGCTCAATTTATAGATGAATAAGATTACTATATTATAATAATACCCCTAAAAGTTAAACTAATTACATCAAAGCCATCTTTATGATATAACTCTTTATTTACCATCATGCCACCATTGTGTGGTCCTGTGGTCCTTCTCCTTGGTCTGTGGACCTTGAGCCCATCTTCCACATATTTTGACATATAGGCTTTCCTTAGTCTTGTGGGCTTGGGCCCATCTTCCAAAAATTCCCATCCATATTTTGATGATAAAAAAAACTTAATCGAGCTAACAATTGTAAATTTAGCATTCCAGAGGTTTTTCCTTCTAGAGACATAAAAATAAAAAAGAATTGGCATATGCATCTCAAGGCCTAAAATGCCATTGTGTCAAGTCATCTTGAAGAAGTAGTCACAAGTGAACAAATGGAGAATAGAAGTTTAGAGTCTAAGTTGTCTAAATAAGTGGCCGAAGTTAGGACAGAAGATGATCAATGCAAACGGAGATACAAGAGGAGGCCGGACTTGTCTGTCAGACTATCTCCCATGATGACCGGAAAAAACAAAAAAAATTGAAGTTTTTACCTAGCATGCTACATTATCAGACACGTTACAGCCTCAGGTATGATATACTACCAGTGATGTATTAACCGTACTTGGGATTTTTCATTTGTAAATCGGGTTTAAGGGAAACTCAGGTCTTTGTCGAAGAAACTCTTTAACTCTTTGTCGCTAAAAGACTGTAACTGTAAGAGCGCGAAAGAAGAACCCTTGAAAAGTGGGTCTAATTTTCTTCTATGGCCAGCCTGAAGCCCATTCTCAGAAGATCTCATCTGCCTTTGCGGCATCTGTTTTTCTGCTCCCGTTCTCATGCGAAAGTCGCAGCTTCTGGGATGAACGATGGTTTGACAGAATCGGAAGTCTCCTCCGATGTTCGAACATCGGGAATAAACCGTTCACTGTCGGAAGTCCTCAAAGAGCTCAGCCGGAAAGTTCCTGAGACGCTAATCAAGACTCGAGTTGAAGATGGATTTTCCATCAAATACGTTCCTTGGTCTGTCTTAACTTTGTTTCAGGACATTTTTCTTCATTTTCATTTTAATTTGATGTGTATGTGTGCCTCTCTTCATATCACGTGCTAGATTGGTTTCTATATTTTGAACATTCTGCTGGAGTAGGTCCATGATCTGAGTGGTTTATACTTTATCCTTTGCATTCTTTCATTATTCTAGCAGTTGTATCTGTTAAAATGTGACCATAGTGCTTGTAGTTTGCTATTTTTGGTTTACATGATTCTATTATTACACCCATGACTTCTTTCAGCAATGTCTGTTCTGCAATGACTTTTTCGATATGTATATCCTGGTCCCTTTTTTTTGCTACGGGCTTGCCCTTTTATCATAGGCTGAATCAGTATTCTTTTGTCATTTTATGGTTAATGTAGGAATTTCGTGGAGTATATTTGTGTCTTTCAATACATTGTTGAATTGGTTAATTACTCCTTAATAAAGAAAGAATGGCTCCTCTGAGATTCAAATTAATACCTAGAATCCTGTATTATCGAACAAAAATACCTCTGTAGTTCTAGGATTTAATCTGTTAACATGGCATAGAAAAAAACCAAAATACCCTCATGAAAAATTATGTGATAACGTTTCTATAATATGGGCTTATTGGTGACTGATTCATTATTGTGTTTACATGTGATGTGGGTAGATTTGATAGTCCTCACTGAATTGATGAATGCCCTCATGTTACCAGTCACTAGTATTACCAAGGTTGAAGATGAGGACTAGGGACGGTTGCAATTCTGTTAAATATAGGGTAGTGTTTCCAAAACACAGTTTTCAGGGACATTTATTTGATTCTGAAAAAAGGACTATTTTGTAATTTCCTTAATATTCTTTCCCGAGTCTGTTATCCAAATTCATTTTCTAGGAAACCAAATTCCAAGAAACGTTTTTCCCATGCAGCCAGAAAATTTTCACCTAGAAATTATTTTCCAAAAATTTAAACTTTCTGAAAATTCCTTCAATTTACCCAGAAAATTCCAAAAGTTCTGTGAAATTTTAAAACCTTGAAAAATCTCTGAAAATTCAAGAAAATGCCATGAAGTTCCTAGAAAAATCTCTTAAGATTCCAAAAAAAAAAACTAGAGATTCTAGAAAATTGTTTGAGGTCCATCCTTTATTTTCTTCATGAATTCATTTCCTTATTTTACCATGGCTGATAAGGCTCATCCGTTTGAAGTCAATTTTGAAGTCTCACAAACTATTGGCATTCTTGAAGTCATCTAAAACAAAAAAGTATGTCCTGTTATCCTTTTTTTCTTTTGGAACTCATTTATTTGATGGTTTCAAATTCAAAATCTTTTTTATGTTCCTGTTTCAACCTTTTTATTTTGTCTTCTTTGAACTTTATTCTTGGATTATTTTTCCCTTTTGCTGTGGGATTTCAAGTAAATCCTTTGTTTTGGGTTCTTTGGGTTGGTCCCCTTCCTATGGGATCTTTGAGGTGATTATGTTGTCCTTGGCAATCTATAAATGGGACAAAACTTCTCCCATAGTGCTTGGTTAATTTTTTTCTAGTTAATGATTCTTATTACGTCCTAGTCTAACCCTTTTTTCTTCTCTATTTTGTTGTGCCCTCTGGTTTGGGTTGTGAGAGTCCCTCTTTGTGGTCTTGTTTATGTGTCTTCTTGCCTCTTGACATGATTAGGCAGCGATACACAATCAGCTTGTTGATGCATCTTCTTAGACTCGGCTTAGTTCTATGTTATTCATCCTGGCAAGCTTGGCATTTGACTATGGCAAGTTAGACATTTATGATCTATATGTACCAGCTCGAAGGGAGTGTTGGAATCTATTATGAAGGGGATAGAAGTGTTTGAGTACAAAAAGGATTAATATTTGATTTATAAAAGGAATCTATTTTGTGTTAGGTTTTTTTTTTTTTTATTGGTTTATAATCTTACTCAAATTAGGATTCGTGTAATGGAAAATATAAGTACACTATGAAGGGATGGGTGTTGATATCTGTGTAGCATCATCATCTTCTTCTTCTTCTTCTTCTTTTCCAACTTTCTCTTCTCTTTCTCTGATGTCCTACTCAATTTTTCCATTCCAACAGCTGTTCTGTAGACTTTAAAGATGCTTAACTCATTTTACTATCATAAAAGAAGTATATAATATTTATTGAATTATTTTTATTTTTCTTTTTATGCCAAAGTTGGTGTTAACTGCCAGAGAGGGAGGGGTATATGGGTATTTTGTTGATACTAATTAGAAAGCTAAGGGTATATGGGTACCTATGCCATATTTCAACAGAATTTGTGCAATAAACCCTATCAAGTATTATTCTGTAACAGCTCTAACGAGTTATAAAGTTGTCAATGGATTCTGCTTTACTGTAGAAACTGGTAGCATGTTTCTGAGTGACAATTTTCAGTTTTGGTTTTTGTTTTTGTTTTGTTGTGCAAAACTTCTAGTTAATGCACGTCTGCAACTGAGGCTATCGGTCAACAACAATTTCATCTAGCTCCCATGAAAGGTTTACTTCTGCATGGTTTGATCTGCCACAGTACCTATGCTGTTGTATTGCGTGTTGCAATTTAAGGACTTTATATTTAGGTTTCTAATTTATAATATTGTTCATTTGCAGGCATGTAGTAAATCGGATCATGAACTTTCATGCCCCAGGTATGATTTGTTATTTTTCTCAATGTATAAAAACATCTGTTGCTTGCACATTTTTTTAATTTTTATCTTTTCCTTCTTTCATAAACTATGGGAGTATTGACATACAATTATTCAACTCATCAATAGAATGGTCGGGTGAGGTCCGAAGCATCACCTACTCTGCAGATGGCAAGTCTGTATCTGTTGTCTACCGTGTCACCCTATATGGTACTGACGCAGAGGTAATGTTCGACTAAACCCTTGCTTAAATAGACACACATTGATTAATGTCCATTTCAAGACTAAAAGGTTTGCTTATCATATTGCTAAATTATCAAAAGGAAATGATTTGCATGGAATATGTAGTTTTGCCTTGATCTTACTCTTCCTTTAGGTCAATCTAATTATGGGAGTATAGTTGTTTTGAAGGATAAACCATTTTCATGCTCTATTAAATCATGTCGACATTTGGTAAAATAACTACCATTCCGCTGTAGCTCTAGTGTTACACCTATTTGGTGGCCTCTATGAATGGGGAGATAATTTGTACTTCAACTTTGAAGACTTTGTTCAGTTGTTTTCTGTTCAATATTTAATTTCAGTCAGGTGAAAGTGTCTATGCTCACACCTAGTTTCCTTGTACAGAATGATATTGTGCAAATTAAGATGTCATGAAGGTGAAGTCCCATGCTGTCCTTTATCAGCATCCGTTCATGTCTGCACCTTATAATTCCGTAATTAACATTTAGATATATAATTTAGTAGTCTGGTGAGTAGGAGCCCCTTTTTGGAAGATAAATAGGGACTTTTCAAATTATAATTAAAATTGTTTTCTCCATTCTTTCTCCTTGTAGAAGTTGGGACCTGTTACAGCATCTGAACAATAGCTTTGGTGACAGCTTTATTTAATTATTCTGAACCCCATTGTAGCTTCTTTTCATCTGTATTTACAAGTACAAGATTCCTGAGTTCTGTACTGTCATGAATTCCTCTCTGACTTGATGAAGAAATGGGACTGTAAGTGTCTCTGAAAATTTTAACAAGGCTAATGTCTCCAGTAGTCATTGGCTTCACAGCCTCTCTGCTGTAAATTGCCAGAGGGAGGCAACAACTCTTGGGCTGCTAGACTGTAAAATGTACTTTTTGACTGTTCTGGTATTAAATTGAATCATTTCACAGAACTGATAGTTAATTGCTTCAGAGTTTAGCATATGTAGATGCTATTGTTACTGAAAAGGGAAAACTACAATCTGACCTAAATAGCTTGGTATCTTAGATATATCGGGAATCAACGGGAACTGCCTCAGTCAATGACACGAGTTATGGAGATCCTGTGCAGAAGGCTGAAGCTATGGCATTCCGTCGAGCTTGTGCACGTCTGGGTCTTGGGCTTCATCTTTACCATGAAGATATGGAATAAGAACAGGATGGCCATATTTTCTATGGTATTGAATGCAAGTTCAGGATCAGTCCAATTTTTTGACTCCTGTGTAGGATTTTGTTTGCATTTGCCTTGAAGGTTTGAAGACATCCGTCTGTACTAGAACTTTTGCAATAGTAGACTCCAATGGTATACTTTCTAGAGTTGTTCAACAGGTGATATGCTAAAGATCTCTTGAGAATTCATACTTTCTTGTTTATGCAACTCACCAATCTGACCCATGACTCATGCCATTTGACTTAGTATTTGCATAATCAGTTTGGGCCAGGGGTTGTAATTGCTCGAGCTTTGGAACCAAATGACATTTACATCAAGTGGCTCGTATATGATACAGAATTGCTTAATTTACAATACCCACTTCAATGACTTACAATACATTTGGTACACTAGGCTAGCCCCACATTGGAGATATTTCAACAGTCAATCAACCTGGTCTCAAAGGCTTTTCAGAGAATTGGAGTTGTGGTCTTGCCTACATAAGGCTGGACTGGACCTATTACAACAGTAAGGATACTTGCTTATGATATAGCATACAAATTGTCTCTTGCACAGGCAGATTTTGCATTGTAAGTTCAATGAAATGATTTACGCTCAATTCCTAGGTGTCAATCACAATATTTGGGAGTTAAATTTAATGCCACAAATAGTTTCTTGAAAAGCCGATGCTCTTCTGAAAATGCCTTGATGGTTTTACAGTAGGTTTTATGAGTTAATTTTATCAACTCATACTGACCATGAATCCCCATTTCAATTTTGCCTACTTGGTTTACTTGGCTTCACTCTTTGAATTCTATTAATAGATTTTACGAAATATTACTTGCCATTTTACTCTTGAAGGTCATTGATTGATCAAACATATGTGAAGCTCCAAATTATTTTTTTGTTAGTTTCATGTTCCTTGATCCTTTAATAAAATTTCAAAAACCATGAAAGAAATTGAGTCTTTTAAGTTGTTTATATCCCCTTGGTGTCCAAACTGATCCAAACCTTTTAGTATTTCTCCAATTTGTCATTATTTTTATCACTTCAGAGTAATGTCTAAAAACCACTACCTACAAGAATTGGAGTATGCTCAACATCCAACTTGAGTCAAGTCTTTTTATTCACCTTAGTGGTGATTTTATTTTTAATTACCTTTGAAATAGTGAATATACTCTTTTTAATGCCCAAAAATTGGGCTTGTCTAGCTCTGAAAATGAGTTTTTTTTTTTATTTTTTTTTTTTTTATTAAGAATTGGCTTTTTTCAGACTAGTGTATGGGCTTTGTTTTATGTGTAAGTTTTTCCCATATTTTTCTTGTGCAAATTGGGCATTTTGAAAAAAGGAAGAGATTTGGCTTGAGGGGGAGAAGTAGAAGAAGAAATACAAAGAAAGATGCATTTCATTCCACATGTTATGATAATTTTTTATGACTAGAATATCTAAAGCGGAGAACAAAAGATGAATAATTTGCATCTATGAAGAATTTTTTTAGTCAAAGAAGATGAAAGATTAAGATTGTTTTCCTTTGCGATTTGAAGTTACAAACTCTAGTTTGACAAAAGTGTTAAAGAACAAATATGAAGTGGTCTTACATGACTCTTTTGGAAAGGAGTCTAATGAGAAGAAGCTTCAGAGAGGGAAGAATTCTAGTATTATTAGTCTTCTATTTTTTTTAGAGTTGTTTAATTATTTTACGACTTATCTTTTAGAATTATATTTTGGGTGTAACTGGGATGTGGGTAGTTTTAATTTAATCTTGATTCTATGTTATCTCTATTATAAATGTTGACCTTGTGTACTCAACTTACACAATCAATGAATTATTTTCTTCTCCTATAATTCAACATGTTATCAAAACCTACTCAAGCATGAGTTTCCACCCCTAATTGTCCACGTGTAAAGTGAGGTAAAAAAGGTTCATATGTGAAGGAGAATGTTGGAAAGAATTATCCCACTTGGAAAAATGAGTATAAAGACCTTGGCCTTATTTTATTAGTTGGAACAAAGGAATCTTAACTTTGCTAATCATTTTGGGATATACCTTGGACCTAACTTCTAATAAGGCCAATTTACCAATCTATTTGATTGTGTTAAAAGTTAATCCAATAAAAAGTATATAATAAATTTACTGGTATCATCTCACTTGGTCCAACCTATAATTGACCTAGTTTAACCCGTTTCGATCAAGACTGGCCATCTTACCAGTATGATGGTTGGTTTGGTTTTAATAACATTGGTTGCAAGTACTAAAATTTTTTAAATAGATAATTCATAATGTTGTAAATACTAGTTATTGACAGTGAAATGGATCTTTTTGTCATTTTATGAAAATTGATTAAAATCTTGCATTAGAATATGCAAATAAATACTTAAAAATTTGTGGCTTGAGCTCTTTAATTTAGTGGTAAGTCAATTATAGGATTTTATCACCTATGAGCTCCCATGGGAAGCTTGAAAGATTTCTTCCACATGTTTTGGGTTCAACTTGATCGATAATCAACCCCAAAAGCTTGATCGATCAATGTTTTTGCTTCACTTCATATCTTGGTGGGTTAAGGTCATTTTGTTCGATCAACCATCTTACATTAGTTTTATGTTGCATGTCTATCATTCCTCACCTTGGTAAGGTGATTAACATAGCTTCAACTCCTCTCCTAATGTTGCAACTTGATCAATCAACTTTTTGTCTTGGTTGATCAATGTTAAAGAAAGAGATGTATTTAGTTTCTTTGCATTTTTTACTTAATGATTTACTTAGTTGTACTAGTTTGTCTAAGGGTAGAATTATCATTTTTTGAAAAAAAATTGATCATTATAAATAAGGAGGATGAGAAGAGCTTGACCTAATTGAAGGAAGCTTCCACTCTTGTGTTTTTTTCCACTTCTCTCGTTCTATTCAAATTTTTTCATCCTTTTCTCACTAGCTACAACTTCATCTCTCTTCTTCTTCTCCTTTCTTCCACTTTCTTCTCCTAAAATAAGGTTACTATGATGTGAGACCTTCAAATTTATTATGGTATCAATGTAGGGGTTCTCAAGTCTGGTAATTTATTCATTGCTCAAGTTATTTTTTGTTGTGTGGGAAGACACCACAATGGTTGAAGAGAATTCAAACATAGCTAGCGCTCTGGCATCTTCCTCTAGGGAGTTAAGTACTAGAAACTCTTTAGTAGTTATTTTAAGTGCTTTGGATGTCTAGTTGCATGCTTTCTTCTTCCCATGCACTTTTATTCCATAACATTTTCTTGCACGTCTAACCCCTTGAATTTGGTTCTTCTCCAATCTCATGCATAAAATTGTAAAACAGAGTAAGTTCAACCCAGGAACATCTTAACAACAATCAAGAAGAAAGCCAACACTGAACTTTATTTCAATAAAAAGTTGATTTCGTCCCACCACACGCTCTTAAAAGAGCTTCAGTGGCTTCTGGACTTACACAAGAAGAAACTAAAATAAAACGAACAGGGAATAGGTATTACTCTGGATGCGATTTGTTGCTGAAGAACACCTCTATTTATAGGTGATTTGCAGCACTGAATCGAGGAAGACAGCTAGGAGATAGATACCGAAATAAGAGAAAGGAAGTTTCATTTCTCTTCCGACGCCGATGGAGGCCTTTGCCCGCAGCGACGGTCAGTACAGAGTGCGCCTCTGTTTTCCGTTGCTTCCATTAATTTCCGTTCACACTTGAGTATTTTAATTTTTCGTTCATTCTTGGGTCTCCTCGGACCCCGCCGCCAAGGGGGCTAGCCCCCTTAGACCCCCATCGGGGCTGACGCCCCGAACCCCACCTTCATTTTACAGTTTCTTCACTAATAACCATTGCGGTCACAATTTGACCTCATCAGCATCTACGCCAGAACTGCTAACTAATTTACTCACTATCGACATTGGCGCTCCTCATAATTGGGGGCCAATGAATACATTAGATTAGCAGTAACTTGTGAGAGGTGGGCATTGACACACTAACAAATATTGTTAAGTTTTGTTCATTGGATTGCTAATCAAATTTAAAAAAAAAAATCCTTGAGGGCTAGTAATTTGTTTCCCAAAAACTCCTTATGCATGAGATTCTAAAGTTTTCAAGTTTAACAAGTTTGTTGCTACTTGATTATTCCAAATTGATTTTCAATCGAGTTAAGTGTTAGCAGCCACATTGAGTGGCCTCTATTCTTATGAGTTCCTATTTGAGATATGCAAACCTACTGTTTTTAGCAAGTTGTTTGAGGGTTTTATGTGTTGCTACTTGATTATCCCAAATTGATTTTCTACCGAGTTAAGAGGTAGCAGCCACATTGAGCGCCTTCTTTTCAACTGAATTGTTGTTTTAGACGTTCAAACCTACTCTTTTTAGCAAATTTTTTGAGGTTTCATCGATTTCCCTCTTAGTTCTTGAACTTATAAGTGTTTTTTAGTTTCATTTTTAGAAGTTTGTGTGCTATTTGGAAACATATTTTCAAATATGTTAGAAAATACTACTTCCCATGAGTTTAAGAAGCATCATTTTTTGAAGATAACTATCATTTTATTGAAAGTGTCTCAAATTATCTTTCTTGTCCTAGCACTCTAGAGGTTTCTTATTCCTTCAAACTTGGCTAATCATCTAACGATGTCTCCAGTCCAATGAGGAAGATGGTCAAATGGATGGTTAATCGAAGTGGTCAACCGATGCTTAGAGACTTTCTTATGCAGGGTTTTAGGTGACAAACCATCTTCTTGGAGCCTCTATCTTCCTTGAGTAGAATACTCTTACAACACTTTATATCATTCTTCATAGAAGATGTCCCATTTTTAAATAGTATATGGCAAACCTTCCCCAATCATTTCTGCATATGTGAAAGGCACCACGCATGTTGTTTCTCTAGAAGAAGCTCTACTAGATCAAGATCAGACCTTGAAATTGGTCAAACACCATCTTTCCTTAGTGAGAATATGCATGAAGACTCAAAACGATCACAAACATAGGGAAGTCGAGTTTTCAGTAGCTGATTGGGTCTATCTCAAACTCCAATCATATTAGCCACAATCATTGGCTGTCAAAACGAAATAGAAACTTGCTCCAAATTTTTTTGAACCATTCAAATTGCTTTAAAGAATCAGAAAAGTGGCGTAGCATTTGCACCTACCAAACATATCCACCATCCATCTGGTATTCCACATCTCCGAACTAAAGAAGGAACTCGAAGAGGCACATAACATTTCCACCATTCTACCATCCATTGAAGCCAAAACAACCACTCTCCCACAAGTTATATTGAAGAAACGTCAAGTACGACATAACTCCTGCTTACATACAAAGGACCTTGTTCAATGGGATCAAACCCCACTAGAAGAAGTGAGGATGACTTCCTTCTTCGCTTTATGGATTTCCAACCTTTAGGGCAAGGTTGATCTTCAAGAGGGGTGGAATGATAGCTTCTCTAAAATCCTCAAAAGCATGAAGGAAGAAGGAAGAAGAAGCAAGAGAAAATGTTGCACAAATGTGGACCCATGCACATGCATAGGGGTGTAGAAGCTCAAGGGTAAAAATGAAAAAAAATCAAATAAGGGAAAAAGTGGAAATAAGGCCAAACGTTAAGGATAAAATTGACTCAGGATGGGAATATGGTGTCTCCGACAGTGAGGGTGCAAGAGGAGAATGGAAGGAGAAGAAGAAGAAAGGAAGAAGAAGAGAGGAGGAAGAAAAAGAAGGGAAGAAGAATAAGAGAACCAAGAGTAATTGGGGAAAGGAAGCTCTCTCAAAATTCATTGCTCAATAATCTTTCAGAACAACAAGCTTTTAAATAGAATTGTTGGAAGATAGGCACAAACCCACACGACCAAGGAAGGCCCACACATCTAAGAGAGATGACATCATGGTAAATAAGAAGAGTTCTTATAAAGATGACACGAGGATGTAATTACTCAAGGAAGAACATGTCTACTTATGTCTTTTCTTATGTAAAGCTTGTACCCCTAACGGCATTATGGATTTTTAACATCCTCTCAAAAACTATAAATAGAGGCCCTTGACCTAGGGTAGAGTATTCAACCTCTCTCACTTTCTCTTAATTTGTCCCGGCTCTTTCTTACCCTAAAGGCTCTCTCTCTCTCCCTTTCTCTCTTCTCTTATTCTTTTCTTCTCCTCTCCCTCTCATGTAAAAGGAGAAAAAGATAGACAAGAAGGAGAGGAAGAGGAAGAAGAAAAGTAACAAGAAATAAGAGGAATTTCTCATTTTTCCTTGTTGATTTTCATGACTCCATGGATTTTGCTCATGGAGAAAAAGAGAGAGACACCCATTGGGAGAAACCAGGAGGAAGAAGAGGTTATGGACTTATGTCCTAACCCTCCCCTTGAAGCTCAATTCATAGATTGATAAAACTAAAATATTACAATAATATCCCTTGAACTTAAACTAATTACATCAATGCCATCTCTATGAGATGACTCTTTATTTACTATCTTGCCATCACTATGTGGGCTTAAGGGCCTTCTCCTTGATCTGTGGGCCTTGAGCGCATGTTCCACATCTCTTGGATGTATGGGCCTTCCTGGGTCTTATGGGCTTGAGCTCGTCATCTAACACACGGATGTCTGAGCCTTCCTTGGTCGTGTGGGCTTGGGCCCATCTTCCAACATTCATTTACTCTTATTTCCCAATTCATGTTTTTTATTGGATTTTTAACTATCTTAACTTATTTTTAATATAAAAAATTGTACATCTTGGGAAAGATATTTGAGTCTAATTTCCAACTCAAAAACAATTGTTGAGATCTGATTTTTCTAGAAAGAGAAATCGATATCTGAAGCAGAGCAGTTTCGTGCAACATTAGAAAGCTTTAAATTTTAAGCTATTTTATGCCATAAAAAATGAGACTTTATATGGAGAATTATATATCAAAAGAAATATCTCTATGTCTATTTTCTTACCTATTCAACCAATTCTCAATAAAAAAAAATTATATTGAGAAATCGATCTCGAAAGAGTCAATAGTCATCCTGGCCAAAGGAGAAAGAGTACTCAATTCGGCCAGATTATAGAGTCCGAAATCTATCAAATTATTTATCTCAAAAAAAGTGTATTTTATGAAGAGAAGATATACTTGGTTCATATTTAAGTCTAATTTCAAAAGGATATCAAGTCTTTAATGTTAAAGTGGAGTTGATGTTTGAATCAAATGGCAAATCAACAACTTAAGCTTTTTGACCTACCTTTTTCAACACTTTAAAAGGCCCTACACTTGAGCTTGAAATTTTTAAGTAGATCCCATAGGAAACCACTCAGGCATATTTTAAACCATGACAGTAGTCACCCATATTAAATTGTTTATCATATTTATGCACCTCGGCCAAATGTTTTTATTGGGCATTACTTGCTTGGATTTTGTTTAGTGATTTCGACATGCAGGTCTTGAACCCCAGGTGCAAATGTTGTGGTGGGCTCTAAAACCCTAGCATGAGGTGACATGGGTATAAAATCCAAAGGTTTTTGTTGGAAGATGGGCCCAAGCTCACAAGTCCAATTGTGTTAGAAGATGAGCTCAATACCATCAGACCTAGGAAGGCCCACACATCCAAGAGAGGTGGAAGATGGGTTCAAGGCCCACAGACCAAGGAGAAGGCCCACATGCCCACACAATGGTGGCATTATGGTAAATAAAAAGTCATCTCATAAAGATGACATTGATGTATTTAGTTTGAGTTTCAATGGTATTATTGTTACATTGTAATGTTATTCATCTATAAATTGAGCTTCAGGGAGAGGGTTAGGACATAAGTCCATAACTTCTTTCGTCCTCCTATTTTCTCCCAATACGACTTCTCCCTTTTTTCTCCATGAGCTAAATCCATGGAATCCTAAAAATTAAAAATTTCCTAAGCTGATAACCATGGACAACTTGAAATGGGCTCATGCCTATGGACCTATTGATCGAGTTCTTGTAGGCAAATTGGGCTATTGTGAGAATTAAATCTCATGTGCGATGGTGATCTCCTATGGGGTAGTGAAGGAGGTTTACCAAGCTTCGGTTAATGACTTCAGTTTGACCATTAGTTTGGGGGTGGTAGGCAATAGAGAACTTTGATTTGGTACCATTAAGTGCCAAAGAGTTTTATAGAAATAGCTCATAAAGCAAACATCCTTAGCCGAAACAATGGTCTAAGGTAGGTCATATAGCTTGACGATATCATCATAGAAAAGTCGAGCAACTTTAGAGGCTTTAGATGTTCTAGTATAGGGGATAAAGTGAGCCTTCTTAGAAAAATGGTCCACTGCGATGAAGATGGAGTCGTGTTTCCAAATGGTATGGGGAAGACCTAAGACAAAATCTATGTTGAGGTTTTGTAAGGAAATATACAATCCCCTATCATGTTTGTTGTGTTAGGCCAACTGGCATCATCTACACTATCCTACCCACGTGGCAAAATATCTTTTTAAACTTGGCCAATAAAATTGACAGTCTACCTCTGCGATGGTCTTATTGGGCCCAAAATGTCCACTAAGTCCTCCTGCGTGAGTCTCCCAAATTAAGAAGTCTTGAACTGACATACGGGAACACACAACTTGTTGCACCAAAATAAATAATCATTCTAGATATGATAGTCACCAATTGTGTGATATGGTCCTTCCTGCAATTATAAATGCCACCAAAGTCGGGACATGAGGCATGCTCATCTATGAGCTTCTCAAAGCCAGTGACCTGAATGCTCATGGTGGACAACATGCTAATTATGTGACTTAGGGTATCAACCACCTTATTTTCATTGCCTGATTTATGCTTAAGAACAAATGAATACTCTTATAGGTAGTCGACTCATCGACCATGCTTATGGTAGAGTTTCTTGTGGGAGTTGAGATAGTGAAGGGCATTGTGGTTGGAGTATACGAAAAATTCTTGTGGAAGTAGATAGTGACGCCAGTACCGTAGAGCTTGAGTGACTGCATAAAATTCTTTATCATTGGTTGAGTAATTTTGTTTGGCGGCATTAAGTTTTTCACTGAAATATGAAAATAGATGCCACTCCTGACTAAGTAATCCTCCTATATGTATATTTGATACATCGCATTCTACTTCAAACACCTTAGAGAAGTCAGGTAATCTCATAACAAGTGTCTCTATCATACATTTCTAGATTTCTTGAAAAGCATGAGAGGTAACTTTCAACTAAAAGAACTCTCCTTTGTTCATACAATCAGTGATTGGAGACATGATTGTGTTGAATCCCCTAATAAATCATCAGTAGATAGTGCCAAGAAAATGATAAGTGTGAACTTCATGGAGCACGGTTGGTTCTTGCCACTCAACGATGACTTTCACCTTCTAGGGGTCAACAACAATGCCAACAGAAGTTACCACAAAACCTAAGAAAACCAGTTAATTAGTCAAGAAGGAACATTTTTAGAGATTTGCATAAAACTTCTCCTTTCAGAGTGTGTGGCATACTTGGCAAAGAAGGTCAAGGTGTTGGTATTTGGTCTAGCTATAAATGAGGATATCATCAAAATAGGCCACCAAGAACTAGCTGAGGAATGGTCAAAATACTTGTGTCATCATGCGTGTTACAAGGTGGGACCCACCATGATCACGTGAAGTGGCAATATGAGTCATCACATGATTTGGCATCCTTATCACATGAGTTGGAAGATTTGGCAATCTTCCTTGATTAATGTAATCGATTTATCTTCCCTTGATTTATGTAGATTTGGATAATCATGATTGATGTAATTAGGAATATTATGGATCCTATCTTATCTTTAAATATGTAATGAAAATAGTATAAATAGGGGTCTTGGTTGAAGGGTTCAATCAAACTATCCACTTCTCAACTCGTGAAGAATCTCTCTCTTGCCTAAACTCTTTTTCTCTCTTTTCTCATATCTCCTCTCTACCCGAGCTCTCTCTCTCTCTCTCTCTCTCTCTCTCTCTTTGCTCTTTTTATTCTCCCTCTCTCATCTGGCTTGAAACCTTAAACCCACGTCAAAAGAATGCTCTAAGAAGTTATGATCAAAGTTACTCATAGAAGGCTCTTTGTGAAGCAAAATTGAAGTTTGTGAGATAAATTTTCATTCTTGTTATTATTACTTCATGCACTTGGTCTTCGAATCTTTAGAAGATGGTTTAGAGATGATTTTATTTTTTTCTTCATCTTATGAAATTATTGAGATTTATGCATCTCGGATTAGAAGTTTACCAAGGCAGTTTTGTCGGATTGCAAGTTCTTGGCTGAAAATTGGTTTATGTTGAGATTTTTTGCATAAAAGGTTATAATTTTGCGGGAACAAGATTTTACTGATGAAGAAAATTGTTCTTGAGCCTTTTATGAGTGGTTTTTTATCCATTAGATTTCATAAATCTAATTACTTAGCTTCTATGCAAAGTTTCTTCATTAATTGAGTTGTTTGAAGAACTTTACTCGGTATTGTGATTTTTTGGAGAATTTTTTGAGAGCCACGAGGTGGCTAATTGTTCTTGGAAAATCAAACATCGAAAATTGTGTTTTACATAAAATGAACCGAGCATAAAATAATAAAGGAAGTGGCTAGTTGACGCAAATCACTTTGACGAAAGATTGCTGTTTTTGAAGATCTTACAATATCTTCTTGATTAGGCCTGATTTTGTTTATTTTTTTATCAATTATATCTTGCCTAATTCATGAGGACTGAATATATACTGGTTTATCTGAAGTTGGAGTCAAATATATTTTTGGAATGATCTTTGAAAGATCTAATTCGGAATTGCTACCTTACCTTACTTGATCTCATGCTTATTGATTGATTTTTTGCTATTCTCTACAAGGAAGACTAGAGAATTAATTATATAATTTTTTGGCCAGCAAGTTGACTGGCCTAAGAGGGTTCTCTCCTTGCCTAAAGACTTGACAAAGCTCGGGTTCTCCTCCCATCTACCCGAGCTAGCCTTGGCTGGTCTGAATCTCCAAGTTCCTGACTTAGGCTACTTCAAATTTGAGTACATTGTTACCCTTGAATTGCCTCTTATGGCTGAAGAATACATGGGTAACAAGAATGATATTCTCAAGATCACTACCATACCCTTGAGAGGGATATCAAATTTCTTGAGCTGATCCACATTGGTTTGACGGTTCCTTATAACAAGGGATCTACTTGGTAACCTCACCATACTTGGGCCACCCATTGATGAAGAAGATATTGCTTAAGCTAAGTGGTTAAAAAATGACACTTTGGTAATTAGTTGGCTCAGCAACAGCATGGAAGAACCTGTCTCCAACAATGTTATTCATCTCAACACCACCAAACAAATTTGGGAGACATGTGCTAAGTTGTACTCTAGCTCTGACAACTTACACATGCCATATGATATTCTCCAAAGATGTTCAACACTAAACAAGGAGAAAATATCTATGAATATTTGGCTCGTTTTAGAGGCCTTCTTCAAGAATGGAAGCTAGCTTAGCCTACCTCCACCAATGTCTCTATCCAAGACAAGGAGAAGGAAGCCTTAGCCACTACCATTTACCTAGCAAACATTAAGCCATATCTCGAAGTTGCTAAAAGTCAACTCCTTAGCGCCTCTACTATTCCCACCTTTGATGATGTATGTGCCGCATTACTCCGCAATTCAGACTCTTCTTTTCCTTCTCCTACTGAAGTGTCATCTACTATGTACTCCAGCCATAAGGGAACATCAACCGACCGTGATCGAGGCCGTGGAAGAAATTATAGAGGAGGACAACGAAGAGGTAGAAGGAATAGTTTTGTCAGAACAGACGACAGGGAATGCACCCATTGTGATAAATATGGCCACACTATAGATCAGTATTTTAAAAACCATGGATACTGGATTGCGTTAAGGCTAATCAAGCCTCAGTAAGTGATACAAAGGAGAACCAGTCTCCCCATCAACAGAAAAGAAAACCCTTACCGATGATGAGTTTGACTTATGCCAGAAAATGAAAACATTGATGGTCTCTCCTCCAAGTTTCTCCTCAATTGGTTCTGCCACCACCGCTTTAGGTATGCTCTCTGCCACTTTTTCCTCTTCATCCTGGATAATTGACTCAGGGGCCTCCGAGCATCTCATAGGTAACAAAAATCTACTCCACTCAGTTTCTCCTTGTCTCTCGCATAAACTTGTTACCATAGTTGATGGCTCCCAAACAAAAGTTCTCAAGAAAGGATCCACCTCTGTTACACCATCACTTCCGCTCACAGATATTCTTTTTGTTTCTACATTTCCCTTGAATCTTTTATCTTTTAGTCAGCTAACACAACATTTTAATTGTTCAATTACCTTTTCACCCACATCTCTTGTGTTTTAGGATCTTATAACGAAGCAGGTGATTGGTGGAGGCCGTGAACAAGGGAGACTCTACTACTTGGACGTGCCTCAAATAAATGAAGTAGGTAAGAATTCAATGGAAGTATGATTAGATTGACGAAACTGAGAGATAGAAATAAGATTTTTTTTGCATGGTAGGAACACAAAGAATATTATTTAAAGAAAATATACGAAAGGATGTAGAGAGGGATGTGGAAATGGTATGAGTAACAAGGAGACCCGTGTCATCACTAATAACAATGTCTTCAGTGCCGTCATGAGGACTATGACTAAGGAGATTACTCAAGTAGGTGGTAACATGGTGTGATGCACCACTATCCAGAACCCAAGTAGAATCAGCAGGAGAGGTGTTGGCCACAAGATGTACACGTGGTTGCCATTGAGGAGTTGAGTGAAGAGTTGGCGATCATAGCAATTGTGGATACATCTGTCGAAAGACAATGCAATATGGAACAGTGTGTCCAAGTGAATGATACCATTGGAAGATTTTGAGGTAGGGTCAATGTTTTGTCGAGACATGCATGGAGGTGAAGATTTGGAGATAGGCGATCTCGATCACCTGGTTGCCGAAGATGGAGGTGAAGATTTGGAGAGGAAGGTGATGGCATCGGCAAGAAGTAACAGTGGTGATGGTGCCGACGAGAAGTAACAAAGGTGATGGCACCGGTGAGAAGTAACGGCGGTGATGGCGCTGGCAAGACTGAATGACAGTCAAAGGTGGTTATTTCTGAGAAGGATTTTCAGCTACGGCACTGGCCAGTGTGGCAACTGGCTAGAGGTGACAAACTGAGACCAGTAGTAGTAGGGGCAGCGGTGGCAGCAGGAGGCAATGGCGATGAGTAGGGGCGATGGCAATAGAGATCGACTGTGACGGCTTAAGGAAGTTCAAAATAGAGGATGGCTGCTGACAATTTTTTTTTTTTTTTGGAGAATATTGCCGGCGAGATTGTACTTTGATTGTCGAAAGCTATTTAGAGAAGTGTAGAAGGGGAAGAGAAAAGTACCAAGAATGGGTATCGACAGTTGGCTGTGGCTGCTTCCGAGAAGGATTTCCAGCGGCGACAGACTGGTTCTGATTAATCGATCAGGAGCTCTGATACCATGTAAAGAATAAGATTTGATGAATTTCCCAATACTTTACATTCATCAATTCGGTCATTTATAGGTTACAAAGAGATAAGATTTTACATGATAAGCATTATCACTAGGAAGAGTTTACATTGCTTCATAGTTACAATTTGAGACAATCTCAAATTCTATTAGCTCTTATCTTTATCTCTATCATATTTATCACTATCACCTTTAAGGTGGGTTTAATGTCGGTGATACGAGTTACCAGAGATCTCAATTATTTAGTAACATTTTTCCCTCAGTGGTGTATTTTTTAGGATGTAATGAAGAGGAAGACAATTGGTTTAGGTCAACAACGAGACCGACTCTATCACTTGGTTGCATTAGCATCAAAGAAGCCAAAACCTCCACCTCTATCTGTAGCAACCACTTCATGTCGTTCACCCAGTCATCAGGTCTCCTCTTCCATAGCCTTGTGGCATCGCTGATTGGAGCATTTATCTTCCTCTATATTAGATTTTATGTCAAAATATTTGTTAAATTTCTCTTTCCAGTCTAATCATGCTTGAGATGTTTGTGCTTTTGCAAAGCAAAGTAGACTTTTGTTTTTTGTTAGTTCAATTTCCTCTATGAGACCTTTTGAATTAATTCATTGTGACATTTGGGGCCCCTATAAAATTGCCTCTCTTTCTAGTGTGAAATATTTTTTGACTATTACTTTTGCGAAACATTAATCTTATATTGTTGTTGTCACTCAAGATATCGAACCTACATCTTATACAGAAGCAACTTCTCATTCACATTGGCAAGAAGCAATGCAATATGAATTGGCCACTTTAGAAACCCACCACACTTGGTCCCTCACTTCTCTACCTCTTGGTAAGAAACCTATCGGTTGTCGATGGGTTTATAAAATCAAATGGCAATCGGATGGTACTATTGATCGTTTCAAAGCTTATTTGGTTGTGAAAAAGGTTACACACAACTAGAAGGTATAGATTACCATGACACTTTTTCTCCCACTACTAAAATGTTTATGGTTCATTGTTTATTGGCTTTAACAATCGCCTTGAATTGGTCTCTTCATCAACATGATGTCAACAATACTTTTCTTCATGGTGATCTCAATGAAGAAATGTATATGTCTCCACCTCTTTGTCTTTGGCGGCAGGGGGAAAATCTTGTGTGCTGCCTTCACAAGTTGTTATATGGCTTAAAACAAGTTTCCCGATAATGGTTTGCCAAGTTCTCTACAGCTATCCAAACTTCTAGATTTGTTCAATCCAAAGCAGATTACTCATTATTCATATATCGAAAAATAAAATCTTTTACAGTTTTGTTGATATATGTTGATGATATTCTTATTACGAGTAATGATGTCAATGTCATATTAGCCCTCAAGAAATTTCTGCATAGTCATTTTTGGATTAAAGATTTGGGTGATTTGAAGTATTTTTTGGGCATCGAAGTTTCTCAGTCAAATAAAGGTATTTTTATCTTACAATGAGAATATAATTTGGAAATTTTAAAAGAGGGTGGATTTTTGGGTGCTAAACCTGTGAACTTTCCCATGGAGCAAAACATAAAGCTTTTGAATTTAGGAGAATTATTTAACGATCCATCTCAGTATAGGTGAGTTGTTGGATGCTTAATTTATTTGACTATCACCCGGTCGGATATTATCTATTTGGTCCATGTGTTAGGCATATTCATGCATGCACCACGCAAACCACACATGGAAGTTGTCTTGCGTGTGTTACGTTATTTAAAAAGCAGTTTAGGACAAGGTTTGTTTTTCACTTCTCAGAACGATTTATCCTTTTGAGCTTTTTCTGATTTAGATTGGGTTGGTTGTTCAATATCTCGTAGATCCACTACGGGTTATTGTATTTTTTTTTTTTTGGGATCATCTCTTATTTCCCAAAGGACAAAGAGGTAGAAAACCGTATCACTCACCTCAGTAGAAGCCAAATATAGAACCATGAAAAGTACATGTTGCAAATTATCCTGGCTCCGGTCATTATTGACAGAGTTGAGAATAATACATCCAAAGCCAGCATCGTTATATTGTGATTACACAGTTGCCTTACACATAATAACCAATCCCATTTTTTATGAAAGAACCAAACATATAGAGATATATTGTCATTTTATTCGTGACAAAATACAAGATAGTTCGGTTGTAACCAAATATGTTGCTTCAACAAATCAGCTTGCTAATGTGTTTATAAACCATTGGAAAAGGAAGTCTTCTCAACTATGATATGCAAGTTGGGATTTTTTTTACAAGCCATTGGAAAAGGAACTCTTCTCAACTATGATATGCAAGTTGGGAGTTCTTGACATTCCTTCTCCAACTTGAGGGGAAGTGTTGAGAAAATCACGGTTGAAATCAACGATAAGCTCAACCATTGTAAATGGATAGTATAAAATCGTGAGATTTACGATTATATAAATTACATCTTCATTCAATAGAAATTAACTCGAAAAAAATATACTTTCTTGACTTACTCAAGGGGTTGGGTTTCATTCAATCGCCAGTAGTCAAGATGGTCTGATCATCTTCCCCTTAGTCGATTGCATATATGGAGTAGGCGTTGTTGCATACTAAAGAGGTGTTGACCCAAAATCAAGAGCAGTTGATAAATGTATTGTGTCGAACTGACGAGTCTATGCATCATGTTGAGGAGTCTGAGTGTCATGCTAAGGAACAACTAAATAATTTACAAAATAACTTTGAAAATAGGTTGAAAACCATTGAGGATAAGATGCATTACATCTTTCAGTAGATGCTGACTCAAAATCAACTTCCTCCAGATCCTCCAACAAATGGTGTATAGTTTCTACTATTTTTGTATAATTTATAAAAAAATTGGATTTTTTTGTATATATTTTTCTTGTTATATGCATTTTTTATAATTCAATTGATTTTTTTATTTTTATTTATAACTTCACTATATTTATAATAAACAAAGAAAACACTAAATTTAATAAAATTATAAAAAATATAATTTTTTATGCTTTCCCAATAAAATTAAAAATTTTGTTGCAAAAGCAGCATTGTCTTGTACCAACGAATGCCAAATTTTGCTAACAGAGAATAGACTCTCTGCCAACGAATTTCAAAATTTGTTATAAAAAATTTGTCTCTACCAATGAATTCTTCCAAATTCGTTGGCAGGGATATTGATATAAGTCAACAAGTTTTTGACTTTAGCTAGCAAAATCTTTTTGTATAAAATGGCGGTCATCCATATCTTCCAACACTCCCCCTCATGTTGGTGCTCACGTTCATGAGGCCCAGCTGGCATAAGAAAAATGTGACTAGCATCACTTCAAGTTGTATGACAATGCTCTTTAATCCAGTCAAATAATTCATGTTGGATGTTTAGCAAATTCCTATCTTCTATAGGTATGTTTGGAAAACTCCACAGGACAACGTCTCTCGAGTGGTAGGAGTAATAAATGACATTAATGGGGGGAAGTATAATGATATGTTGTAATAAACCCATCCATCATGGTGTCCCAATCTAAGCACCGACTCTCATGGTGTCCCAACAGAAATATTTTTGAGAGTCAAATAAATTATGGTAAGAGGAAAGATACTGAGGCTACCTCTTATTCAATAATAATGTCTCATCCAAAGAGACACAATAGCAGCAGTTGAAGTGGGTTTGGGCCCATATTGCACGAACCAAAATAATCCTTGTAAAATTGACCCATGAAATAATCTAAGGCAAATATCTATACCAAATAATATGTTGACCAAGGAATGATCTGTCAATTCTTCAAAATAATAATCTAGCAAAAAAATTATCGAATCGCATCGAGTCAAATAATTGATTAATATATCCGATTTGTGGAAGAAATATGTATAATCTTTGGTCTAGACACGTATACCGAGGATAAAAATAAGTAGACCAATTTTGAGTTGACCTGGACAGGGTTGACTCGGTCCGAGTTGGTTCAGTTAACTCGGAATACTGGTGCAGAAGTGCTCGGGTTGCTGGTTTGCTGGGTTAAGTCGCCTGATCCGGGTTGTGGCAGAACATCCCGGCCCGGATTTAATAAATCATGTTTCCAAAGTTAGGAAACCTTAAATTTATCAACAGTATCTTCTTCTTTGTCTTGGCCGAATAGATCGAAAAACCAGAGGGATGTTGGAATCCGTAATAGTAAATTCTTATCCAGAATTTACAACATGCTAGAATATTAGGATTGAAAACATACCTGGATTCATTCCGTGAATTTCGTCTTCTGATGAGGAATTTACTGTGACGAACAATAAGAACGGATATTGATGTTGTGGTCATCCTCAACTAAATCGCCTTATTCCTCAATGGGACCTTCATCTCTCTTCAGGATGGGGAGAAGAAAAAATGTGTGTGATTTAGTATATTGGGGACCATAACCATGTTGTGTCTCCTTATGTAGGGTTCCCATAATTCCCTATGGTATCTACTCAATTGGCCCATTCCTTAATGGGCTATACAAAATTAGATCACTTAATTTCAGCCCATTCGATTAAAAATAGAAAATATAATTGCATAATAAATATGTTACCCAAATTAGAATAGGAAATGTGAATTTCTTAACAATCTCCCACTTGGGTTACATATCATTCCTGAAACAATTATATCACAAGTTCTTGAGGCGCGCATCTGTATACTATTAATAATGGAACCATCATATATATTAATAATGGAACCACCGCGACTTTCATCACATTACAGTCGTGACTAAACCATGATGTTCACCATACTAATCCATTCAATGACATAGACCAAATATGGATGAGTAGCATGGAAATTACATGTAATGTGTGTTGGAATGACTTGTCTTTACTATGCATGATGCGCCTTCGCTAACAGACCGGTCTTTTGGCGCAATGGTTAGTAACATGGCATCAGAGCAGGTGGTCTCGAGTTTGAGTCCCGTCCCCGCATAGGTGGGACTTTGTCTTTGTTTCGTCCCCGCATAGGTGGGACTTTGTCTTTGGCCGTCCCCGTATAGGTGGGATTGTGCATTTGCATTTGTACACGGGTGTTCCCCGTGCGGGGGAGTGTTGGAATGACTTGTCTTTAATATGCATGTTGCGCCTTAGCTAACAGACCGGTCTTTTGGCGCAATGGTAAGTAACAATGTGATCTCAAACATGCCTATTTCCAATTGGTCCTTCTTTAGTCTTTAGTGAGATCTTTCCATAGTCAGCAGTGCCCGTCGGGAGCGTTGTCGTGCCATTGGGCGCTAGCAGTGCCCGTCGGACCGCTGTTGTGCCCGTTGGGCGCTAGCAATGCCCGTCGGGAGAGCTGTCATGGCCTTGGGCAACAGCAGTGCCCGTCAGGAGCGTTGTCGTGGCCCTTGGGTGACAACAGCGCCCGTTCACTCAATCGGGCGCGCTGCCATGCCCGTTGGGCAACTGCAGTGCCGGTTCACTGCAGTGGGCATGCATCCGTTGGACAACTGTTGTACGGGCGCGCTGCTATTTCCGTTGGACGTCTACATTAAAATAAAAAAATAAAAAAAAAACTACTCTGGGTTTGTAAGATTTACCTAACGAGATTGACTCGGGTGAGTCAACTAGAACCGGTTGCTGCAGATCGGGTCGACTTGGGCTGAGCTGGCTCGACCGAGCTGACTCTTGCATTTGGCGCATATGCCCAATAAGGTTGCTCATATTTGTTTGTTACATTTGGATAAATGTTTTGTTTATATATATTAAATTACAGAACATTCATTGCAGTTCCAAGGAAATAAAGACCAACGCCGCAACGTCAATGGGGCGGTGCCACACTGTTGGGACTCTGAATAAAAAAAAATATTTTGTTCATTTGGTCTAGTATTTTCAATCAAATTGTTTGAAGCTACATGTTGCCAAAGTAACCTCTGTAGTGTAGAATAATTTTCTTAGAAATACAAAGATGTTTGTACGCAGTTATTTATGCAAATTGTGTTCGGCCCAAAAGGAAGACACAATTTGGCCAAATCAACAACGTACCTGTGATGATAAATGTGTGACAATTATAAAAACTTTTCATGTAAACAATAGTTGGTCCAAAGAAAGGCTATTGTTTGACAGAACTGATTGTCAGTATTTGATCGTTGCACTGAGAGTACCACTTACAATTAATTTCTCTGTCCAAAGACTAGGAATTAATGTTGTAATAGGTATCTTGAGATGGGTCCCCGATTTGGATTTTATTTTTTACTTGTATATTTTTCTTTATATGACATGCTAGTTAATGTGAGTCTGATTGTTTATTTTGTTCTTTATACAGTTTCTGTTGCTACTGCTTCAAATGTTACTGCTCAAATAAGTAGCATTCCAATGCTGAGCGGGACGAATTTTAAGGCATGGAAAGATACCATGGAAATTGTCCTCGGTTGTATGGATTTGGATCTTGCACTTGGGGCAGAGCCACCCATTTCTACTCCGGATAACCTCAATGAGGTTAAAATTGAGAAGTGGGAGCGCTCTAACCGAATGTGCTTGATGATCATGAAATGCTCCATTCTGGAGGCATTTCGGGGCTCTATGACGGAGAGCAAGAGCACCAAGAAGTTCCTAGAAGAAATTGAACAATAATTTGCCAAGAATGAAAAATCGGAAGCGAGTAGCCTTTTGGCTAAACTCATTTCGATGAAGTATAAAGGCAAAGGGAACATAAGAGAGTACATCATGGAAATGTCTAATCTCGCGTCAAAACTCGAGTCACTTAAGTTAGAGCTGTCTGAGGACTTGCTCGTGCACTTGGTTCTGATCTCTCTTCCTGCACACTTTGGCCAATTCAAAGAGAGTTATAACACTCAGAAGGACAAATGGTCCCTAAATGAGCTTATATCTCACCGTGTGCAAGAGGAAGAGAGGCAGCAGCGGGATAAGACTCACTTGGCCTCAACCTCTCAGTACAAGAAGAAGAAGAGAGGTAAGGATACTGCGGTAGGTTCTTCTCAGACTAAGAAACAGAAGAAGCGGGCTGAGGAGTTTACCTACTACTTCTGTAAGAAATCGGGACATATGAAGAAGGATTGTCCCAAGTACGCCGCATGGCGTGTAAAGAAGGGTATGTCTCTAACTTTAGTTTGTTCTTAAGTTAATTTAGCTTCTGTACCTAAAGACACTTGGTGGGTGGATTCTGGTGCTACCACTCACATTAGTATGTCTTTGCAGGGTTGCATGTGGAGCTGACCGCCAAGTGATGCTGAAAAATTCATCTTTGTGGGCGACGGCAATAAAGGTGCAGTAGAGGCTATAGGAACCTTTAAACACTAGATTTTATTTGGATTTATTTGAGACATTTGTTGCACCATCTTTTAGGCGGAACTTAATTTCTATTTCCATTTTAGACAAATCAGGTTTTTCTTGTTCTTTTGGAAATAATAAAGTTAGTCTCTACCAAAATTCAAATTTTGTTGGTTCTGGTCCCTTAATTGATAATCTATATATGTTTGATGTTGTTAGTTCCTATAGAGAAATATTATAAAGTAGTTCACGTGGTACGAAGCAAAAATTCAGTGAGAATTCCGCCACATTATGGCACAAACGTTTAGGACACATCTCTAAACAGAGAATTCAAAGGCTTGTGTCGGATGGAATTCTTGAATCCCTATATACTACAAACCTTCAAGTTTGTGTTGAGTGCATCAAGGGGAAACAAACACATGTTAGAAAATTAGGTGCCGAAAGAGGTAAAGATGTCTTAGAACTTTTACATACAGATATATGTGGTTCATTCCCTACAGCTTCTTGGAATGGCCAACAGTACTTCATTACGTTCATAGACGATTACTCTAGATTCGGTTACTTATATTTAATACATGAGAAGTCACAATCCCTGAACGTCTTCAAGTGTTTCAAAGTTGAAGTTGAACTTCAACTTGGAAAGAAAATCAAGGTTGTCAAATCCGACCGTGGTGGTGAATACTACAGACGGTATGATGGATCAAGAGAACAACGTCCAGGACCCTTCGCTATTTTCCTCAAAGAGTGTGGAATTGTTCCGCAATACACCATGTCGGACAAACCCAACATGAATGGTGTTGCAGAGCAACGAAACCGAACTCTTGAGGATATGGTAAGGAGTATGATCAGTCATTCCTCTTTGCCAAAGTCACTTTGGGAAGAAGCTCTCAAGACCTCAGTGTACATCCTTAACAGGGTACCGAGCAAAGCAGTTGCCAAAACCCCCTATGAGCTTTGGACAAGCAAGAAGCCTAGCATTAGGCACTTGCACATTTGGGGTTGTCTAGCTGAGGCACGGCCTTATAGGCCACATGAAAGAAAACTGGACTCAAGGACGGTTAATTATTATTTCGTTGGTTATGCTAAACGCTCTCGGGGTTATAAGTTTTATGATCCCACATCACGATCCTTCTTTAAAACGGGAAATGTGAGATTCCTTGGAGATATTGAGTTTGGAGGGGAAGAAAACATAAGGAATGTTGTTTTTGAAGAAGAATCTGTTATTGATAGTGATCAGGTCTTCATACCTATTATTGTTCAAGGCACAGTTCAGGCACTAGAGGACAATGTTCAGGCTCCTATTCCTGACATTGTTTCAGATCAAGCCAACAATGAGATTCTTCCTCTTGCACTACCTTTAGTAAAAACTCAACAACCTCAAGAAGTGCCATTAAGGAGATCCACTAAGGAGATGAGAAATGCGATTCCAAATGATTATATCATATTTCTCCAAGAACATGAGGATGGCGTCGGATTGATAGAAGATGACCCGATTAACTTATGTCAAGCCTTGCGCAGTTCTAACTCTGAAAAGTGGATTAATGCCATGAAGGATGAGATAAAGTCTATGAATGACAATGACGTTTGGGATCTCATCGATTTGCCTAAAGGTGAGAAGCCCATTGGTTGTAAATGGATATTTAAAACCAAGAGGGATTCAAAGGGCAATGTCGAGAGATATAAGGCCCGTCTAGTCGCTAAAGGCTTTACTCAAAGGGAAGGCATAGACTATAAAGAGACTTTCTCTTCGGTATCTTCGAAAGACTCTTTTAGAACAATAATGACACTAGTGGCTCATTTAGATCTAGAGCTATATCAGATGGATGTCAAAATTGCGTTTCTCAATGGAGATTGATGAGACGATTTATATGGTACAACCAGAAAACTTTGTATCTGGTGATTCAAAGTCTATGGTCTGTAAATTGAATAAATTCATCTATGGTCTCAAACAGGCTTCCCGTCAATAGTATCACAAGTTCCATCAAGTCATAACCTCATACGGTTTTGAGGCGAATGTTGTTGATGATTGTGTATATCATAAGTTCAGTGGGAGTAAATACATCTTCCTGATATTATATGTCGATGATATTCTGCTCGCTAGTAGCGATATAGGCTTAAAACTAAGAAATTTCTAACAAAGAAATTCGAGATGAAAGATCTTGGTGATGCCTCTTTTGTATTAGGTATACAGATACTTAGAGATCGTTCTCAAGGTATCCTTAGGTTGTCACAAAATAGCTATATCGATAAGGTGTTGAGCAGATTCGGCATGAAAAATAATAAACCAGGAGACACACCCGTTGCTAAAGAAGATAAGTTTAGTCTCAAACAGTGCCCTAAAAATGATCTAGAAAGAACAGAGATGCAGAAAATTCCCTATGCATCAGTAGTAGGGAGTTTAATGTACGTTCAAGTTTGTACTCGTCCCGACATAGCATTTATAGTAGGAATTCTGGGCAGGTATTTGAGTAATCCGAGTATGCAACATTGGAAGGCAACCAAATAGGTGATGCGTTATTTGAGGAGAACAAAAGACTACATGCTTACTTATCGGAGATCAGACAGTTTAGAGATCATTGGGTTCTCTGACTCCGACTTTGCCGGATGCCAAGATAGTAGACGCTCCACATCAACCTACATCTTTATGTGGGTGAAGGAGCTATCTCATGGAAGTCTACAAAGCAGACTCTCATAGCTTCTTCAACCATGGCTACGAAGTTCATTGCTTGTTTTGAGGCATCAAACCATGGAATATGGTTGTGAAACTTTGTCACTGAGCTGCGAGTGTTAGATGGCATTGACAGGTCATTAAAGATTTTTTGTGACAATAACTCGGTGGTACTTTATTCCAACAACAACAGGAGCTCGATGAAGTCAAAGTTTATAGAACATATAGGGACGGGCTCTATGCTAGCAGACCCATTAACCAAGGGTTTACCACCTAAGGTCTTTCATGAGCACACTGCTCATATGGGCGTTATTTCTGAGAATACCTTGGTTTAGTGGGAGTCATTTTTGTACTATATGTTTGCTTTAGACATTGAGTTATTCAATTTTTTAATAAAATTGATTGCTTATTATTTTATTTATGAACTTGCTTGTGTTTTTCTACGTACAATGTTCACATTGCATTAAGGACTATGGAAAGATCTCACTAAAGACTAAAGAAGGACCAATTGGAAATAGGCATGTTTGAGATCACATTACATGTAATTTCCATGCGACTCATCCATATTTGATCTATGTCATTGAATGTATTAGTATGCTAATCATCGTGGTTTGGTCACGACTGTAATGTGATGAAAGTCGTGGTGGTTCCATTATTAATAGTATACAGATGCACGCCTCAAGAATTTGTGATATAATTATTTTAGGAATGATATGTAACCCAAGCGGGATATTGTTAGGAAATTCACATTTCCTATTCTAATTAGGGTAACATATTTATTATGCAATTATATTTTCTATTTTTAATGGAATGGGTTGAAATTAAGTGATCTAATTTTGTATAGCCCATTAAGGAATGAGCCATGAATATGGGCCAATTGAGTAGATACCATAGGGAATTATAGGAACCCTATATAAGGAGACACAACATGGTTATGGTCCCCAATATACTAAATCACACACAGTTTTTCTTCTCCCCATCCGGAAGAGAGACGAAGTCCCATTGAGGAATAAGCCAATTTAGTTGCGGAATACCACAACATCAATATCCGTTCTTATCGCCTTATTCCTCAATGGGACCTTCGTCTCTCTTCCAGATGGGGAGAAGAAAAACTGTATGTGATTTAGTATATTGGGGACCATAACCATGTTGTGTCTCCTTATATAGGGTTCCTATAATTCCCTATGGTATCTACTCAATTGGCCCATATTCAGGGCCCATATCCATGGCCCATTCCTTAATGGGCTATACAAAATAAGATCATTTAATTTCAGCCCATTCCATTAAAAATAAAAAATATAATTGCATAATAAATATGTTACCCAAATTAGAATAGGAAATTCACATTTCCTAACAAGTGAAACCTTCCGGAATAAACCAGCCGACAAAGACGAGAGCTACTTCCAGAAACGGCAACAATATCTCTTCTTCCGAAACCGCAATAGGGCGGGATACGGCCACGAGACTTTCTGAAAAACAGAGATAACAGTAATGGAGAGCCATGTTCTAAAAATAGCAACGTATTGGTAGAGAGATTTTTCGAAATAAGAAACAGCTCTGGATTATAATCTTCTTTCGCAAATAATTTTCCATCCAAATTTCTTGAATGAGAGGAAATAGCAACACAGATCGTCTTCTTCTTCTTTGGCAATGGTGGGTCGTCTTCCCTCGCAGCCGAACAGAGCTGCAACTTTCCAGACAGTGAGTTTCTAAAATGGCAGCAGGTTGGTGGCGTTAGCAAAGAGACGAGAACCGGCAGAAACTCATGACGAAGAAAAAACTCCCCCTCGTTGAACGAGCGAGATCAACAATGACCAAAAACGTACACCGGCATTTCTTCACGGCAGTGGAAATGAATGATACTCTGAGACGGGTCAATCTATTGCAATACCCTCGGAGAGGATCAAGCACCAGTTTTCTACTGCTAGCTAGGCTCTAGTTCTTTCACATCTATCCGAAAATTTTCAAAGGAGAATGAAACACTGTTGTTTGGCAGGAGAAACAAAGAAAGCAAGCGCTAGTTCGCTCGAGTGAGGCTTCCCCAGTTGGTTAACCATGATCAAAGTTGAAGAAAACTAGCCGTTTATAATGTAATTTTGATTTATCAAGCGAGGAAAACCAGTGAGATGGATGGAGACCAAAACTCGTTGAATTACTGTTGACTAGCTCCGAAAAAATATCTAGATGTTGGCTGATTGCTGGAGCCAAAACAGTGAGGTAGATGCCAGAAGAACAGGACGGTGGATGAGGTTTAATCAAAACACCAATGCAAAAAAAAAAAAAAAATCATATGCTTTGATACCAGTGATGGGAGAGGTAGGAGGCTCCGAAAACTCATGGTCGACGCCACCGCAATTGCAGAGTGCATCTCACACGATAATAAAATAAAATGGCAAAAGATGAAACTAATATCGGCAAAAAAACAAAATGGCAGAAATAAAACTATGAAAAAAAAACAACGGAGAATGAATCTAAAAAACCATAGTCGGAATCCTGAAAATCAAATATCTGATACCATGTTGATTTTTAGGACTCCAGAGACCCATTGGGAGAAAACTAGAGGAAGAAGAGGTTAAGGACTTTATGTCCTAACCCTTCTCCTAAAGCTCTATTTATAGATTAACCAAACTACTGTATTACAATAATACCCTTGAACTTAGGGTTTGGGGTTTAGGGTCTTAACCGTAGAACTTTAACCTAATTACATCAATGCCATCTCTATGAGATGACTCTTTATTTACCATCCTGTCATCATTTTATGGGCATGTGGGCCTTCTCCTTGATCTATGGGCCTTGAGCCCATCTTCCACATCTCTTGGATGTGTGGGTCTTCCTTGGTCTTATGGGTTTGGGCCCATCTGCCAACACACTTGGATATGTGGGTCTTCCTTGGTCATGTGGGCTTGGGCCCTATCTCCCAACAGGGAGGACGACGACTCTACTGAATTCGGAATTTTCTTCTCCACCTCACATCATTTCTAGAAGATATCTCCACCACTAATTTTTTGAAAACTCCTTTGATCGCCATCCAAGACCTCTCGTTGTTGTCACACGTTGTTCGGAGACCACCAACGCCATTGTCGGAGAATACGACTCTGTGAGTTTGTTTTCTGTTTCTGGTCGATGGATTATTTCCGTCAAGGAGGTGCTGATTTGAACCAGTGAACCATGTACCGAGTCCATTACAATCTTTCGGTGAGGGGGAGAAGAAGAAGTTCAGTTGCCGACCTGTTCGACGTCGTGAGGAAGACGAAGGCAGATTGATTAAATTTTTCCTAAGTTAGGAAAATTTGATCCAATGTCGGGCCATGTCTGTTCTGACCCAACCTGGACCGAGCCGAGTTAACCCAGCGACGCTGCCGACCCAAGCTCAACCTATGTTATGTCGAGTTAACTCGATCCGAGTCAATTCAGTCCAAGTCAACTCGGGTTCGGGTCAACTTGACTCAGTCCACTTTTGTTTGCCTCAATATACGTGTTTGGGTCCCGAGTTCTATACCTATTCTTCCACGACTCGGTTGTTTTGGTCTGATATCTAACTAGGTCCTTTTTTCTGCGGCTGGATTATTATTACTTGGTTAGCATATTATTTGGTGCACAAACTCGCAATGGATTATTTTATGGGTCTCTTTTTTTGAAGATTTTCACAATTTGATACATGTTATTGGGCCCAGACCCATTTCAGGTATTGCTATTGTGTCTCTTTGGCTGAGGCATTATTATTGAAGAAGGACTTCTCAGTTGTTGATTGTTGTCAGCATTGATTATTCTGATGAAGGAGAAAGCACATAGCCGCCCCATAATATTATCTTCTGGGTGATTACCCATTACCCCCCTTTAATTGGCATTTATTACTCCTACTATTTGAGAGTCGGTGTCCCGTGGAAGGACACGGTGATGGAGGAATTTTATTACACTTTTGAGCAATGCCTATAGACCCACTACCTACAAAAGATAGGAGTATGCCCAACATCCAGCATGAGTTATTTGATTGGAGTATGAAACGATGTCTTACAGCTAGGAGTGGTTTTACTCACACTTATATTAAATTATAATAAAATTTTAAAAATTTTAATTTTTTATGCTTTCCCAATAAAATTAAAAATTTTGTTGCAAAAGCAGCATTGTCTTGTACCAACGAATACCGAAATTTGCTAAAGCCAACGAATTTCAAATTTTTTTATAAAAAAATTGTCTCTCTACCAAAATTTTGTAACTTCGCTAGTAAAAGTTCTACCAACGAAAACACACTAGCAAATTTTTCATCGAGAAAAGTTCTCCTAACAAGTTTTTGACTTCAGCCAGCAAAGTCCATTTTCTTGTAGTGTGGGTCAGTTCTTCACCAAAAAAAACACAAACAAACAATTTTATTCATCAACTTTTGGTAGATTCAAACCTATAAACATATAAATTTGATCCAAATTGACTTTTATCATAGATGTGTTAAGATAACACATGCCCACATTTGCTGTCACACTTACCTGGATTTCTTAAGCTCGTATACACATAAATGGATTTCAAACCTTATAAGAGATTGTTCTTCTGAATCAAATCCATGAAAACAAAATCAAAACCTTAGCTTCATTGGGAATGAGATATAATATCACTGGTATGACATGGTTAAATGCATACGTTATTTGAGTCTTTCTGCATCTATAGCACTCGTTACAGAAAGGTAAGAAACGAAAAGAGGAGAGTGCAGATAAGTACAAGGAGCGGCAATTAAATAAACTTCTGCCGCTTCTGCGTGGCCTCCTCAGATTGGAGAAGTTGTAAATTGAGGAGAAGATAAATCCTAATATTCCCACAGTGAATCTTGGTGATTCATGTCTTCAGAGTAGTTCGTCTCCGAAGGAAGAAACTGTGGTGGTGATAGAAGCAAAGCTTCGGCTAGCTCCATCCACATTTTGGGCGAATCAAGCAGCGACTCGTCGAAGGTTTCGTCGAACTGAGTACTGGTCGATGTGATAGTGCCTGTCATGGGGAAAGAGCACAATGCGGTACAGGCCACTTGTGGCTCTTCATGCAGGCCTTTTATGCAGGAGACAGCCTCTGTCACTGCAAAACGAATGTCATCCGCGTCGGAGCTGACGGGACGTGGAAGCCTATCGGCGAACTCGGGGAAGTTGAGCCTCGCCCCCCGCCCCCGGAGGTGTAATGCCGCCACGTCATAGGCGGTGGCGGCCATCGTTGGGGTCTCGAAGCTCCCCAGCCAAATTCTCGTCTTCTTCCCCGGCTCTCGAATCTCCGACACCCATTTCCCCCACTTCCTCTTCCGGACGCCGCGATAGTTCCTGGCCGGGACACGCTCCCCGCTGCCCTGGCTTGACCCAGCCTCCATTCACCACCGAATCCCCCGCCTGCAGCTGAATTGTTTGTGTAAATGCGTCACTCACAGCTGGGATGATGGACACGAAGAACTGAAACAACATTACATTCTCATATATATACATATAGAGAGAGAAAGAGAGAGAGAGAGAGAGAAAAGTGGGAAAGCGTGCGGTTCCGAGGAGGAGGAGTTTCCTGGCAGCTCCCTCGGGAACAGAAACTTTTGAGAGTAAAACAGAAAAGGCTTTATTTTAATGGAGTTCAAAGGAGGAGCATGGTAAAAGACAAGGGAATTGCTATTTTAACAGTGGAAGAAGATGAAATACAGCTGGAGAATGGGAGAACTCATTACTTCCTCACTGGCTCCCATCCACTCTGTTGGAGTCTCCGGAGTGATGAAGGAAATCAGGTATAAGTCTCCGACGTCGCCATCTGTTCGCCGCGTGAAGAAATCCCTTCTCCGTATGTACTCTCCGAGTCTCCGTACGCGACGCCATGCACGGTCATCGGTTACGTCCCTGCCATGATCAGAAGTTGGATCAGGATTTTATGACACAGAACAGTCGCAGGAATCGACGAACTCTGTTTTTTACCTGAGCTCAGAGACGAGTTCGAGGGCTTTAAGATTTAAGATATCTGGATTCTGGATTACAGCTCGCGACAACTGAGATTGACCAGGTGTACGGCCGTTAAAATAAAGGCGGACATAGATTCACGTAATCTTTGGCAAAAGCTCGGTTGGGTCCACGCGTATTTGACACACGTGGCTTGGAGGGCGGTGGAGGTTCTTTCGATCCCGCTCGTGTGTGAACAGGTGGGCCCTTCTGGTTGAACCGCCACGTGCCAACTTTTCAAGTTTCCCGAGGGAGTGGCTCATGGAACTTCAGATTCATCGATTTGACTTGTGCTTGATTAGTAATAATTAAAAAAATAATATTTTAATTGTTTTTAATGTAACTGGTAAAAGGAACCTTGCCGACGAGGGATCCCTCCCTTTCCATCTCCATCCTTGTGTCAACTCAGTTATGTCAACAAGTAATAAATTAAAAAACCAATATATCAATACAAGATTTTAACTTTCAAAATGGAACTGTTCCAGCCAGTTCAATCCAAGGCCCAAAAACACCAAACTTGATAATACGAGTTCAAAAATTGTTGTTAGATTTTGAACTCATCAACCGGTTCGCAACTAGCTCGAGCTCGGCTCAATTCCGGCTTGGTTCGGTTCGCATAAATCCGAACTTGAATCGAATTCAATATCAGGTTTCCGACTCATTTAAGTAAATGAGCCAAATACAAACAAGACTCGATTTGGTTCGCGAACTAGTTCGTTTACTTAAACCTAGGGTGATGAGTCAAGACTCGGGATTGAATGAGGAAAAGAGAATGTCGAAACCTCTCCAGTCATGGCCGAAGGAGGAATGGCGAACGCCGAAACCTCTCCATCTCGAGGAATTACAGGGGCTGAGAGGTTAGAGCCAGTGGGATGATCGTGTGTGCCTTCTCCGATTACAGGTACTCTCCCCCCTCCTCCCTCGCTCCGTCTCTTTTTCTTTCTTCTACTAGCGTATTGTCATTTGTTATAAATTTCGTTCAGAGTTGGCCTTCTAGAGCCTCTCCTCTTCACAACTTCTTTGCCTCTCGCTTAGTCGAAAATGAAAATTTAAGCATCAACCTCTCTTCATGAAGTGAGGCTACAGACAGAGAAGAGCCACTTCACAAAAGGAACAAAAAAATTGAATATCAGAGTGGCAAAATCGAGATCCTTGCCGGCTTTTTCATTGTTTTATGGCTCATACAACGTCTATGTTTTAGAGAAGATCACTATCATTTTTCTTAAAATCTCTTCAAGGTACCTCACTCACCTAAAAAAAATTGTATTTGAAATCTTACTTTCATGTTTTGTTTTGGTTGACAAAATTTATTTATTTATTATTTTATTTTATTTTTTTAAATGATGTATGAAATTCTACTTGGGAGTTTGTTCTGGCTACTTCAAACTAAAGGTGAGGAAACCCATTTCCATATTGCGGTTGATTATATATCACAGGTGTTCAAAAAGTAAATAACTAATAGGTTGTTTGATGGTATTGCAATTTTTTTAGCCTATATTCGCTTTTGTTCCTATTTTTCCACCTTGAGAAAGCATCACTGAGTGACCTTCATTTTTCTGATCTCTTCCTTCCCCTCGAGCTACAACCTTTTCCATTACTTTGATTTTCATCTTGATTTTCAATCTTCTCCCTTTTCCATTCTCTTAGATTTTTCTATTCTTTCTTTTTCTTTTTATTAGGCTCTGTTATTTCTGTAAGTTATGCTTTACATTCTGATTTTTTTCTCAAATAAATGTGCAATCCTTGTTGATTGAATCACGATATATGTATTTGTTATAGTGCTGACCACTTGTTTGATAATATGTGCATGTGAAAATCGTCTGGCTAGAATATCATAATTTCTTTAACTATGAAGCAAATATCTTGTTCATTGCAAGAGTGTATCATTCCCAACCTGAACAAGGAGATACAAAGAAAAGTTAGAAGTAATGTGGAGCTTTAGATGTTTGTTGACAAGACAGTCTTCTTGTCCTCTTCTTCCTCATCTGAGAAATCTTTTCGCCATTTCGAACAACACCATAAACGATAGTCTAAAAAATCATGTCAGTTACTAAAATGCAAACCTTTTTAGTGTTCTTAATTACCTTCAACAAGACTTTGTGTTTTGTGTTACGAATTAAACGCCCTAATTCCAACCTAACAAGAGTAAAAATAATAAACACAGAAGAAGGAAAAAAACAAGCACGAAAAAGCACAACAAGATTTATACAGGTTCGCCTCAAGGTGAGACTACGTCCAGTCTTTCGCCGCTACAGTAATCTACCATGAAGATGAAATAGTTTACAAGAGAAATTGCACACTTACATGTGTTTCTCTCTAACCTTTTGGGCTGCAACTCGAGATGCTCCTTGGATTAAGATCATAAAACCCTAATAGCGGTGCCCCTCAATTATAAAGAGAAAATTAGGACAACCGCAATACAAGAGTAAAATTCTCAAACTGCCCTTAATGAAATAATAGTTAATATATAGTGGACCGAGCAGGGGCTCCGCCCCCACACCCCCACGGTGACCTGACCGCGTATGTCGATCCTCGACCACTTCAGCATAGGACATTAATTAGGCTCCACAACTTAACATCTAGCTCGCATTTTCCTCTTTTCAGGTGCTCTTACTACTGTTATGGCAAGTCTTTTTTGTATAATTTTATCTCTTCTTGTTATTTTAATTTCTTACATTTTTTTTCTATTTCCTTATATTGGGAATTGATTATTTGGGGAAATGATTTGGGGTACTTTGTTGAAGAAGTTGTACGAATCATGGGAAGAAAATCCTGACATTGGTTTTGTTGTGATGAAAGTGCCTCTCTCTAAGTAGTGCAATTGAGTATAACAAACAGTAGTACATACTCAAAATTTAAGACATACCAAAAAATATGACTTGGTGGATTTTTAATGCCAGTAGTAAACTACCTACACCCCATCTTAATGCAAGAAGGTGTTTAAGACATAAATGTATATTGGGTTTATAGTTTTTATTTGGGTGATTGTCAATTTGATATTGATATTTCATTTAATTTTTTGTGTTTCATTGCTGAATAAAGTTTATGCATACTATTATGTGGTGTTTATGAACAATTTTATGCAGAGTGTATAGATAATTTTATGTAAGGTTTATGTACAGAGGTCATGCCCAATTTTAAGTAAAATTTATTCATAATTTTATGTACAGTTTATTTGATATGTATTTTATGCAAAGTTTTAAATGTAAGTTGGAGCTCAAACCCAGCTCAAGCTCGAGCTCGATTACAATTTTAGGCATGAGGTTGGACTCGGCTTGAGCTTGGCTCGACTCGATTCATGCCACCCCTATCTACACTAATAAAATCCTTTAAAGGAAGGTACATATTCTTAATTATTATATTACATGAGTTTTTGTAAGACTACGTCTTTTTTACTTTTGAGATCATCCTATACTTTTACCAAATTTTGTTGCAAAAAATTCATTTTTTCATTACAAATTTTTTTACAATAGTATGTTTTGCTGCAAAGATACATTGCTAGATTGTCGTTACTTATGTTTTTAATGATGAAAATTAAGATTTTGTTGGTTTCAAGATCCTTGCCTAAAATGTTTTTGATGATAACATACATTTCAAATTTAATTTATGTTCTTTGAAATAGTTTTAAACAACTAAAAAATATTAGAAGCACCATTGTTTGCACAAGCTTCAACTACAACAATAGCTGAGAAAAGGGATTGCTCAAACAAAAGGAACATGTAAAAACAAAGTGATTCAATGAAGAACTTTGCAGTAAAACAAATATTCAAATAATTGTGGATGTTTGTGCAACACACCTGTAAAAGCATCGATAGAGTGTGATTATTCAAACAAGTTTGAGGATTAAACAAAACAAACAAACAAAGAGTTCTACTGGAAAAGAGAAAGTTGTAACGAAAGCTATGTTCAAATAAACTACACCAACATAGAGTTTTGTTGAAAAGGAGTATTTGGACATAGTGAACAAAACAAAGGGTTTTACAGAAAAAGGAGAATGTTTGAACAGGAGGAATGATAAGAGAAAAAAAAGCACCACAAAAATTCTTAGTAGAAAAAAGAGAATGTCAACCAAGGTCAAGAGTTCGAACAATGCATGCCAACAACAAGTTGTCTAGCTGAAAAATAAATATTCAAACAAAGTTTAGAAGCAGAAGCCTCATAGAAAAAGAATTGTTCGAATAAGGGAGAATATTCGAGTTCCAAAAAAATGGTGCCAGTTGAAGCTTAAAATGGTTAAAAAATTTAAATCATTGTTTATTAATTTTAAATATTAAGAGGGGGATTAAATGCATTATAATTTAAATATACAAATAACACGGATAGGTAAAGTAAAAAAGTAAGTGTATACACAACCACAAAAAAGATCTTTCCCAACGAATTTGAAAAATTACTTTATTCTTTTAAAATGGTTAAAATTTTAAATAAATGTTTATTAATTTAAAATATTAAAATTATAATTTATATATGTATAATGAATTGTCTTCTTTAGTTATAATACTATTTTTTTAATATTTATTAATTTTAACATCATTATTGTTTTATTTATAAATAATAAATTACTTCTCTGATTACTTCAGTAATATTATTTCATTATAATATATTTTATATCGTTTTAAAACAAAAATAAAATCAATCTAACTTGCTTCGTGTCCCCCCCCCCCCCCCCCCCCTTCTTAGGGAGGGAAAAAGGAAGGGGAGAACAAAATGAAAAAGAAAAAAAGAGGAAAGGGGAAAAAGAAAGGGAAAATAAAGAGAAGAAAGGAAAAAATACTACGAGGAGGAGGAGAAGAGAAAAAGGAAAATTAAAAATGATAAAAAATTTAAAAAATTTTAAACAAGTTAAAATTATCAATTAAGATGAAAAAGGACAAGGAAAAGTGAAAATAAAAGAAAAATATTTTTTTATAAATAATAAATAATTAAATTGGTTAATTAAATTTTCTTGTAGCTAGTACACTAATTAATTTACACAGTGGGAAAAATAAATTACGATGAAAGCTAGAAATCACTTTTGAGTATCTCTACGGGGTAGACTTCAACAGAAATTTGAAGAGTAACAATAACAAGTGATTGAGTTCAGTAATTTCTCATATGATATTATTAACTCTCAAGATATGGTAATATGGAGAAGATAAAATTGTTTGAAGCACAGACAAAACTAGAAGCACCCCTTATTTCAAAGAGAGAGGAGGGTAGAATATTCATATTTCATTTGATGGTCAAAGACAATTGAAAAGAAATATTTAAAATGATAAGAGTTAAAAAATCAATAATTTAGACACGTAATTATAATTTTCTAATTAGATTTATAGTTTTCACTTGATAATTTAATATCCATAATTAAAAATTAAAAATAAAATTTAAGATCCCTTTTCCATCATAATTTATAAGAAAAGACAAAATAAGGTAAATATAAAATAGAAGAAAATAAAAAAATATCAAAAAAAATGTGTCATAAAAATAATTAATTAATTACTTTGAAGTTTTATTAATTTTTATTTAATATCTAATATTATTTTATTTTAATTAGTATCCTTTTCTCCAAATGAAAATGATTTTGCTGGGAAAGATTTCTTCTTGCAACTAGGGGTGGCATTGAACCAAGCCAGTTCACGAGCGGCTCGAGCTCGGATCGGTTCCAGCTCGGTTCGATTCGATTTATCTAGATCTTGACCGAACCATGGTTCTGTTTGAAAGCTCGCGAGCTGGCTCGTTAACTTAACAAAGGCTCGGGACTGGGAGCAGGGAGCCGAGAGCGGGAGTTGTCTTCGAGTTTGAGTTCGATTTCTTCCTCCCATTTCTTTCTCCCCTCGTCTGTCGTCGCTGATCCTTGTCACCATCGAGCCCCTCCCGTTTGCTATTGTGGCCGCCTTCGTCACTATCTACAGCTGGTCGTCAGCCGCCTTCATCGTAGACTCCCTTACCCCCGCGTCATCTCAGTAGCCGCTATCTTCGTTGCTGCTTCCATCGCTGCCACCTCCGTCATAGCCGTCAGCCCCAACGACAACTCCTCGCCGGGGCGGTTAGACCCCGTGCCCCCTGCGTCATCTCAGCGGAAAACCAGAGACCTTAGTTAGGGGAGAAATATTTTGCCCCCTATGCACGTGAAGAGTGCGAGATCACAAGCACGTGAAAAAAAAAGTTCTTGAACTCCGACTGTCTCTTCGTCATAGCTCTTGAAGAGACTCAAATTGTTTGAGATACTCTCTTAATACTAACTCAACTCAAGTTTTTCAGAAGAACAGATTGGTAGCATTTCAAAACTGATTTTGTACGAATCCATGCTCCGAAGAAAAAATGAAAATGGGCATACGATTAAGACATCCAAAACCATTTTTCTTAAACTTTTTCTCTGTCTCCATTATCTGGTTTTCCAGTGCTTGAATCAGAACGATTTGTTTGAGTACAAATGGACAAAACTAGTGTTTCTTTTCAAATGAATGTTTTTGTGTTTGATTATTGAATAAAGTTTATGCATAATTATACAGCTTTTATGAATAATTTTATGCATAGTATATAGATAATTTTATGCAGGGTTAATATACAAAGGTTATGCCCAATTTTATAAAATGTATGTATAATTTTATATACAATTTATTTGACTTGTATTTTATGCAAAGTTTTAAATGTAGGTAGGAGCTCGAACTCAAACTTAGTTAACATTATTGGGCTTGAGCGAGATTAAAATTTTAGGCTCGAGCTCGCGTTCGAAATATTTAAATCATGCTCAGCTTGAAAGGTTCGGGCTCGGCTCGATTTGATGCCACCCCTACTTGCAATGAATTTATTGATTCACTAAAAAAGTGGATCTTTCCCAAAAAAAATTGAAATTTCACTAGGAAGGATCTCCCACAACCATAATAAATTTACTTTTTTAAATAGTTATAATTAGTTTATTCTTTTAAAATGGCTATAATTTTAATAATTTTCAATGTTTATGAATCTTAATTATCATAATTATTTTTATTTTAAATAATGAATTGTCTTCTCCGGTAATAATTTTTAGTCATTTTAAATATTTATTAACTCTAAATATTATTTATTTTTATTTATGAATAATGAATTGTTTTCTATATTAATTTAATAATATTATTTAATTATACTATATATTTTAAATTACTTTAAACTAAAATAACATTATTCAAATTTGCTTATTCCCCTCTCCAAAGAAAAAAGAGGGGAGGGAAAAAAGATGAAGAGAAAAAAGAAAAAGGAAAGGGAGGGGAGGAGGAAAATTTAAAATGAAGAGAATAAAAGTTAAAATGAAGAGGGAAAAAAATAGTAGGATGAGGAAAAGATAAAAATGAAAAATTACAAAAAAAAAATCAAAATTTTAAAATGTAAAAAAAGTTATAATTAAAATGAAAAGTACAAGGAGAAGGAAAAAATATAAATTTATTTAATAAAATCTATTTAAATTTTATAAAATAATAATTTATTTATTTATTATTTTCTTGTAACTAGTATACTATGTAATTTACATGGGGGGGGGGGGGGGGGGGGGGGGGGGGGGGGGAGGAGAGAGAGACCTTTATTAGATAGACCTCAATAGAAAACTGAAGAGTAATGACAAAATGTGATTAGGTCCTCGTAACAATTTATTGACTCTTGAGATATGGTAATATGAAGAAGGCCAAAAAAATTGAAACATGGAAAGAACCAAAATTGCCCCTTATTTCAAAAAGAGGGGGATATGTTATTCACATTACATTTCATGGTTAGAGGCATGTAGAAAATATTGAAGAGCAAGTATGAAAGAGTCTTAAATGATGCACAGAAATAATTAATGTGGAAGAATCTTATAGAAGTCTCATGGGAGGAAGTCTTACAAGAGTATCTTTGTCAAATTGTTTTAGTTATTTTAGTCTTCTAATTATGTTTAGTCGTTTAATTATTCTAGGACTAATCTTTAAGAGTTAAACTTTGGGTGCAATTGGAACATGGGTAGTTTATTTGTAATCTGATTCTACTAATTTTTCTCTATTATAAATGACTCACATTATACTTAGTTGTAATTAAGTCAAAGAGTTATTTATTTTTTCAATAAATTCAACACAAAATAACTGTTTAAAAAAAGATAAGAGTAAAAAAGATAACTATTTAAAAATATAAATTATAATTGTCTAATTTGATTTATAGTTTTTGTTGACCTAGAGTTGATTCCCATCCATATTTTAAGGATAACAAAACTTCATAGTCCAAAAAAATATAAATTTAGCATTCTTGAGGTTTTTTTTCAAGAAACACAAAAAGCAAGAGAACCGACATATGCATCTCCAGACCTCAAGCTCTATTGATGTGTCAAGTCATCTTGAAGAAGCACCCACCGGTGAAGAAATGAAGAATATAAGCTTAGAGTCTGAGTTGTTTAGAAAATCTCATGAACTCTAATTATATAAGAGGGAAACCCTAAATCTTCAAAATTGAGGTAAAAATAAACTTTTTTTGGAGCTTTAACGCGTATTGCATTAACAACATATTTTATAGATGTATATCAAAGTTTTAAACATGTTACAATCACTTAGGATAATTTTTTTCATGCTTTGATTCCTAGATTAGAAACATAATCAATCAGTACCTACCAATGATTGATCATTCAAAACGTAACCTAGTTGTAAATATAAAACATGATTGAACAAATAGGGTGATTGATCGATCAAATAGAATTTAGCCAGAATGAGCTATAAAGCATGATTGATCATTCCCACTAGACTGATCGATCATCCATGTCCAAACATTGAAAAATTATAAAGCACAAATGATCATACCTACAATATTGATCAATCATATAGAAGTATGCCAAAAAGAGATACAACATGGTCGATCATACACAAGTCATTGATCAACCATACTTAGTTTTTACATAACCAGAGGATTAATGCATGATCGATCAATAGGGGTGGACTAATCGATCAACTTAAAGTTTCTAATATGCCTGACAAGTATTGATCAATCAATTAATCGATAAATTAGCCTAAAATCTAAAACAATTATAGTCGTTACACATGATTGATGGATCATTATTTTCATTAATCGATCATTGATATGTTAGCTTTTTAAAAATGACTAGTTTAGCTTGGGAAAGTTTTAAGTACTTCACCAAACTTGCCTTAACATTCATAATTGATCATTTGTTTGCAAACCGACTGCACCCAAAGCAATCATTACTTGAAATCTATTTCAAAATCATTCTTGAGACAAAAAGGGAGTCTCGCTTCTCTCAAATTTCTCCTTGTATCACTTTACATCAAGTTCCAAATACATCTTCATTTGTGCTTCAAATTTGGAGTCTCGAAAATTCCAAAGGAGAACGTTTTCTCTCCATTAATTTCAAGGGTGTAAGTTTTTCTTCTTTTGTATTTTTATCTTTCGATTCATAGGTTGATCTAGAATCTTTATTCAAGATAAAAGAGCTTGCTAGACCAATAATCTAGTTGATAAATCTCTGGGGAAATTATTGTAATTGAGTATTTGAGCATACATATGGCTTAAAAGAGAGCCAAAATCTCTTTTGTGTAAATTCCAACTAATAGAGCTAATTAGTGGATTTTTTCAAGCAAAGGTTCTTGGGCGGTAAAAACCAATAGGGGAAGATTGATAACAAAATATCTTTGTGTTATCTGTGGTGAGTGCACTTTACATTTCATATTTGCTTTAATTTTCAATTTTGCACACTTACTCTAAATTGTAAACACTCAATTGTTAGCCCAGGTGACTTCTCAAGAGAGGGGTGAATTGAGAATTTCAAATTAAAATTAAGTAGTGCGTATAATAAAAAAGTTATGCCACAAAAGCAATTTCAATATAAAGTAAACATGCATGCACCGTAGGAGATGAGAATTTTTGTTATCGATGTTCCCCTATTGGTATTCACCGCCCAATAACCCTTGCTTGGAAAATTCCATTATTCTTAAAATTTCTAATATTTGGAATTACATAAAGAGATTCCAACTTTGTTTAATCCACGTGTAGCACAATACACACTTTTTACAAAACTCAATCTAGAAGAAATGCCTTTCTATCTAGATCAAATAGGTTTTAGATCAACCTTTCACAAATGAAAATAAAGAAATGAGAAGTTACACCCAAACACTTGGAGAGTACCTTCTCCTTGAAAGAGCCAAGCTTTCACTTCTTTTCACCACAACGTAGAGTGTGTAGGAGCTTGAGTAGAATGAAATGCAAGGAATATGTGAAGAAAAGAGTAATGGTAATGCAATTGTGTAGCGTTCTTTCACTCAAAAGCACTTTGAGAAGTATTTGTAAAATTTGAGAATAAAGGCTTGAAAATTTTGCCAGTAAATACTCATTAACTTCTCTATGTGTGGTTTGGTGGGGTATTTATAGCTTCACCAAGCCAAACTAGCCATTTTTTGCCCGTTTTAAAAAATCAGTACGTTGATGGATTGTAAAGTGATTGATCGATTAATCGATCATAATGACTCTTTTTCTATTAAGATATGATTTATTGATCGATCAACAAGTTACCATTGATTCAGAAAACTTAACTTGATTGATCATTTCCAGGGGATGACCGATCAATCAGAATTCTCTCTGGTTGTGAAATGCAAGTTGATCAATCAATGAACTTCCTATGATTGGTGATACTTTATGTCCTTGTCTAGCAAGATTCTTTCTAATCAATCAATCATGTGGTATAATCGATCATTCCATGTAAATTTTGCTTGCTTGTATAGTATTGATTGGTGAGTCCAAATGGCATGATCGATCATACGTTATCTCATGATATGGCAATGTTTGGGATGATCGATCAATCGACTTAGGTTGATCAATCATGGTTTATAGTCTTAGCTTGCAAACTTTTGGATGATTGATCTATGGTAGAGGTTGATCAATAATTCCAATGCCAGTTCAACTAAATTAAATTTTAAAACATGAGAATGATTTAATCTAAATGCTCTACATGTTCTAGAAGAAGTGTATGATGTTCCTAAACATGTGTATATGCAACATGTGTCCTAAGGCTCCATGTACACCATTGCACTTTAAAGAAAAGAGTTAGGATAGCTCTCTTGCATTTTTTATTGAGTTTTGATATACATCAATAACACTTAAACTCTAGGCTTCACACTGTCTTCTTCTTCATGGGTGCTTCTTCAAGAGATGTCCTTCTATGTTGCTTGAGGTCTTGTGTAGGCTTAAGTGCAAAAGGGAATAAAAAATGGCAGTCCTAAAGACTAGAGAGAGTAGTTAGGCTAGAGACAAGAGGCAGTAGAGGATAGTCTTTAGAAAACTCTCAATCTTTTGCTGACTTTGTTGAAGCTCAATTTGCATGGCGTTCAGCTATTCTTGGATCACAAGAACAGCTGCCTATGTCACCTGAATGTCATCCAAAGTGTCGTTATGTGCTGAGATGTGATATGTAGATTATGAAGTGCCTTCTTTAGTGTGTCTCCTCTTCGCAAATTCAAACTTATCTGCTTGAGGTTTTGGACTTAACTCATCTCCAGATTTAACTAACTGATAGGTGTGTTAGGAATTAGACTCTCTAATTCCAAACTAACAAGAGCAATAATAATAATCGCAAAAAAAGGAAAAGCAAGCACAAAGAAAAGGCACAAGATTTATACAGGTTTGCCTCAAGGTGAGACTATGTTCAGTCTTTCGCTGTTGCAGTAATCCACTATGAAGATGAAATAGTTTACAAAAGAAATCGCACACACTCATGTTTTTTCTCTAACCTCTCATAGCCGCAACTGATCGACCCGCGTACCCACTCAAAATAAGGCATTAATTAAACTCCACAACTTAACATGGCAATGTCTCTCTGAATGGTATCTTTTTGAACACATTGACCTCGCCATTTGATGAAGCCAAAATTTCCAACTTTAGTTTCTCCAATGGACTACTTTTTGGTGATGTCCACTGACTCTTCATCCACAGAGTCAACTCCACTCCGTCAGAGGATGGTTGTGAATGCTTGAGTGAAGGGTAATCCATCCACTCAAGAACTAGCTTCTATGTCTAGCATCCAACTAGCCATGAAGTAGAAAAAATTGAGTTGCACTCTTTGAGTGATTACAACATCCAAAATATGATAGAGTTCATCAATCTTGAGTATGTCCCCTTCCTTGGGTTGAGAACGTGAGTGACAACTTCCATTATTACTCTATGTGCCATCATGAGGACCTTGATTTTAACCTTGTAAGAGATTCTCGCATGTTGCCCAAAACGAGTATAATTGCATCTTGTATGTTTTGAGGGCAGTTGGGGTGAAGATCACTAAGCATACCTTCACGTAGCGAGTCATCCCCATGAATGTCATCCCAAGAAGATCATTCAAATCCATGGAATGGATTGGCATCAAGGTCTTCTTCACATAGGAAGAGATGTTCAGATTGTTGGGACCGACTTCTTTTATTTCAACATTTGAATAGAATTCCTTCACGAGGATGGGATAGACCGGCTCATCCAATTCAAGTAGCCCCTTGTCCATCAATTTCTCTAGTGAAAAAAACTCATGTCAACCTTGCACGGCACCACTATGCTTTTATTGGCAAAGTTGGCAAAGTACTTACCCCGTTGTTGCCTTGTCCAAAAGTAATCTCTCCAATTTGGCATATCTTCAAAGATTTATGGTTCCTTGGACGAGGTTTTCTTCTTAGCCATGACCTTGATGTGTACCATGGTGGAAATTTTCGATTTTGAGTGAAAAAGAGGGTTTGAACCTTTGTTCTCACTCAAAATTGAAAGAGAAATGGAGGATTAGGACTCTAGAGCTCTGAGGAAACGTTGGAATATGGTTTTGGAATGATTGAAGTGAAGAGATTGGGTTAAAAATTATTTGTGTCTCTTCAACTTCTCAGTTTGCACAGTGAATGATCAATCATTCAGTGTCAATGACCTATGCAGAGTTATGGATATTGGAATGTAAAAATGAGACTCTTCCTTCAATCCATGGATTGGGAGATATGGCATGTAACAGAGAATGGGTCATTTGAGCCTCAAAAGCTTGAGAATGACATTACAGTTACAAAAGAATTTAGTGAACTAACTAGGGAAGATAAAGAGCAGTTCAAAACAAACTCTGAGACAATAAACCTCTTGTTATGAGCCTTAGGACCCAATGAGTTCAATTAGATTTCTACATGCAAGACCGCCAAGGAGATACGGGAAAAACTAGAGGTCATGCATGAGGGAACGACTAGAGTGAAGGACTCTAGGATTAATATATTGATAGCTCAACATGATGAGTTTCAAAATGAAAACAGGGGAAGAAACAAACTCTAGGTTCACTTATATAATCAATGAGTTGAATATTCTAGGAGAAGACACGTCCTTATTTAGGCAAAATAATAAGCTCCTCAAGGCACTTCCAAAGTCATGAGACATGAGGAAGACCGCCATCCATGAGATGCAAATTTTAGAACAATGAACTCGGAAGAGTTACTAGAAATCCTTCTTATCCTTTTCAAAACAAATGAACAAATAAAAAGATAAAATTGCCACCTCGTTCGATACTTTTCATTTGTTTTAAGAATTCTGATAATGTTCTTCATTCAAGAATTCCGATACATCGAATATAATACCGAAACACGACCACCGCCAGCTTCCCAGTCAAGGGAAAAAAGTTGTCCTTCAATATGGTAAAAGTGGAGACTCGTGCGTTGTTTGTGGGAAGAAGGGGCACCGCCTCACCGCCCATGTCTTGTCCGCCGTGTCTGCGCGTAGAGCAGCAGAGATTTATGGGGATCGCGTTCCGTCGGTCAGTAGCAGTAGTTCGCTCACCCATCGCCGACTCTGAGGCGTGGAGCTTTACGACTGATACAGGATTTGTACTGGTTGGTGCCGCTGAAGAGGGTCCACTTCACACCCATAATTTCCATAGCAAGACTCCAACATACACCGAAGAGCGAAAAGACTTTCTTTCGTATACCCACCCAGTCTTACCAACCTGTGGCAGACGAAAGATGGTGCCGTTTCAGCCATCTTCTATGACAGGGACGGCCTATCCACTTCACTAACTTCATACCAGATCGTAAAGCTTCATCTTCTCGCCAAAAGCAAATCATTTTACCAAGAGTTGGTGGCATTTTCGGATCAATTGGTTGGTTTATAGATGTACTTGGAATACACCCTATACTCTCCTCTGTAAATGAGTAATGACAGTATCACAAAAACTAGATGAACATAGACTCTGGGCTTTGGCCAAGGCTAGCTCTACTGTAAATGCCATTATTTTTTTCCAAATCTTAGCTTTACAGCCACTCTATTATACTTAAATCTGTCAACAACAGTGATCGATGAGAGTAATTGAATAAGAGAAAGATATGTTGGTAATGATATTTTTGCCATGACATTATAGATAATAAAAGTGTAGGGAGAAGAGGGAGCATAAGACAGAGATAGTACTTACATTAATTGTTGGAAGATGTTGGTGATTTGTGTTAAGTATTTGGCTTTCTTTGGGTTGTATTGGTTAGGTGCTTACATTAATAAACTAATTGACCCAATCATCATTGTTCATCTTAGGATGTTCAAAAATACTAATATCAAAAATACTAATCTCATCCCCATAATGACAGATTTTGGACCACAAAATTTCATTTGATCTCAACTGTAACCAAAGGCTATCCCTTCTGATACTAGTATTTTTTTAAGCAAATGTATAATATGTTAGATAGTTTTTTTTTTGAATATGCCAATGATGTACATTTTAGACTTAACATGTGTAAGTATGGGGTATATTTTGGGAGATTTTTATTAAACTAACCATTTTTATTAAAATATTTATCAAAATAACCGACTTAGAAACTTATTTTTAAAAATATTCAACTTTGATCAGTCAACAACCTAGTTAAAAAGTCCAATGGAACAACATTGATAGCCATGTGGTGCCACATCGTATGAAATGTCAGCAACCAAAGGTAACATCTGCCACATCACCAATACGCATACATCATCCACAACAACGGCTGCCATGTCATTGACGTGCCACATCACCCTTACTTCATTTTCTCTTTTTTTTTTCATTATTGATTTAAGTTATTTTTTTAATTTAAAAAATATTTTTAAATTTTTATTCTAGGTTCTAAAAATAAAATTTTAAAACCTAAATAAATTTTAACAAAATATTTTTTAAATTACAAAAGAATTTAAATCAGTAATAAAAGAAAATTGGGAGAAAAGGAAGAAGGGCTGATGTGGCACGTTGCTGACATGGTAGCCTACGTGGTGGGTGATGTGCGCATGCGGGTGACATGATAGATGTTACCTGTGGTTGAGGACATGGCAACTTACATGGTGGACGATGTGCGCATGTTGGTGATTGTGAAGCAGGGGTCCAAGGCCCATCCCAAAACGATTAACCAACTTAGGAAACCTATTTCCCAACTGATAATCTCAAATCAATGTAGGATTATTCTTTAACACTTCCCCTCACGTGTAGGCCCTTTTTTGTTGCTCTACAAGTGGATAAATTGAGTGGAGTCCCACATATGAGTACCTGCTCTGATACCATGTGAAGTTGGGACTAAGGCCCATCCCAAAATGACTAGCCAAAATGAAGAGCCAGCACCATTTTTTCGTCTTTTTTTCTTCTTGTCAGTGTCTTCAACTTTGAATAAACCAATTAATGAAGGAAAACAAAAGAGAGAAAATAAGGTAGAGAAAAGGAGAAAACACAAATAAGAAAAATCAAAAGTGTTGTAAGAGGGTGTTAAAAAGATGTTAGTCTATAAAAAAAATTAAGAACTTGTGTGGCTCCTTGTGGACCAAGAACATTGGAGGACATCCGGTTAATTAGATAGCAAGCACTCAACTCAACGTATGGCCACTAAAATTGAAGGACATTCATCAATAACAAAAAAATTATTTGTCCATGTGGTGTGCATATTGTTCTTTACATTGAATTACTTTTATGCATGATATTTTAATTACATGCACAAGTTGTTTTTAATTTGAATATCTCAATTCACCCCGCCTCTTGAGAAGCCACCTAGGCCAACATTTTTTTGTTAGACCTTCTTTTGATGATGTTTATGCTTCCATGCTCAGGATTCCAGCCAAAAAACACACATTCAACCGCATCAAGTGGAAAATTCTTCATTGTTCTCCCAAGGGAGTGGCAACTATGGTAGATGAAGAGGAAGAGGATGTAGATACGATGGTAGAGGCAGGGCTAGAAGTAATGACGCCACCTCTAACTCCTCTAATTCTGGTCAGAACAAGAAGTGTATTTTTTTTAGGTAACTTCAAACCCTTATAAAGGAAAGATGACCATGAGGAGCACTATGACTTCTAACAAAAACTTAAGACAGTAATGGTTGCTCCTTCAAGTAAACCTACAATATTATTGCTACCATTGGTATATTCTTTTTTCTTCCATGTTTCAATTTTCTACCTTGGATCATTGATTCTAGAGCCTTTGAACATGTTACTGGTAAAATTGGCAGCTTACCTTTTTTATCTCCTTGTGCTAATAGACCAATTTGTATCTATTGCAGATGGATCTCAAATCAATGTTCAGGGTACTGGTACTTCTTATATATCCTCTTCTCTATTACTTAACAATGTTTTATTAACCATGCACGAGGAGATTACTTAAGGCCCATAATTGACTAGTTAAGCTAGTCGCCACCTTCCTCCCCCCCCCCCCCCCCCAAACAACCACAAAACCAAGTGATTGGAGGAAATAAACTTCATCAAGGACGTCACTATTAACATGTTGGAAGATGGGCCCACGCCCACATATCCAAGTGTGTTGGAAGATGGGCCCAAGCCCACACGACCAAGGAAGACCCACATATCCAAGTGTGTTGGAAGATGGACCCAAACCCAGGAAGACCCACATATCCAAGAGTATTGGAAGATGGGCCCAAACCCATAAGATATGGGACCCACCATGATCACGTGAGGTGGCATAAAAAGTCTAATAGAGTTACAATTATTATAGCTGCAAGTCTCACAGAAAAGTTTCAGTTTAAAGGTGTTTTAGTCATGTTAGTCTTCTATTTATATTGAGTTATTTAATTATGCTTATCTTTAAGTGTTAGAGTTTGGGTGTAATTGGACTCTACTACCTTCCTCTATTATAAATAGAGGTTCATGTACTCTGATTATAATAAATCAATGAAATATTTCTCTTTTCCATAAATTCAACATAGTATCAGAGTAAGTTCTGTGAGTTGACTCGATCACCCCATAGAAGTAATGTGATCCTTTTCATATCTATTATCTCTAGTAGTTTAGGTTCGTATTTTTTTTTTCTCTTTTTAGTCCCTATACCCGTTGTTTGCTTTGCGTTTTCACCTCTATAATGAGTTCTTCATATTACATATTATATATTGATGAAAATATATTCGAGTTTATTTTCCACGAAAAAAGGTTTCTCTGTAATCGGAGTTATCTAATCGATATTTGGAGTAGCAAATGTCAGATTACAAAAGAGGTTCGAACAGCAGCAAAAAGTTTCAACTTCCAAGTTATTTTATGCTATCAAGAATGAGACTTTATATGAAGAATTATATTTCAAAAGAAATATGTGTAAGTCTATTTTATTACCTATTCAACCAATTCTCAATATGAGTGTTTTATAAGGAGATATTGATCTTGGAAGAGTCAATGGTTATGCTAGCAAAAGGAGAAAGAGTACTTAGTTTGGCCAGATTACAGAGACCGAAATCTACCAGATTATGTATCTCAATAGAAGTATATTTTATGAAGATAAGTTATACTTGTATAAAATTTATTTAAGTCTAGTTTCAGAAGGAGAAAATTTCATATAAATCTGATCTATTTTTAAGGATATATTCGTATTTGAAGAACCAAAGGTCATGTTGGTATCCTGTTGCACTGAAAAATCCGAATTTAAGATGAATTATTTCATGTGTCCTTATTACTCTTAAGGATTTTCATTATTAACCGGTTATCTACTGCTTTACTACTGCAAATTTGGTACATGTAATTTGGGTATTGGCCCATTTTTTATGCTGCCATTGTCTCTTTGATTGAGATATTATTATGAAAGAAGGACTCCTCGATTGCTATCTATTGTCAGCATTGGTTATCTTGATGAAGATTTGAATAAAAAATATTGTGGCCCCATCATCTTATCTTCCTTTGATTCTCATTATCATGTTATTTTTATTGTTATTACTACATCTATGTTATTTGGTTCAAGTTGGGATCACTGCCATTACCTCCCAGCTTAAGGGAAAAAGTAGAAGAAGAAGTACAAGAAAGAGGTATTTTATATGTTGTGATAATTTTAATGTGACAAAAATATTCAAGAAAAGGGGGAGCACAAAAATGAAGTTTTTGCATCTAAGAAGAAATTTTTGTAGCCAACAAAATAGAAGACCAAAAATCCTGACTCGCAATAATAATTGTGGTAATTATTGATGATACCTGACTCGGCTCAACTCAATTCAATTTCTCAGGCTGAATTATTATTTTGAGGTATTCACAACATATTCCTTCGTCAACATATTATTTGGTGCAGATACTCGCATCAAATTATTTCATGGGTCCTTTTACAAGGATTTTTATTATTTGGTTTGTGTTATATGGGCCCAGGCCCATTTCAACTACAGCTATTGTGTCTCTTTAGATGAGACATTATTATTGAAGAAGTGGTGGCCTCGGTATTCTATCTTCCTATTTACCCATTACCTATTGGTTCTTTGACAACCTTACTCCTACTATCCTTTATTTGACTCTCACATACATCTTGGGGCCAACCTTTTATGTGTTGCTTCGGTTGGGAGTTTAGGGTTTAGGGTTTAGGGTTTATCGTCTATATCATCTATACTCGTGGATCTTTATCACCCATTTCTACCTGTGAGAGTCAGTGCATGGGCTGGGACACCATGATGGATGAGCTTATTACTACATATATGTTACCCCCCTCCCCTTAATTGGCATTTATTCCTCCTAACACTTAAGAGTCATTGTCCAGTGGAGGGGCACGGTGATGGAGGAGTTTTATTACACTTCTGAGCATTGCGTATAGACGATGTCATACGGCTTGGAGTGATTTTACTCGCACTTATCTTATGCCAGTTGGGCGTCATGGAAGAGAGCATCGACATGAAGGGGAGTGTTGGAAGATATGGAGGACTGCCATTTTATACGAGAAGATCATATACATCATTTGCAGCAAGGTGGGAGTTCATGATGTTCTCTCACCCCCAACTTGAGGGGGAATGTTGGAAGATTGGCCTAAGCCCACACGCCCAAGAAAGGCCAACATATCCAAGTGTGTAGGAAGATGGGCCTAAGTCCATAAGACCAAGGAAAGCCCACATATCCAAGAGTGTTAGAAGATGGGCCCCAAGCCCATAAGATATGGGACCCACCATGATCGTGTGAGGTGGCATAAGAAGTCTAACAAAGGCACAATTATTATAGAAGTAGGTCTCACTAAAGAGTTTCACGTTAAAGGTGTTTTATTCATGTTAGTCTTCTACTTATATTGGGTTATTTAATTATGTTAGGACTTGTCTTTAAGTGTTAGAGTTTGGGTGTAATTGGGACAAAGGTATTTTAATTGTAATTGGACTCTACTACCTTCTTCTATTATAAATAGAGGATCATGTACTCTGATTACAATAAGTCATTGAAGTATTTCTCTTTTCCATAAATTCAACATGACAGAAGAAATTTTCATATCAACTTGATTAATAGACCAATTGGAATTTGCAGCAATAGAGATGAGAAGTCTGACAAAGTTGAGTTCGGCAACTGGAGAGAAAATCTCCTCATAATCAATTCCATATAGAGTTGAGTGAAGCCCTTAACAAATAACTAGCTCTTTAACTGAGTAACTAAGCCATCCAAATTATTCTTGATTGTAAAAATCCATCTATATCCCATAGGTGTTTTACCACTAGGTAAAGAAGTCAAGTCCCCTATATGATTATGATACATGGTTGTCATTTCTTCTTCCATGGTAGCTCTCCATCTTGGATGATTCAGAGCCTTAAAATGATCCTTGGAATAGACACACAAGATAAGGCAACAAGAAAAGTGCAACTCTCCGAGGAGAGTCGGTGAGTAGAAATAAAATTAGACATTGGATGGGAGGTTGAGTCCTTGGAAGGAACACGTGATCGAGGCTCTTTTCGATTAGCTATTGGATGAGTATCAAAGGGAGGACAAAAAACAATAGGAGAAGAGGGAGAGAAGTGGTCATTAAACTCAAAGTTAGCTGACTAAGTAGGTAAATGGTTGGCCAATGGTGAGAAGGGAAAATGTGGTGGCTGCTCTAGTGGCTGGAAAGAAATGTTGATCCAATGGCTCAACAAGTTGGGGCATCCCTATGGACTTCTCAAACCCTAGAGGTGGAAGAGCCTTGGAATAGAATGGTTGTTCTTCAAAAAAAGGTCACATCAACAAAGACAAAGGTCTTATGCAATGAAGACTAAAGCACACACTCTTTTTTTAAACTTTTGAATACCCCAAAAAATATACACTTCAAGGATTTAGGATCAAGTTCAATTTTTCCTAGCAAGAGGTAATGAACAAAATACACACACCCAAAATCTTGAGTTGGAATGGGAAAAGGGGTGTTGTGTGGGTAAAAGGGAAGAAAATGGGGTCTTATGACCAAGAATATTTGAGAACACCTAGTTAATTAGATACCAAGCAGTCAACACAACATATGACCACTAAAATTGAAGGACATTCATCGATAATAAAAGAGCATGGGCAACCTCTAATAAAGGGCAAGGTTTATCAAACTTAATTTCAAGAATACTAAAGATGAAAATTGGCTTTAGGGAAGGAACTAGTGATTGTAATGTGCTCGGGGGAGATGCCCTAGCCGATTGTACCATTGAAGAGCATGATTTGATGAAGCATGCATTGCTGAAATTAGGGTTCAATCCAGGAAATAAAGACCTATTTTTCATGGCTGCCACCAATCACTCGCTTGGTTAGGTTGTCCTAAAAAACACAATAAGAAGGGTAAAAAGTAATAAATCAATTTATTTTCTTGGTAATTGACTCAGATATGAGACTCAATAGAAATTAAGGCACAAATAAAACAATTGACAAAGGCTAATTTGGAGAAGGAGAGGAAGAACCAATCCCATGAAATTTACTTTGTGAGCCATCCGCCATAAACACAAATCAATTAGTAAGACATAAGGATATGGAAGATAAATTACCTAACTTCAAAGTAAGATGTTCTGTGGCATCTAAATCATTAATCCAAGAAGAAGAGCTAGAGCATGAAAAAAAAAAGACATGCTTGTACTGGTAGTGGCAATAGAGGTTGGAGGGGTACCAGAAGAAGAAGCCAACATACCCTTGATTTTATGAAGGACTTCATAATTTTCCTCAATAAAATGTTAGAATTTGCTAGTGGGAAGTATTTTTTGGAATGCCATCCACTTGATCCAGGGTGCATGTTCACCATGTGGCTTCCAACATCTCTGAACCCAATGATTATTCAACCAATAGTAAGAATAAAACTGAGTAGAAGGGTCTCTAGGATATGAAGAATCCCTTGAAGACTCACCACAACATCTTCCTCTACCTCTGCCTCTACCAAAGCCTCTACCTCGGCACTGTCCTTGATAATGGTGACCTTGACCTAGACTAATTGTGGTTGATGGCACAAAAGGTTCAATATTTTGCTCAATCTGCTTGGCAAGAATCCAAAGCATTATAGCACATAAGTTATCAAATGAGAGCTTTGCATATGAACTTAGAATTTGGATTTTGGCAACATCCAGGTATGTTTGTAAATTAGCAAGGTAAATGGCTCCAACTAGTTCCTCTCTTTGTCGTTCATGAACTGAAATATCAGTGAAGTAAGGCTAAGCAAACTTCCACTCTTGTAAGAATCCTCTAAAACGAGCAAAATACATAGTGAGATTTTATGATTGCTTTGTACTATACATGACTTTAAAAATATCATAAAGCTTATGAAGGGTAATTGTACTAGAATAAAGCTTGAGGAATGCACCCCATATATTTTTGGTAGTTTCAAGGGGGTCCCCTTTATTAGCCACAAACTCTTCCATACTATTAATCGGTCAATTTATCGCCAAAGTATATTCTTTAAGCCAATTTTTGTAGGTAGAATTCTCTCCATTCAATGAAGGAGATGGATTTGTGAGTTGTTCATCTAAGTTGACATCTAAGGAAAAAAGAGTTTAAGAAAAAATTCCAAAATTTTGAAGAAAAAAAAATTAAAAAAAAGTTAAATTGAACCCTAAGGAACTCAAGAAAAGATTATAGAAACACATGGATTAAGAAGAATAGGGATGAGCTCCTCCTAATATATATTTATACTATGAATTTAATTCCAAATTATAAGTATAACCTTATGGCTTCTTATGAATAATGCAAGAGAACTAGCAACTAATTCAAGGTAAATCAATCTTGCTTTGAACATGATTGACCTTCTCCAATGCCTTTTCTATTCTAGTCTTCATTCACCTTGCCTATTCAGCTATCCAGGCATACTTTTCATATTGAAAGTTTTTTTTCCAAAGGTTAAGTTTTAATCAAATGGTAAGCCTTCATCATCATTCTTGACGCTTTTATATGCGTCGTCTAGTCGATCAAATTCAATCAAATAGTGTATTGCTAACTTTCTTGGCAAGTTATTTTTTGCCCATTTTTCTCTTTTAAATTTCACAGTTAAATATTTGTTATCATCAAAATTAACTTAATGGAGATTTTTGAACCAACATATCTTAAATAGTTAGATGCAACAAGGCATTTTCAAAAGCTAGTCGTCTCTTTGTATGCCCCTTCAAGTTGTTGAAGAGAGCAGGATGTGTGAATTAAAAACTCAAGTTTATCACATCTAGATCAATGCACCATGTATTTCATGTCTCTTGCCAACTTAAATCATGCAATAGTTCTTTGCCAACCTCACTTATGGGGGACTACTTTGTTGTCTCACTTGCCATCATTAAGAAGAGGTGGGTTTGATACCAAGGTTGACTATAGATCGGAGTACTCATGAATCAGGATACTTTGCCTCAGGGCACTTGGAAACTCGAAAATGATTTTTTTTTCTTGCTAACCAGATTTGGAACCTTGAGGACAAAGTTTTATTGAAGGTGGGCTAGGATGATATGTTATGTTTGAGTTAAGGGTAGTTTTTTTATTGTTGTTATTTAAAATTTTGCTCAAGGTAGGGGTATTTTCAAGGGATCTTTGAATTAAGTAAAAGGTATGAGATAATTTTATGTATTTGGTGTAAGTTTAAGTGTTATAATTCCCCTAATGTGTTGGGCAATGGAGATGGGTGAGGCATCTAAGAGTTTGACCAATCTCTTATCTCTTTGGCGATATTTTTTTCTTTTGCCTTATGTTAAGGATAGTTCCGCATACATTAGTGAGTACAAAGATCTTGCGTTTATTAGTTAACAGAAGAGGTTTCCTAAGTGGCTAGTCATTTTGGGATAAGGCTTTTCGACCCAATTTAACATGATATCATAGCAAGGTTCTCATATGTGAGCATCCACCCAAATTATCTACGTGCCTACACGATACCTACACGTGTGGGGGAGTGTTAAGGATAGTCCCGCATATATTAGTGAGTACAAAGACCTTGTGTTTATTAGTTAACAGGACAGATTTCTTAAGTGGCTAGTCATTTTGAGATAAGGCCTTTGACCCAATTTAACACGTTAGGACATTCTTCCCTCTCGTACACATATATCATATTCTAGACCTTGAACTACTCTTAATCCACTTGAACATATCACAACAATCAAGAAGTCATCACAATTTTTTATATCTTTGGCGTTTTCTTTTCTTTTTGCTTAATACATTCTTCTCTCTCACATGCATATCTCACTTCTCTGCACGTCAATTTGCTATTATTCCATTGGAACATAGTAGGCCACTTTGGGACTTGCTGTTATTTAAAATTTTAATTTTCTTGTTATTTGAATATTTTTATTAAGTCCATTTTTGTTTGATACGTAACTATCATTTCATTCAATAAAATGAGTTATTGAGTTCTTCAGAATTACTCATGACTAGTTTGATCGACATGTATTTCAGATGTGGCATGATTAGGTTAGCTTGGCAGCTGTTTTTGGAGATTGAAGACACAGATGTGGTTGTTTGGGGGTCTATGATTGCTGGTTTTGCTCACAATAGGCAAAGGGGAGAAGACCTGGAGTTCACAAGGTGGATGAGCATTGAAGGAATAAAACCAAATTTAGTTGTACTAACTATGATTCTGCCTGTGATAGGAGAAGTCTCAGCAAGAAAATTGGGTCAAGAAGTGCATGCCTATGTAATAAAGATTAAACACTATCCCAAGCAGCAGCTTATCGAGTCAGCTTTGATTGATATGTACTGCAAATGCAGTGACATGAATTCAGGCAGGAAGGTATTTTACGTATCAATAAAGAAACAGTTTTATGGGCTGCCCTGATGTCGGGATACGCCTCAAATGGTAGACTGGAGCAGGCCCTGAGGTCTATACTGTGGATTCGACAAGAAGGCATCAAACCTGATATTGTTTCCTTTGCAACTGTTCTTCCTGTTTGTGGAAAATTAAAAGCCTTAAAGAAAGGGAAAGAACTTCATGCATATATAGTAAAGAACTGGTTTCTACCGCATATATCTATATCTACATCTTTATCTTTGATTACTATATACTCAAAATGCCAAAGATTAGAGAGTGCTTGTAAGGTGTTTGATGCAATGGAGAAGAGGAACATCGTTTGTTGAACAGCCATGATAGAATCATATCTAAAGAACTGTTGTTCACTTGATGCTCTGAGAATGCTTAGGTCTATGCCAGATTCAAAACAGTGGCCGGATTCGGTAGCCATGGCAAGAATGTACATGCTTGTGGGCCACTGTCTTATTTGATGCTAGGGAAGGAGTTGCAGGGCAGCTATTGAAGAGAGATATGGACAAGTTTTATGGAAGATCTGGAGAGATTCAGAAATTGAAGTTGGTGTTTGATAGAATTCCTGCAATGGGTTATTTAACCTGGACTGCTATAATAGAAGCTTATGGTTGTGCTGGTCTGTATAGAGAAGCATTAGACCAGTTTAAACGTATGAAATCAAAAGGTTTTGAGCTGACCCATTTCAACTTTGGTATGGTTTTATCAATTTTCAGTAGGGGTGGATTTGTTGATGAGGCTATCCAATTATTTAATAGCAAGAGACAAAAGCAGGATGTAAAAGATTCTGAAGAGCACTACAGTTGCATTACGGACCTGTTATTCAGATTATCAGCTTGACATCATCAATGGTTTGATGGCGCTGCAGCAGCGATGGCATCCAGGAGGGCAACTGAGTTTTGCCACTGTGATAACTGGTCCGATGCTGTACTTGTCATAGCAATAAGAAGTTACTAGCAGAAACAGGAGAAATGTATTTCTTGACTACAATGATTATAGTACCTGCATTATTTCATGCTCACTAAAAAGTGATAATAGACATGCAGAAGTTATCTTGAATTGTGCTGTCCACCTGCCTCCTTGTCCTAAACATTGAAGGAATCACAGAAAAACAGAAAGAGGCACAGCAATTCATAATTTATTTAGCAAAATCAGAGACTAACACGCAACCAAAATAATTTAAAACTTCACAAGCCAACAGGACCAAGAAGCTCATACCTCCAATATTAAGTAAATATCAGCAGTTAAACTTCAACCAATTAGTTATTGTTATTCTCAATAACTAATGTAAACGCAAAGAAGAATTGCAACCTTAACAAATTTTACTCTCCAACAAGAGCAAATCCATGACTACTGAGACCCAAATATTAAGGCACAATAAAATGATTCCGAATAGAAGGCTTGATATTGATGAGCTCCTTATTTTGAACTATCAAGCAAATGGATTCATTATTTATTGCATAAATTATGTACTAAATATCAAATTCTCCTAAACAAAAAATGTCAAATTCTCGTATGCTTCTAAACATTAAACCCCTCAGCACGCAGACACTGAATATGAGCTTCAACCCACTTTGCACAGGCAGCTTCACCATGTTCTACAATGCATTCATCTCTCTGCTTTTTAGTGTCAGGGCAAGCACAACATATCTTTTTCTTTGGTTTAAAATCAGATGCTGGTGACACAAGGGGTCCTTGATTCACATTCTGTGGGTCTAACAAAGACGACGACTGGTTCTGTGGTGAGATGACACTCTCTGAAGCACCCATAATAGGATTTCCTGGATGAGAATATGCTTTGGCAGGTAAGTATCATAATAAAAATACTTAAAGAAAACAAGAAAGGATAGAATGAATGAAAAGAAAACAATTCAAAAGATAAAATATTCAGTGAGGAATTGAGTATTTATATGTTTGTGCACCGTAAGGACACAAACACGGAAACCAAAACCGAAAAGAAGCAGTCTAACGAGGTGAGAAACTATAACTAAAGGCAGGTTAAAACTCCCAATCAGCCTTGAATGCGAATCCGTCACTTTTTAGGATGGCCAGGGGCATCTGGGCAGAGGTGAAATCCCCCAAAAGAGGGGGAGGTTGACTGGAACTAGTAAGGTGCCAATGCAAGGCTTAAGTTGGGAGACAAGAAAAACGGGGTATATCGTAGCCATGGTAGGGAGCTCAAGTCGGTAAGCCACACAACCCACTTTCTCTTGCACCTTGAAAAGAGAATAAAAATGAAAGGCCAACTTTTGGAAGTGTTGGGGCTGCCACTGAATGTTGGAGGTAAGACACTAGTTTAAGATAGACAAGATCATTCACCTGGAACTCATGCTCAACATGGTCTCTGTCATAATCTAGCTTCATATGTTCTTGGGCACAGGCCAAATAATGCTTAAGGCACTTCAACACTTTACCTCACACTACGAACGTTTGCTCCAAATGAACAATATGAGTAGTGCCTAATACACAGGCTGGAATAACTAGAGGTGACCATCCGTACAGTGGCTAAAATGGAGACAATTGCTACTACAGGTATAAGGTTCAAGGGATAGGTTTTCCTTCACCGTCTACATCATTACCTATGTCTAATGTTTTATCTGTTCCACAGTTTCCCTTGGGCCTTATGTCTGTTTGCCAAATTACCAAAAACTTTTATATCCTTTTATCCTTCATAGTATTTTTTTTTTTTAAGGACAACCAGACCAAGCAGATGATTGATGGCAGCCATTAAAGAGGGGGACTTCAGCAATACCCACATCATCACAGCATGTTTTACAATGGCACAATTGGCTGGGACATCCCTCATTGACCTTGTTACATTCCTTAGTAGAGGTAAAAGGTCCTTCTATTGTCTAGAGAGTTATTGTCAGAGATTTGTTAAAAATGTCATCACCATCACAGTTGCTATTTCTGATTTGATGAAGAAAGATGCTTTTGAATGGACTCCACATGCTTCTATTAAGGTACTGCTTACTAGTGCACCATGCGTATCCCTACCAGATTTTAACCTCTTGTTTGAATTGGATTGTGATGCATCTAAGGTAAGAATTGGGGCTGTTTACAGTTAAAATTAAAGAACTATAGGCTTTTTCCATGCTAAGTTGAGTGGAGCTACACTTAACTATTCTCCCTTAATCTTGAGTTTTATGCTATTGAGAAGGTTTTAATGTTTTTCAGGCATTATCTGATTCACAAGGAGTTTCTGTTGTATTCTGATCATCTGAGGCACTAAAGCACATTAATGAACAACAAAAGCTGCATCCAATACATACCAAATGGGTAAAAGGAAATTTTGGTAAAAGCACATTTTCAATCTAACTCTTTGTCGATGTAAAGGAGGAAAGGTCAATTGTCAATTGATAGACGAACCCTGTAAATTTTGCATTATTTTACAGTTCTAGACTCTGGGTTGCTCAACAGATTACCATGATCCGTTCCCAACAAAAATCTATATTTCCATGAAACAGCAAAGAAGATTCGAGCAGTTTACCTATGCAAGATTAAAAGCTGGACTTTTCTTGTTAGAACCGGCAGGAAGATGGAATATCACCGATAAAGCTTATGATAACGACTATTGAAGCATACAAGCAACCGTTCCTTGGCTCCCTAAATCACCGGGAGACATTTTGAAGAACCTAGATGTCCTCTGCAGCCTTATCTTACTAAAAATGCTCGCTCGACTTAAATCATAAAGAAAACCCAACCCCTGTGATTTTAAGTAGCCATTTGTTTTAAAAAAAATCTCGAATATAGTCGTTATTCATGACCTATAATCGAATATCAAATCCCATACAGAATCAATTCTCGTAGACCTAGTGAACAAACCTGGGAGTCAAGAGAAACCAATAATACAAAAGGCAGAGTCGAGACAGAGAGAGTATATGATTTACCGTCAAAGTTAGTGATGCAACGGCGACGGTGGCGAGAATTCGAGGAAGTGCACGACGAGAGGGCTGTTAAAGACAGGTCCCAGAGGTGTAATCCGACCGCTTCACTCCGAAAATTCTCCCGAGGAAATTTACTCTTCCGCAAGAGTACTCAAAGTCGTCAGAGTCCCTAAGAATTTTTTTCCCTTGCTTTTTTCTTCTAGCATGTGGATGTGTTCAACACATTTACATGCCATCATCAGTATCCTATTGGCGGAACCTTTAAGCAAAGGGTAATTTCTATGAGAGGGGATATGGAAGAGTTCATATTTGTTAGTGTAGCTCAAATAGATTTAGGTAGTGATCTTAGGCATGGTAAATTGAGTAAATACTAGTGGAAAATAACTTTAATGACTATGCAATACTCGTACTTCCACAGTGAGTTTAGGTATCATAAATTGAGGAAATACTAGTGGAAAATAACTTTAACTAGAAAGAGGTGATTATGCAATACTCGTACTTCCAAAATGAGTTTAAGCATTGTAAATTGAGAAAATATTAGTGGAAAATAACTTTAATTGGAAGGAGGCGACTATGCAATACTCTTACTTCTAAAGTGACCTTTTTAAAAAAAAAAAAAAAACTAGGGGACACTATAACGGTAGAACTTAATAAATATTATAAGAATAATTTTTTTGCAATGACCACAATTTTTCGAAGTTTAAGTATGCGGAAGATATACAACCAAGTAACAAAAACACAAAACTTGAAAACAACATTGAAGCAAGATATTGCATATCTTGAACGAGCATATCATAAAGTGATTAAGTCGAACCAAAACTTTTTTTATTATAAGACAAATTTGGCTAAAAAATTAAATTTTAGGAGAAAAGGAAATTCAATTCGTCAATGATAGGAGAGATAATTGGAGAGAAAATAGGAAAAAATGAGAGATTTTCTACAGAACTAACCTTTAGTACTTCTGATATCAATATATCCCAAAATATAGCTTAGAATCACAAAAAGTTTGTTGCTTAAAAAACTAAACTCAAATAGCTTTAATTTGAAACTTAATTTGACATAAAAATATTCGTTCTTGAATCTTTTTATGACCTTTTGATTTTCTTCATTTAGTAATTTGACTCTTATTGACTCCAATGGGAATATCTCCTTAAATATAAATCAAATTGGCATAAAATTCTCTCCTTCTGAAAATAGATTTCGATAACTTTCATCCAGTTATAACTTTTCTTCATAAAATATACTTATTTTGATATAAAGAATCTGATAGATTTTGGACTCTATAATCTGGCCGAACTAAATCCTCTTTCTTCTTTGGCTTGTTTGATCATCAACTCTTCCGAGATCGATATTTCCATCTAGAAATATCAGATTGAGAATTGGTAGGATAGATTAGAAAAAAAACTTATAGATCTTTCTTTTGATATACATTTCTCCATATAAAGTCTCATTCTTGATGGTATAAACCGTCTTAAAAATTGAAGTTTTGTATTGCTGCTCAAACCTCTCTTATAGTTTGACTTTTACTGCTTCAAATATCAATTTCTCTTTGTAGAAAACTTTGATTGCCAAAATATTTTTGGATTTGGAAAGTAAACTCAAAGATATTTCCGTCAACATATGATTTTAAATATCAAAAGCTTAGTATAGAGGTGAGAACACAAAGAAAATAATGGGTCTAGGGATAGGACCAAAAAAAAAAATAGCCTACGAACCTAAACTACTTGAGATGCTATATCAAAATAAGATCACATTATCTTTGTGGGTTGACCAAGTCAACTCACAGAACCCGCTCTGATACCATGTTGAATTTATGGAAAAGGGAAAAATTTCACTGACTTCATATAATTTGAGTACATGAGCCTCTATTTATAATAAAGGAAACAATTAGACTACCCTTGTCCCAATTACATCTAAAGTTAAACACTAAAATATATGTCTTAGAACAATTGAATAACTAAACATAAATAAAAGACTAACATAACTAAAATACCTTTAACTCGGACTCTTCTATGAGACTTCTTTCTATGAAACTCTTCTTAGAATCCACCATATTAATTTTGGTTATGTAAAACCTCTTACAATGAAAGTCATATAATATATATATGCTCTTCAACATAAACAAGACTAAACTATTTGCCCAACCATACCCTCAAGAAGAGGGTATTGACTACAATGAGATTTTAACTATTAGAATTTTATTAGCCTTTGCATGTTTCAAAGATTTTACTCCATATCAAATGGATGCGAAATTAGTATTCTTGAATAGACTAATTAAAGAATAGGTATATGTAACTTAACCACCTGGTTTTGAAGATTTTCAACTTCAAATCCATTTCAATCATGTACATGAACTTCAACTTCATATTTGGTGTTAGTGTGGACGAGTTCATGTGCACTGGAAAAACAGTTTCCAATGTTAGTGGCCCAAAACAAGAAATATGACAAAAACAAGAAAATGAGTAACTTGTAATAATATACTTAAATAAAACATAATACCTAAACACCAAATTAGGTAAAACAAACATGAATACTACACAAATAAGTAATTTAATGTATAATTAAAATATATTAATATACTAATTAATTAAATTATATATTATATTATTTAATGATTGCAATTTATTGTACATTAATACAATAATTACATGAGCCAATTAACTATGCACATGATTAATTATAAAAAAAATTAAAAATAACGGAAAAAATATAATAAATTAAGTTATTAATTTGTTAATAACATAATATATACTTTAACATAAAAAAGGAATGATTAAACAAAAAGAATTGATCAAATGCTAACTTCAACACACAATATATTTTTATGTATTATTAATTAATAATATTTTTTTCGTTAAATTTAAAATCATTGGTTTTATTAATTATAAAAATAGGTTAATTAAACCAAAATAAATATAATGAATAAATAAATAAATTATTTTATTAATAACACAAGATGGAATTTTTACTTAGTATTAATAATATTTCCACAATAATATAATTTTTTTTTGAAACTGAGTTGACCTGGATTAACTCGGCTGAACTTGGGCGGGTCTGGTTTGAGACTCGGGCATAACCAACGGCTTAATTTTTCCTAACTTAGGAAAAATTAAATCAACATCTTCTTCCTCATGGCGTTGCGATAGGGGCTATGAGATGGAGGCGACCCTGCAACGGAGACGACGCTACGCCGCAGGCACTGCAACAGAGGCGCCCTGATATGGAAAGGGGCCGCTGCGAGGGCTACGATGGAGGCGGTGAAGCGACGGAGATGTCGGGACAGATCGAGAGGGAGAAGAGAGCGGGAGAGAAAGAAAAAAAAATTCAGCCTCTCACGACGACGCGTCCCGCTGGCTTCATTCAGATGATTAGTAAAATATTATGAAATCCGAAATCCCGAAATTAAAGTGTGGGTGTTATCCTCCTATTTATCTGATTCAACAATATGAATCAGGCGCTAGTGCTCCACTTGAATAATGCGGTTGAAGTTCGTCTCCTGATTCAAATTGAATAAAGCCCTCTAATAAAGCTTTGTAAGAGTTAGGTTGATCATGAAATGCTTGAGTAACATCAATTGAAGGAAATATAAACACTTTATATGAAGAGCTCTTTGTACTAATACTTATCAAAATACTCAAACACAAACACATCTGACTCTCATTTTGTTATTATATATTAGTGTAAAGTTTTCCAATCCAAATATGAGAATTTTAATTCCAAAACAAATTGTCTACATTGCCAAATCTATTTGCCACTAGGTCCTTGAGAAATAGTCTTTTGGACTCTTTCGAATGACGCCCCTTTACCCCCCAACCGGTACGTGGCGGAGACATTCTCAACCCGCCCGTTTTCCACAACGAACGGTCCGGCTTAGGTCGCCACGCGTAAGTCCAAAGCAAACGTGTACGGACGTTAAAAAGAGCTGGCTCCAGTAGTGCAGACCGTTGGATGAGAACATCCGACGGTCATGCTTCTCTCTATTCCGTGTTGGTTCCATTTAACGCATTCAAGCGCGCCACATGGAAAGGCCTGTACGAGCTAATAAATATCCGGGCATATTTGGTAATTTACGGTTTTACCTATTCTGGAAATATCGAATCTCTCGGAGTAAGGGTATTTTGGTCATACTAGTACATTTTCCGCCTTTGTCCTCCGAATTAAGGAAAATCATGAGACCTCGCTAATAGCTCAAAGAGATAAGGGTATTTTCGTCATTGACCATCCGTACCTTATTGTTCGTAGGGGGATTCTTTATAGATAATCCAGAAAAGTCTTTCCCAACCTAAGGAGCACCTAATCTTATATTGGTCCCCGTAAGACAAGGGCCATGTTAAATGGTGGTCTTCCCTAGGCTTTAGTGCTTATTGTTTTTCAATGAGGGAGGGATCCCCCACCCTACTACCCAATGTAATGGTAACGGGGATTCCTCCATCATCATTCCAAGGGAGAAGGCAATAACCCCTCCTCCCCTCTTTATTATTTTAATGATAACAAAATTAGTAACATGAAAGTGTGCTACTAACAATGTTATCGGTGTATTTTAGACATATGTCTTCTAGCACAAATATTAATGAGGTCTATAGAAGAAGCTCAAAATATAAGGATTATCAATCAAGTTGGCAAGTCAAGACCTGAAGCAAAAATACATTGAAGATTGTTGCTTCTAACAAGAATTTACATCGAAGACTTGAAAACATAGAGTTAAAGTCAAATAGAAATATATCAAGAACTTTGGCCATATAAGTAGATAGCCAATTAAACTTCAATTCTTAAGTACATCTATGTTATGGAGCTTTAGGGCATGAAATATTTCAACACCATGTTTTACCAAATGCATATAAATGTTTTATAATAGCAAAACCCTTAAAAATAGTCTATGATATGATCAATCATCTAAAATGCAGTCTGGCATAACTTATAAAGCATGATCGATCATTCACTCAAGCATGATCACACGGAATGTTGTCAGGATGATGCTCTAAAGCATGCTTGATCATCCCATATTGCATGATTGATCAATCAAATTGGGTTGATCGATCAATGAGTTTTCTGAAATGTTGAAACTAGATGATTGATGCTATAAATGATCAATAAGCTTAGATAACCTAAAAAAATATAGTTGTTATATAATGGTCGATCGATCATACCTTTTTCTTGACATGTTAAAAATGACTAGTTTGGATGAGAAACTTATAATAGGCCCCCAAACTCGTAGAGGACTAAGAGTCTTATATTAGCTTACCAAACCTCTGGAAAAATTCTTTTTAGCTTAAAAATCTAATTTTACCCTTTAACATAGAAAAACCTTAAAATTTCCCAAATCTTCCTTATATCTTCATTCTCTTTGCATTCAATAATTTCATAAAGCTCTAAACAATTTGTCTCACGTGCTTAAAGTTTTGGAGGTTTGGATCTCACTTGGAGAAGGGTTATCACTACGGAAAAAAAATTGTAAGTTTGTTTCTATTTCTTGTATTTTCTATTTTATTTTGTAGATTTTCTCTAGTACCTTGAAGCTAGATCAATTGACATTCTAGAACCTAAAATCTAGAAAGGGAGTGGCCACTAGAGCCGAAATCTAGTCATTATTGAATCTCTTGGGGAGAGATCAATTTGTGTAATTGGGGATTACAAATGGGATACGGATAGTCAAAATCTCTTTGTATTTTCTAGCTAATAGAGTAATTAGTAGAATTTTCGTGAGCAAAACTTCTTACGTGGTGATTGTCATTTAGAGCAATATCAAGAACAAAAAATCATTGTCTTCTATGGTGTTTGTTTGTTTATTATTTGCCAAACATTATTTTAGCACTCCATTCGCGTTAATGTTTTAACTTAAAATCTCAATTCACTCGCCTTTTGAGAAGCCACCTTGGCCAACAAGTTTTACCCTTATTTTAGGTCATTTTTGTTTCTAACCTCAATAAGGGATCGAGTTTTTGAACCCAATTCAATCAATTAGTCAAGTTTTGACCATATTTAGGGTCTTTTGTGTTTTTTACTTTGGATATATGACCAATGGCTATTGAACTGGATTCAAGCAACCGGTTAGATTTGAATTTTATAATAGTATTTTTATTATAAATTTCAAATTAAAGGGACCAAGGGGTTTCCTTCATATCCTTGTCATTTGTTTGTGTACACAAGGGTGAGCCCCTCACATAGAGAGGAGGGCAGCCTTGTCATTCTCACAAACATGGATGTTGCCTCCCTTAGGTCTGATGAATTGGAGAAGGGGAGATTGGTCTAGTTTGATCAATAACACCTATCTAGGATGATGTTTGATTTTTTTTTAACTTTTATATTAAAATTATGATAAATTTTTAGAATAAATTGAGACATAATCATAAAATTCAACTACCCAAGTCCTTCCACTAGGTTGAAAAAGTGCAATACGGTGGAGGAGGGTAGGGCACCCCTCTACCCATGGTGGGAGAGGAGCAGGGTAGTGTCCCTTCCCCAAGTAAAAATGGTTGTTCTCTCCCTTGTGCAAGAATTGCTATGCCCCCTATTCTCATATGATTTTAAGCAAAAAATTGGTTTTTAACTTGGCAAATGTTGAAATATTTGTTTGTATCGACCGGGTCAGTCCTTATATAAGATCCGTGCGGTTGCTTTCCTAAAAGGTTCGAGCCTTTTAGTGCATTAGTTTCAACATGGTATCAGAGCAGGTTGGTCTCGAGTTCGAATCCCGCTTTCACCGAATTTGTCCTGAGTTTTTCCAGGAATTTGTCCCGGGTTTTTTCCGAATTCGGGGTTTTTAGGTCAGGTTAGAACAATTTTTTCGTGAAACTCAATCGAATGCCCACCTTATTCACAACCATAAGTATTTTTTCTATTTCCTTGTCAAATTTTTGTTTTTCATTCTGCCTTTGACAAATTTCTACTCTCATAATAAAGAGAGTTGAATAATATTTTTAATTTAAGTTTGAGATTTAATGAATCACAAACTTTAAATAAACTTATTTTTATATTTCTTCACATCTTTATGTTTTTTACTTTTCTAACCTTTTCAAAAAAAATAAATAAAGTAAAAAAATCACATTACGGCCACGTGTCTTAATAATACAAGGTTACATGGAGAATGAGGGGATAAGGAGTTCAGTTTAAGGTGGGCATGCAAAGCAAAGGGAGCCACCATAATCTGTCCCTTTCAAATTCGAAAGGAAAGGCGGTTCATGTTTCGAAATAATGTGACAATATTACCCCTGATTCCGACAAAACCGTCTCGACTTCACAATTCCCTAAAAAAAAAAACATTAAAGAAAGTAAAGAAAGAGCCAGAAAGGCGACGGAATCCTAATTATACACGTCTCTTCATTGTTTCTGAAACCCTAACGCCAGTCGAGTCCGACCGCTCCTCTCTCTAAAAGCCAACGAAGAAAGAGAAATTTCGGGAAAAAAAAATAAAAGGCCCCTGATTTTGTCCGGATTTTACTATCGAAACCTTGGCCTGATCTCTCTCTCTGTAAACAACCAAATCGAACGAAAACAGACTTGATTTATCATTTTCTTCTTTTCTTGTTTGTTTTTTTTCTCTCTTAAGTCGGAGAAGAAAGTTCCGGTCGTTTCGGCCTTTCGTTGGAGGTTTTTTTGAAAGTTTTCTGGAGTTCCTTCTATTTTTTTTTTCCTTTACTTTCTAAGAAGGAACGTCGCAGGATCTAGCCATGGTTGTTAATGGTCGCCCCGTGAAGAGGATGAAGAGGCGCGTGACTGCGGATCTTTATGATTTTTTAACTTTTCCGGTAACCGACGACGAGTTCAACGGCGTCTATGAGGATCCGTTTAGGACCAACGTGAAAGCCTTTCTTTCGAAGCACGCCAGGCTCCCGCCGCTCTCGTCCCTCTTCTCTCCGTCGGCGGTGCCTCACCTGCTGATGTGGCAGATCGCTTTCCGGATCGGAGACGTGGAGACGAGCGGAGGTGCGGATTCCTCGTCGCCGGCGCCGGTCGTCTCTCTCGATGTCGTCGAGGAGGACGTGACGAGGTCCAGATCTCTTTATTGCGACCAGTGCCGAGTTGTTGGTGAGTATGATCCATCTTTTCTGGATTGTTTTACCGAGTCAGGTTTTCTGGATACGGGGAAACCGACCGCAGGCCGCCTGTCCATCTCGTTTCGAACTTTTTTTTTTTTATGGAAGGATTCAGATGGGACTGTCTTACCATAAGATGCGCATGAGAGACTTTCCTAATCCTGGACACTCGGAGTGGCCATCATAGCAAAGCTGAATACCGAATACAAAGCATAGCTGACCGTTGATTTTTCCGGAAGAAATCCTGGACGGAGAGTATCCATCAAAGACTGTTTTTGAATTGCCGTCGGACGTTCAGGATGTTTTTCATATGCTATGGTGCGGGTGGGTCCAGTTAACCTTTTTAGCGGTTGTCCCTGTCGGATGACGGATAGGATTTCTTTCCGTTTCTCATCCCACTTGTCCACGACGTTATGTGACGTGGACTATAAATGGATGGGTCCCACCCTATGCTTCGCTGGCTGAGATGGCCCCTCCAATAGGAACCTGCTAACTAAGCAGTCACCATTTGTTGATTGGGACCAGCTTAGTTTACTAGTTTGAAATTCTTTAATTAGGATTCATTTGCCGTTCTGTATTCAGGTTGGAGTGGTCATCCGGTGTGCGGGAAGCGTTACCACTTCATTATTCGGTCGGATAGCAGGTCTGTTAATGGGCATCAGCAGGCGTGCGCGAGATGTGGGTCATTGCTCCTTTCCTTTGATTCGAGGTGACTTGCCGGTTCTTATTGTCGTTTCTCTATGATTTTCAAGTGCTTTTGTATTTTTTTTTGTTTAATCGACTGGTTCCCATTCAAAATTCGATTAAGCTCGGATAATTCTTCACTTAACCACTCTTTGGAGGCTTTGTATTGTAGTTGGCTTCGAGGATGGAAAAGAATCAGAAGAAAATATTTATGCTCTAGTTTATTTGTCCTCTTTGTGAACATTTTCCGAGATGTTGCTATTATTTTTTTGTTTTTTTTTTGTTTTTGAACTCCAAATTCCAACATCAGCTTCAACTGTCTAAAATATTTTATTTATTTTAATTTATTTTATTCAGGTGTAAGTCATGTAACTACGAGTTTACTCCAGACGATCTGGAAGACTGGGCCTACCTTCAGCTGGAAGATTCAACCCATCTGTTGCACGGCGTGGTGCATGCGAATGGGTATGGCCACCTTCTCAGAGTAAATGGTAGGGAAGGTGGATCTAAGTTTCTGTCGGGTTCTGATATCATGGACTTCTGGGATCGGCTGTGTAAAATGCTCCGAGTCAGGTGAGGCTTTTTGTTTAGCTACTTCCTCGCTAGTTTCATTCACCTGCCTTTTGTAATTGGAACTTCCTGGCTTGTATTAACCTGGAGTAGAAAGAGAGATTCATTTCTGTTCTTAGATAGCAAATAGAAAAGCAGAAAGTTATTAAAGAAGGTTGTTTTCTGTTTTTGCTTTTAAAGCAACTAATTCCAATCCTTGCATTTGGGGCTCCTATTGTAGTGAGAATTAAAATGCAGTCAAGAATCCTAATGAGAATCTGTATATGCAGGAAGGTTAGTGTTATGGATGTATCCAAGAAATATGGAATGGAATTTCGGTTGTTGCATGCAGTTATCAATGGCCAGCCTTGGTATGGCAACTGGGGTTATGAGTTTGGAGCAGGCAGTTTTGGCTTGACCTTGAATGCTTACCTAGCAGCGGTGAAAGCCCTGTCGGACATGCCATTAAGTCCTTTCTTTACACATGGGCGAGGTCCAAGAAGCCGTCTTCAAGATATGGTGGGTTTCTACTGGTCTTTATCAGAACATAGACTTGAAACAGTGAGGGATCTCTTCAGCTTCGTCATGAGTCTCATCCGCAACATACACAAGCAAGCTGGTGTTGATGGAAAGAGACAAGGCCAATTTTCCCTGCCTTTGTGCCTATGGACAGAGGAAGATGTGAGTAAAGTTGAAGCCGCGATGGTTAAAGTTCTTCGTGCCGTTGGGAGGTCTCATTGGGTGGCATGGCGAGCTCTAAGGGGTGCAGTATGCAGGGCAGGGCCGCCAGAGCTGCTTGATTATTGCTTGAAGTTGTTAGGTGGTCGGTCATTTGATGGAATGCATGTTGAAGTACGGCGGAATCCTAAGACAGATGTGGTCGAGTACAGGTACTGTTCTTCTCAAATCGTCGCTTAGAAGCTCTTTGTGATGTCATCTGATTTCTTTTTTGTTGTTGTTTCACAGGCTGAGTGTTGGAACTCCACTTCCAGATAGCAAACCTCAATCTGATACTCAAAGTTGCTTGATGGTATCGGAGGAAATACCAAATTGCCCATCCGAAGTTCAGTTACTCCGTGACCTTAAGTTCTTATACGATGCCCTTCTTTATCCTCAAACCATGTTGAACTATGGACCACGCTCTACCAGGGATCTTGCCTTCGGTTCTGCTGTTAAGCTCCTTGACTGTAAGCAGTTCCTGAAACATTATGATGCGCAATATCTCACAATACATAATCCATTTGCAATACAACTACTTTGTCAAGTGGATCTGGTTGATCAACCAAAAGATTATACAGCCCCGCCACCTGAGCATGTTGTTTTACCGGTTACTGCTACCGTGGGAGATCTCAAACGAGAGGCAACAATAGCTTTCCAAGATGTTTATGTTCTTTTCAGGAGGTTCCAGGCTGAGCAGTTACTTGATTATGGCCATCTGGATGATTCAACTCAAGTGAAGCTACTTGTTGGGCTGAAAGGCTCAGTGAGGGTTTGTGGGAGATGTCACACAAATCATGGCCTCTACCGATTTCGGATGGAGCGTGGAACTGAGAACTGGGTTGTTGATTGCACATGTGGAGCTAAGGATGACGATGGTGAAAGAATGTTGGCTTGTGATAGTTGTGGGGTTTGGCAGCATACAAGATGTGCAGGGGTACCTGATACAGAAGTGGTTTCTGCGAAGTTCATTTGTGTCAAGTGTGGAGGCCCTTCACCTGATGTCCCAATAATCAGCAGCCGATGTAGGGACGAACTGGAGGCAGTCCCAGTCGGCAATCGGTTCGCAGCTGCACCAAGCATGGGATGAGTTTGAGAATGTAAATTCGACAATGTACAGAATCAGTTTTCTTTTTTTTTGTTCTTCTTTTTTTGTCCTCTCTCTGTGTTGAGGGGTTTTGTATAGCTCTAATTCAAAGTAGAAGCAGCTTTTGTAAACCTTTTTTGAAGCTTTTAAATCTAACACAAACCCTTTAGTCAGAAGGAAGATTTTTACTTACAGTTTGGGCACTCTCTTAGTAGAAATTTTGGAACATCCATTTTTCCAGCCTCTTCATTCGTGTAGGAATATTACTCCCCCTGCAGCATGGCAGACACCAGTCCATTAAGGGTAAAAACCAATTTGCTGAGCGTTCAAAGTGAACAAACGCGGATGTAATGAATCATAGATTCAACTCATTTTGGCTGGTCCCATGCAACTAAATGAGGTTATATGTCTACTACCAAAGAGTTCACTAATGCAATTCAGACCCAACAACCACAGTAATTTTTACTTTTCAAGCAACTGTTCGATAGATTACAACAAAATTTAGCACCTATATGATTTCAATGTCACGTAGTTTTACACAAGCTCATGTGATGCAATCTTTGTTTTACAAGCCCACCTGTTCAACTTGGGTCATGCCTGGTTGACCTGAATGATGTCATAATTTAAATAATAACATTAACCAACAAAAAAAAATAATGGCTCTATTGAAGAAAAAAGCTTCCTAATTTGGTAGAGAGAGAGAAACTTGATGCAATAACATACATATTGGTAGGAATTGGTCCTTAATTTTAGAGAAGAAATTAAGAGGTACCAGTTATAGCATTAACGAGTTAATACAAACAACATGAAGATATAGAGAAGATAAACTAGTTAAACATGTTGATGCATTCAGAGATTTGGATAAGAGCAGGTCGTGAAATGCCATGGAAACAACAGACTATGGTATTAACAAAATTAAGTAATTATCAAGAAGGGCTTACCTCAATAAGTAAAACAAACAAGGACGGAAGGAAAATCACCAGAAACATTGAGCAAAATATTGCTCATAATCCTGCAAAAATTCAATATATAGAGAAACTTCTATTGGGGGGAGCCCATTCATTCAAGCAAAAACTGTCCATAGTGGAAAACTGCTAGAATGTATTACTGTGGAGGTTTGACAACGGCAACAAACAAGTCCTTTTATAAACTTTTGATCAGATATAACAAAGTAACAATTTGGTCACCACATAATTATCTATTCCCTGCATTATATACAAGTAGCTAATGTATTCAAACTAGTTACCTAATGGAAGAAATTTCCCAATAACAATTGTGGCGAGCTCTCTTCCTCTTTCCTTTGAGTCTTGAGGTTTGGCCTCTCAATCTTCCTTTGGAGCACTTCATTTTGGTTTTGATAAAATTCCACCATTTTGAATTTCTTTTTCTGAAAATATTTTAACAACAAGTTTACCCGTGGGACATTCTTATTGACTTGTATGATTCAAAAGACCTGAATTGCTCAATCACCAAGGTTTTGCTCATCTTTTGCAGGCTGTCTGAATGATCTTAAAAAATATGTTTTGACAATTTGAATTTTTTTTAAAAGAATACTCTGGGCAGTTGTGAACTACTCATACTCCATCATCTTATAAAAATTGGTCAAAAGTAGAACGCAATGTACATAACCACAACCATTATCTTTCTTCAACAGACTTTGCAGTTGGGAACTTGAGTTTTTTCTATGATTTATATCCAATTAGTTAGAACTGTTACAGTTTCATAATTTATACCAAATTAGTTAGAACTGTTACAGTTTCATCGTTAGCCAGTATCAGTGGCAGAATAATTGATCTGACTCTATCCAATCATTGAGAGGCAAAAGCATAATCTAAACAATCAATAGCATTTCAATTTCTTCACCAGTATACTAGCCAACAACGAATCATCCCTAATTGCAGTTTCTATCATCAGAAGGAAGAAAAGAATACCAAACCTAACATATGCCCAAAAATCAGGAAATATATAGATCAAATAATAAGCTTGAAACTGAACCACAGGTGTGGTTCACATAAATTCCAGACTAAAAAGAAGCTAGAAGTTTGTCTCTAATTAGAGCATAATTTTTTTATTTTTTTTTTAAAATGCATAAGCTGATTGGGAAGTTCTCAGTGAATATAATCTCATAGAACAAAAAAAATAAAAAAATAAAAAATCCTATGATACTATTTATCAATTATCACAGAAAGCCTCTTCATATTCATCAAGATTATAGACAAAATCAGATACAATGAACAACCTGTAATATGTAATTAGCAGCATAAAATACATAATTAGAAATTAAGCGATCAGACAGTCAACCTCAATCAGAATAAGTGAATCTAACCTAAAACCTAAATAGTCGAATAAAGAACAAAAAAGAAAAAAAAAATCTCTAGAGCATCAACGTGTAGCATTTCCCTCGATATAAAAGCGCTAAAAATTTCACACAAACCCACTTAAACCTGCGAAATTCCCAAAGCCTCGGAATTAAATTGCAAATCCGTGCAAATCTCCCACATTAGACACTCCATCAAGATGACGACTTGAAACGATGATCGAGTCAGCAAACAGAGAAATTACAAACGAAAAGAAAGAAAAAACTAAAAATAGGTAGTATACAATAAATTGAGCTACCGAGGTAATCAAGAGACAAAGCGATGAGCAGAAGAGAGGCAACGGATACCTATTGTTGCTTGGACAGGATTAGCGGAAAGCAGATGGTGCATTCGATTGAGAAAGTCGTGATAGGTGAATGGAGACGACAAACTTCCATCCATTCGAAAAGAAATTCAACCAAGAAATTCTCTCCTAGGTTTCACAGCAACAAGTCATGTGATTTTCATCTGTCTTTCGTCTCCTGAATTTAAATAGGTTGCCCAGTGAGGTAGGCAAATGCTAAGAAAAGTAAAACAGAGGAGCCAGGCGACGCGGAGATGAACGGTTGGCGTGGAGCAGTGGTCGGCGACTCGGAGTCGTCCGAGGCAGCCTACGTTCACCACGGAGTCACCCAACTCGTCCTTGAAAATTGTTAGGAAAATTTATTGATTATATATTAATTGATACTAAATCTACCATTAGTAGATCAAAGATGTCACTTTCATGATTCATAATCTGTCTTCACATATTATTCTTGTTGGAAGATAGGGCCCAAACCCACACGACCAAGGAAGACCCACAAATCAAAGAGAAGACTCATAGGCCTACATACAATGATGAGAGGATGGTAAATAAAAGGTCATTTTATAGAGATAGCATTGATGTAATTAAGTTAAAGTTTTAGGGTTAAAATCCTAAACCTTAAGTTCAGGGGTATTATTGTAAAATAATAGTTTTATTAATCTATAAATAGAGCTTCAGGGGGAGGGTTAGGACATCAATTCCATAACCTTTTCTTCCTCTATTTTTCACCCAATGGTTCTCTCACCCTTTTTCTCTATGAGCTAAATTCATGGAGTACTCAAAATCAACAACCCTAAATATGCCCTTAACTTAAATATAATAGACCAAGGTTCATTTTTCGATCTTTCATGATTTTCGTCCAAGAAAAAATGAGAATGGAAATAGAATGAAGGTATGCTTCTCTCGCTCCTTGTCGCTTATGTTCTCTTGCCTTCGGTTTTCCTTTTCTAAATCATATTTCTCTTTCCTTCCTCACATCTCTTATTTTTTTCCTTTTTTTTTTTCTCTGAGGGTATGTTTAAAACCCCTAGAAAAGAAAAGAAAAGAAAAAAAAATGAGAATTTGATCATTATTATTCCAAAAAATAGTTAGTGAAAATGAGATAATGATCAAATTTTCTTTTTCACTACCCATTTTTTTGGAATAATAATGGTCAAATTCTCATTTTCTTTTCTTTTCCATGGGATTTCAAACAGAACCTAAAAGTGTAACTCTAAAGTTTCAATTCCAAGAGCACTTATCCTCAACTGCCCACAAACTATCATCTTTTCGTTATTCCTTTCAACAATGACCTCTTCTTTATATTATTCATTTTATCTCTCTTTTTGCTCCCTTCTCTGGCAAATGCTCCTCCTTGCATAGGCTTTGTAGAGCCAAAGGTCACCTACATGCCATTCCAATTTCTGAAATTCAATTTGAAATATGGGTACTAGGGTTTCTACAAACCTCGATAGTTCCCATGGAGGCGTATCAAGGAAAAAAAGAGAACCTTGACCATGTTAGTGGCCAATTCTAAGTGTTAAAGAAGATAATGACACTTTATGTCATTTAAAGATTGAGTAACATGAAGATGTAATTATGTCAATTCTTTAAGTCATTTTACTTTACTCGTGTACTAGGGTTTTATGTGCCGGGGCAGGCATCATAATGTGCCCTCAACCCTAATTCACTCTAGCCTCTCTTGTTTTCTCTCCTACTCCATCTCTCTCCTTTTCTTCTTCTTCCACCTTTTACCTACAAACCCTCAGTTCTCTAAATATGCAGCCCCAGAATCTAAAACTATGGGTTTGTTTAGACCTCCATCGAAAAGAAAAGACAATGAGAATTTGACCGTTATTATTCTAAAAATAGTTAATGAAACGGAGAATTTGATCATTATCACATTTTCACTAACTATTTTTGGGAATAGTAATGATCAAATTCTCTTTTTTTTTTTCTTTTTTTCTAGAGGTGTCAAACAGACCCTGTGTTTATGAAAATGCTATTATGATTCTTCTAAAACACCCTATTCTTTGACCATACTATTGGGATCCTTTTAAAGCACCTTATTTCTCACATCTATGGTTCTGTGCCATGGATTAGACACTACTCAAATTATCTGGCTATATATCTCTTCAATACCATGCAAATGATATATATATATATATATGAAGCAAATTGTATAAGCTATAGATAGAGATAGAAAAATTTATCTGGGAAGTGGTCTAATTGAATGGAATTCAGTTTATTGGTCAATCAAGATTTTGTCTAAAAAAAGGGCAAATGTATATGATACAGGAAAGGAAGATGGGGAGAAAAGGAAAGGAAGTTAACTATTTTCTTTATATAATTGTTTTATCCCCTTTATCTACTTTTAATCTATCATTTTGCATTTGTGGAACAAAAATCTTATAGGTATTTTTATTATCTATGAAGTTTTTGAGATCAAACAAGCTATGTAACCTAAATATTATACCCAATCATATCTCCAGATAAAATCTAGGAATTTTGAGATTTTTGTAGCAACCAAAAGTTTGTCAGTCCAAAGTAACAATATCACTCTAGTCTTTCTGACGAGAAGAAAAACATGCTAATGTTTATTGTCATTTCTGTTGATTTCTAGGTCTTTTTCACATAATAATAATAAGGGATTAAGAGAAGAGAGAAGAGCATGAAGAGAGGAGGAGACGAGAAGAGCTCTAGCTAGTGGAGAGCCTAGGAGGAGATACCAAGGGAGAGAAAAATGGGAGACAAGACGAGCATGGAGTTGTGCTTAATAGGATTGAACTTCTTCCTCGGTGTCTTGAGGCTCTATTTACAGTTCTGAGAGGGTGTTTATAAATATTACAATACCCTTATGGCTACATCATTTAAAAGAAAAAAGACATAAGAGTACATATATTAGTTTGTTTTATTACAACTTTATACCATCTAGCTCGTGGAGAGGCTAGGAGAAGAAACAAGGGAGAGAAAAATGGGAGACAAGACGAGCATGGATTTGTGCTTAATAGGATTGAACTTAATACTCTTTCCCGTGTCTTGAGGCTCTATTTATAGTTATGAAATGGTGTTTACAAATATTATAATACCCTAATGGCTACATCCTTTAAAAGAAAAAAGACATAAGAGTAGCATATATATCAGCTTGTATTATAACAACTTTATACCATCTTTATATAAGTCCCCCTTATTTCCTAACCATGCCACCTTGTACATTATTTACCACCCATGCCACTCCTACTCGTGGGTGACTTCTTTTAACAATTCTCCCTCAAGCTTATGCATAAACTATTGTGCCTTATTTACTGCATATGATATATCTGGTATGGTCACTGTGAAGTAAATAAGTTTTCCCACAAGTCTCTGATATTTACTTATATCAACATCTTCTCTAGAGCTTGCACAATAGCTTTGCATTAGCATTCATAGGAGTGTTTGTAGGTCGATTCCCCATCATCCCTTCTTCTTATAGTAAATCCAAGACAAATTTTCTTTGAGATAATATAATTTCATGTTTTGACTGAAATACCTCAATTCCTAGAAAATATTTTAGAAGTCCAAGATCCTTTGTTTTAAATTCTTAGCATATATTTTCTTTGACTTCTTTTATGTTGTTCACATCACTACCAGTTAAGACAATATCATCCACATAACCTTCTAGTAATACTTTTCCCTTTAAGGTATTCATGATAAAGATAGAATGATCTACTAAGCACTGGCTGAATCCAAACCGTAACATTGCTTGGTTAAATTTGTCAAACCAAGGCTGAGGAGACTATTTAAGCCCATATAGAGATTTTCTTAATTTGCATATTGATTCCCCCTCAACCACAAAACCAAGTGGTTGATGCATATATATCTCTTCTTTTATGTCCCCATTCAAAAAAACATTTTTTACATCCAATTGATATACCGATCAAGAGAAATTAGTAGCTAGAAATAATAAGATGTGTGTCGATTTAATTAAGCCATTGGGGAAAAATGTTTTCTCATAAGCCACTTCATAACACTGAGTGTATCCCTTGACAACGTGATAGGCTTTGAATCAAGTATGTGTTTGATAGTAAAAACTCATTTATAGCCCATGAGTTTCTTTCAATGAGGAAGAAGAACAAGGGCCCAAGTCTGATTCTCATATAAGGTATGCATTTCTTCTTCCATGACCGTCTTCCATCTTAGATGTTTCAGTGATAGGACTATGAAGCGGATGTGGAAGAAATAGATGCCAGAAACTAACATCGTGAAGAAGACAATTGATGGTGAAATATAAATCTGATATAGGATGAGAAGTGGAGAGCCTAGTGCAAGGTCGAGGCTCCTTCCTAGAGCTATTGGTTGAGTATCAAATTGTCGGCCAAATACAATAGGGGAAGACATGCTTACCTCAAAGGAATCTGTAAACTCCATTGGTGTGGTGTTGGCTGAGTCTTCAAGGGGGTGAAGTAGAACCAATCAAGTGGTACAAAAGGCTTTGGAGCTACTGATGAAAGACCCAGAGGTGCATCTTTTGAGGAATAAAAAGATGTGTCCTAAAAAAGGGTGACATCCCTAAAGACAATTAACTTCTGAAGAGAAGGATTATAATAGACATAACCTTTTTGGGTATGAGAGTAACCGAAAAAGATACACTTAAGAGATTTAGGCTCAAACTCACTCTTTGGAGGGGATGTAACATGAACAACGCATGTGCAACCATAGACCTTTAAAAGAAGGGAGAAGGGGTCTTCATCCGAAAATAATAATGAGTATGGGGGATGTAAAAAATGGCACGAGGCTAGTAATAAGGAAGCGGGATGTAAAAAATGGCACGAGGTTAATAAAAGCAGGGTACCCTCATAGAGTAGAGTAGGCTACGAGCTACCTCAAGGAGATGTTGGTTTTCTTTTCAGCTACACCATTTTGATAAGGCGTGTAGTTACAAGATGTTTGATGAATAATGCCATTGTTGTGACAAAATGTTTGAAATTCACTAGATAGGTACTCTTTGGCATTATCTGATTGAAAGATTTGTATTTGTTTTCCAAACTGAGTAAACACCATAGCATGAAAGGATTTAAATATGTAACTATTTCTATTTCTCATTTATGTTTATAAAATTAATATTTTAATTTATTTTATTAATTTAGAGTTAAAAACTTATTATTATAATTATCTTTTATAGTTCTAATGCATCAACAACAACCAACCATAAATATTTTATTTTTATTGTTATTTTTTACAGGGAATCGTCAAACACTTCTATAGAAAACACAAACATCATCAATGACAAACAAGCTAAAGATCATCATGTAGAAATGTCTGAAAAAATGATAAGTAATTTATTTCATTTCATATATTCATGTATTTAAAGCATATTTCATTGACTGTAACATATAAAATCTGCAGCTATAAATTTCATTTGCATACCTGCAATCTTGGGAGCCATAGCTTCCAAACTCATATTATCCGCAGACATCCTGTGGCCATGGAAATTCACCTCTGTCCGCTCTTTTCTTTCTCTCTCCCACTGTTTAATACAGTCACATTGCCATGGCGTCGGTCTCGAAGTTCTCCGGGACGGTCCTCTCCACCTCCTCCCCAGCACGCGGACGAGGATCCTCACGTCCCCTATATGGGATTTCCCTTAAGAAGTTCTGGGCCGTCTCTCCTTCCTCCGCGTCCCGGCAACTTTGGAAAACCCACAGGAAGATAGTTTGCGAGGCGGCTGAAGTTTCTGTTGTGGAAGAGGAAAAGCCGGCTGCAGGGGATGGAAAGAACTGGGTTCCGGTCGTTCCTCTGGCTGCGCTGCCCAGAGGAGAGCGCCGTGTGATTATTCAAGGCGGAGATACCATTCTCTTGCTTTGGTACAAAGATGAGGTTTTTGCTATTGAGAATAGATCTCCCGCCGAAGGAGCCTACAGCGAAGGCTTGCTGAATGCGAGATTGACAAAGGTAAGATAAATGTTATTCTTCTAGGTCAGGCTCTCAGTTGTTTCCAAGACGTCATTTCACTCTTTTCAAGATTGTCGGCGAGATGCTGTTTGGTGTCATCTGAGCTTGATTTTTAAGGTTTTAGATCCAGATAGAAATCTGATAAGACTCTATATTTGGCCCTTTATATATTTGGGCATAGAACTAGTTTGTTTCAGGCTAGAAACTCCTAAATGAAACACTAAGACTCTTTTAGTGGATTTTTTATCCAGTTTTTTTGAGACGAGGATTTGAGCATTTGAATGAATGTCAAAATTATGCATGGATTTGAAGGGCGCCTTGTAAAATGTTGTACAGGATGGAGCCATTGTCTGCCCTACGACGGACAGTACATTTGATCTTAAAACAGGATCGATCAAGGATTGGTACCCAAAGAATCCTGTGCTAAGGGTACTGACACCTCCTCTTCGGAAACTCTTCGTGTATCCTGTGAAAATTGACGAGGAAAACATCTATATCAGCTTGGCTGGAATTGCTTCGCCTGCTGCTTCTGCTGAGATTGTGTTCAGCGGGAAAGCTCAGCCGGGTGTGACCTCTTCAGATGTCAATGTGGATGAGGTAACTCCTCTTCCTTAGATTGCTTACAATTGTTTCCAAATCTATACAAAAAACTTTGATTCATGTCGCGAAATAGACATCTATCTCTTGTTACTCATTCTGTGATAATCACAGGATGATAATGGTTAGTTTGCAGAGTCTTCCTTTTTATGTAACTACAACATCATCAGTATCTTGTTTCATATCCTGAGATGATCACAAGATATCAAAGGTAAAGGAGTCCCTCTTCAGAAAAGTAATTGAGTTAGTAGTCTACCTTCCACCTTCTGTTAAGCTACAGCTTCACCTGATGGTTCAAATTTGTCTCACCTCACCTCACCTTATAATTACCAGTAGAAGAGAAAATTCTGTTGTTGCTCTGAACAAGTTGCTTGTAGTATCACCTGGAATTCAATCACTGTCATGTTCAAAGGTTGTTTTCTATGTTCTCCAGTTTAGCAGCTAAAGTGATGAATTGCAGGTAAGAATGGTTGTTGATGAGGATCTACAAGGGTTTGGTTTCTCTGAGAAGAATGAAGTGATAAATGGGAAAGCAGCTGTGATAGGCTTCCTGCTGCTGTTAGATTTTGAGCTCTTGACTGGCAAAGGTATACTGAAAGGAACTGGCTTCTTGGACTTTCTCTATGCTGCTTCAAGGGCTTTCGATTCCTCCTAGGAGATCATTTATGTTTCCACCACAATTGCTGAAGATTGAGAGAAGCCCTGAGCCCCAAATAGTTTTTTTAAGTGTTTGAAGGTTGTATTACAGATTAATCTCATCAAAATCATAATCTCTGATATATGTTTCAATCAATTTGTTTACATGTATTTAGTGTTTGATTTGGAGTATATTATCTACATCAAATAGTCACCAAGGCAATATTATAATAATGCCCTGAACAGACTTTACAACAACATTCTAGGTTACAAAGTTCTAGACCCATAATGGGATTTTATAGCAGCTAATTCGGTTACACAAGCCTAGACCCATAAGGAGATTTTCGGCCACTCGAACCATATCCACGAGGCCATCCAATATATAATGTGATGAGGAATTAGTCTTGGCTACATGAGGCTTGACCAATTACTATGCAATGGTTTCTTGCTTACTATTTAACTTTCATATGAAGCATATCAATTGGTTTATTTTACCATTCAAACTCAAATACAACAAATACACCCAACCTTTTATGCCCAATCTATGTGGGAAACAACTCTTATTAGTCTTTGATTACTTGATTTTAAAATATGATGCACAAGAACAAGCTCAAGCTCAAGCTCAAGCTCAAGCTTAAGTTCGATTTTGTAATCAAGGGGCATTTTATAGAGCAGCTCCTACTAATAAAGCTCAATCATCTATTTTTTGTTTAGGGCATAAACAGCTTAATTAGAGGAGATCTCAACATTCAATGATGAGACCTCAGCTCTCAAAAAAACAAAGGCTTAGTTGAGTTGGGGATGTGTGGGACTAGGGAAAAAAGTTTTGAGAGAGTGGATTGTGGGAGATTCCAAGGCCAAATGATTCTACAAGTAGCAAAACAAGAACCAAAGTAGAATAAAAAAAAAAAAAACTAAGGCATGAGAATGTGCTCCTTCTTGCCCAATTACTTTATTTATGAAAGCAATTATTTATATAGTAGGAATAAAAGAGAAATTCTTAATACTAACCACACACCAAGTAGGAACTTCTATGCAAGGAAACTACTGAGAACCAACTAGGAAACCACTTACCAAATGGGGAAGGAAGACAAAGCTAGGTGGAAGTCTCTTTTCAATTTTGAGGAAAGAAAGGGGAAGGAAAGGTGGAATCAATATGGCTGTTACCCCCTTTTTAAAATCCTCAAAATGCTCCCCCTTTGGAAATTTAATTCTAACTTTGTTTGTTAGGCCTATTTTATATCTTTCCTTTCATTTTATGTAGAATTTACCTACCTAGGTTAGCTTAATTCGTCAGTTTACACTCCACACACCTCTCCCTTAGAAAAATAAGTTTGTTTTTGTTGATTTCTAGGCTCAACACATAAACACAAGAGATCTCAAGGGAATGAGAGAAAAGAGGAACTCTAGCTGTTGGGAGAGAGGAGAGAATAAACCAAAAGAAGAGGAGAAGAGATAGAGTAAGGACATACACATGCTTGTATAATTATAATTTTATGTCATTTTATAGAAGTTTTCTTTATTTACTAGCCATGCACCCTACACACGTGGGTGTCTTTTAACACCCTCTCAAGTCGGTGGTTCCAAAATGCTTTAAAAATAATCTTAGTCAAGAAAATTGTGTGTTTAAAAAGAAGCTTTAATCTTGTGTGACTTGAAATTTTTTTTTGATTCCCTTGCTTTTATTCATCATGTTCTTGTTCACATCTTGCTTATAGTCTTCATCTTATTCTCCCCCTTACTTGGATATTTTAGTCACATAAAATTTGATTACTAATTCATATGGAATTCTTCGTTATTGATCACATCTTTCTTGTACTTCTACTTTTACTTCTCTCCCTCAAGTTGGGGATCTTTTTTTTTTATATATATTACCAGAAGTCCTAGCTTTCACAAAATAATGGTGGGAGACGAAAAATCACTCCTAGCCATATAACAAAACTCTATATACCAATCAAAATAGTCATAGTTTGAAATACACTTCACGTGATTTCCAAGGAGGAAAAACGACCCAACTTTAGGCACAACAAAGAGACTACTCACTTTTTAAAGGTAGCTCAAACCAAAAACACCTCTTGGATGAAGAATGTAAAGACTTGACTCAAGTTGGATGTTGGACACACTTCTATACTTTTAGGTAGTGGTCTATACGCATTGCTTTGAAGTGATTTTAACAAACACAAATTGAAGAAAATATTTTGAGGAATTAAGGGTGTAAATAAAAAGATAGCAGCTCTAAGACTTCAAACCGAAGGAGGCACACAAAGCAATTCTTTATACTTCCAAGTAAGAAGGAGCTGCTTCTATATCAATAGATGGATTAAAAATGACCAAGTTTGACCTTGAACCTGTACAGGTTCAAGCTTTGGTTGACATGATGCCACCCCTAATTGTATGTGTATTTTAAGCATACACATGGCTCAAAAGAGAAGTAAAATATCTTGTATGTAAATTCCAGCTAATAGAGCAAATAAGTGGAATTTGCCAAACAAGGGTTCATGGGCAGTGAATACCACTCGAGGAACATTGATAACTATCTTTGTGTTATTTGTGATGTGTGCATGTTATATTCTATAATTGCTTTATATTTCAATTTGGTCCACGTAGTTTAAAATTTCAAAACAACCATTAAATTTTTTATTTTTTTTGCAAAAAAATTGTGCAACTCTCCCAACGAAATTGAACTCCACTCTCATGCAATCCTAACTCAAGAAGGGAAGAAGGTCTAGTTCCACTTATATCCCCTCGCTATTGTGTTGTGAACTGCTCCAAATTATATGCATATGTTTCTAAATTGCTCCCTTCTCAACTTTCATATCCTCGTGTTTCTAAACGATAAGTATTATCATTTATTCTTTTTTTGTTTTGTATTTTATATGCCAAAACTTTACAACTGACCTCCTAAACCATGCTATAGAGGAATTTTGTTCTATTGTTTTTGTTTGATCTTTAATATTTCATATTTGTCACCACTGAAACCATCCTACCAGAAAAAGAATAAGCATGCTCTATTTTGAAGACTACCCAATAGATTTGCTAATGTCTTTACTTCTTATTTGGGGCTCTCCTTCCCCTTTCCTTTCTTTTTCCAAAACTCTGAAACTTTTGTTGCTATTTTTTTATAAAATTTTTAATTGGACTTTCAAGATTTCATTTAAAATATTGAAAAATACTAATAATGAGTTTTCATAGTTTTATACAATTGAAATACGGATTTGAATGCATTAGAGGGACTAAAAGTGGGATGCTTAATGAGTTGCCCAATAGTTATGTTTGGCTTCTTCTATTGATCTTATAACCAAGATCAATAAACATCTTCTAATATGGGAATACTAGGTCTTGGTTGAGTACACCAAATCATGCAAAATGACTTTTGCTTATCTTTCCCCATTCTTACTATTACTCGTAACAAATTTCAATATGTATATACGTATTCACTTCAACCTACTCACTACAACGTATAATAATTCATTTCTATTAACATTTGTATTGAAGTCTTTTAAAGGTTGAGAAGCCATGCTTGACTATCTATTGAGTAGATTTCATGTTAATGTATTATCTCATAACGATTGTTTAGTAAAACGCTTCTTATGTTGTTAAATAGTACAAACATTTATCTTATTATAAAAAATATTTCTTGCAATTAATTATTATGATTGACTTATCCATGTTGATTTAAATATTAGAACTATTTATTGCACTTAAACATACTCTTAGACATGTTTTGTTTTAAAATTACAGAATGACCCAAGTTAGGCATCCCTTTTTTATTTTTTAAAATTATTTGAATTTTGTTCCACAATAATGCATGATAGAGAATGAAAACAACTCTTTTAGAGTTTGCAAAAGATTGTCACCATACTCTTGCAAATGAGACATGGCTTACAATTAATAAGAACATGCCTAGTTGATCTTCTTCAAGGACAAATCTTGTATCTTTAAATAATGACTTTGATTGTAATTGGAAACCAATTTCTACCTAGACATGGCTTTTTAGTATTTCATGAGACATGGTATTTGGGAAGCACGTGTTGATTCAATGCTTAGACCTTTGAATTTTGTCTCACGAAGGAAATGTATCTAAAATACTAGAATTGCATTTGTTAGTTCAATTAAGTTTTGTTATCATCAAAATCAATGAGTTGACGTTCGGTCAACAATTATCATTATTGGTAGTGACACTACGAGGATTTAGCAAGTTAAGGACTGGAATAATTTGTTTCAAATAAAAGACCTTGGTCTACTAAAATATTTTTGGGTATAAAAGTCTTCAATCTAGCTATGTGCTTGATCTTCTACAAGAAAATAAAAATGTGTGGGTGTAGACTTGCATTTAACACACATGGAATCAAACGAAAACTTGTGTTGAATCTATTCATCAACCTGGACAATCTCATTGGTTGGCATTTGAAAGAATCTTTGGATATTTAAAGAAAATCCAGGTCAAGGCCTAATACATATATGAAATTTATTGTCATTTTATTTAAGATAGGCTACAAACTCGCAAACATCTTCATAAAAGCCACAACAGTTGGTTCACTGACTTCAACTTGTTCAAAACTTAAAATTTTATATGTTTTTACCCCATCTTGGAGTGTTAAAAAAGTTAATCTTGTGGTGAAATTGTCTATCCATCTCCCTAACCATTGAACTCTGCAAGTCCAACTAAAACCAAACTTGTGACTCCTTTTCGACAAAATACATTCATAATTATGTAACCAAACGCCGTGCATCGACATAATTTGAGAGCCACATTGTAAAAAAACTGACTCAATCAAGGTCTACCAGGTATGACTGCTTACTGACCCAATAGGGCATTATACTTTGTTGGTAATTACGACTGTTGGACCTATGCAATTTGTTAATGTAGTTTAAAAGCAACGACACAATTTCATTACAACATAATAAAGAAAACAAGACAAAATTATCAAAATCAGAACTCAATCTGAGATACAAAATATGATTTTCCCTAAAATTGATACATAGACAGACAAATATGATTTTCTGTCTCTCCCAATGGCATGTACTGAACCTTTTTTTTTTTTTTGTGCAGGAAACCTGTAGAATACTTGGTAATTGACTGGGTTAGCACGAAACCTGTAGAATACAAGGTATTGCCCAATCAAATTCCATGACTTGGTGATGACAACATATATGATCCTTATGGAGCAAGAAAACTGAATTTCTTAATAACTTCGGCCCCAATATGTCCATTTCTTAGCAGGTTTTCCTGAAGCAAAGCAAAGAGTTCCTGCATAGATGTAATGGAAACGGTAAATTCGCCAGAATGAGGCACCAGAATTAATGTATTAATGCGACAGAACATGTTTTGTTTCCTCCGGTATGAATCTTTTCCATCCTCTACCATCTGTTTGGAATCCCAGGAAAAAAAAAAAAATGAGAATTTGACAATTGTTATTCCCAAAAAATAATTAGTAAAAAGGAGAATTTGATCATTATCTCATTTTCACTAACTATTTTTTGGAATAATAATGGTCAAATTCTTATTTTCTTTTCTTTTCTTTTCTTTGCTAAGCGTTCCAAACAGACCCCCTATATGGATTAGGTTTATATGGACTAAACAGCTAGCACACCAGCAGCTCGGTAAAACTATTCAAAACCTGGAGTGAAAAAAAAAAAAAAACAAGTAAAAACACTATGAAATGGTAACACACTGCATTCCATGAAAATGTAAAAATTTTTAGAAATATTTAAACTAAAACAATCAGCAAGTCTCATCTTTTGATATAAATATAGCTGTCATTTTGAGATGAATTAAATAAAAGAATGTGCTTCTCTCTGTTTGAACATTTGGATTTTCTTACATCAAACAGCTTAGTGGAGATTAGCAAAGCTGACCTACCTATAATCAATTGCCACATAACCCGCCCCACTCCAGATGCAACCAAAAAAATTGCGGATGATTATTGCATTCCATCCTCATAGTGTAAAAATATTCTTCGTATACTCATATTTCTGTTGTTCTAAGCTACTTCTGTGAAATGGGTAAGCTATGAGGGCCTTCTAAGTTTCGTAGGTTCACTAGTTTTATTGTTTAATTAATTCATATCAAAGTGACAGAAAACAAAGCAAATTAATATTCACTGGGAAAAGATTACCCTAAATCAACAGCATAGTTGGCTTGTGAAGAGACAAACTAATTAGAGATTATAGTTTATAAAGTTTCAAACACAGAAAGTAGATCTTTTAGTGAGCACAGTAACTAGCTAGTTTTATGTAATGACAACTATAGTAAATAGCAATAACGCAAAAATGATATTTGCCAATGAACAATAAGAGTCAAAGACATTCCAACAGCCTTAAAAATTATTGTTTGGTCAGGAAGTAGTGAAGATTGTAGTACTATTTGATTTGATGCATATCATATATTTGTCAATTCTCCATTAGATAAATATAGTCATTTGGTTGAATGGTCCAGGTTCATCTTCCAGTAGCAGGGTAATTGGTGCCAACATGACAAGAAAAGTTCTGTCCTAATTTTGGACACCAAGAAGTATAAAGTTTTGCTGCTAAAATCATACTTATCATGTGATGACCAACATGAATGTAACATCTGGCTTATTATCAGCACTGAGAAAATAATGGAAGAATTAAATCCAACTATTTTGCGGCTTCACAGTCCTGTACAGTAGGACTAATAATCACTTCCTAGCTTTTCCAGGTTAATGCCCCCTAAAGGCTGATTGGTGCATGCGATCAATGCCCTTTTTCTGCCGGTGGAAAAATGATGCCTGTAGTTTTCGGCAGAGCAGCTTCTCCAGCCTCAGCTGATAGGAAAAGAAAATAGGCTAATAACATCTGGAGAGGGAAGAAATTTGACTCGGTTTCTGGTCATTTGTGATTAAAAGGAAAACTGTAGATCCACCTAAAAGGCATTTAGCCACTCCCTATCAAAACTACAAAATTATAGTTTCAATGGTAGCTCCCAGGGGATCACACATTTCTCTCAAAAAAATGGTAGCTCCCAGGGCAAGGCAATTTGGGTGCCATGGGATGTGGTGGAACTTTCAAGAATAGCGAGGACAAACAAGATCCAGTTTCTTTTCCTTCAGCTAGAAATAACTCAAGCAGTGGCCATGAGGGCTTAATTTTATACATATGGACCTCCTTCCCTGTACTGGTAAAAAGAGATTTACAATGTGATATACGAAAAACCATAGTTATTGCCTTGGAAGTTCAAAAATGCATTTCAGGAACAGATATCTCAGGCACTATTCTGAATAGTCAGTTCATTTTGACACAGATTTGTTGTCTAATGTGGCAATTTATTGAGGAAGTTTGCTTTCATGCTACTCTGGATGAAAGGATGCACATTTATATTTTTTTTCTCCTCTGTAAAATATCGTACCTTCTCCTTCCCAATGAGTTAGTCTCTCTTAAGAACGAGAAAAAAAACCTCTTATCTTTTTTCAGTCTGATGTAACTTAAATCTTCAATCAAAAAGAAAAAAAAAAGGAAATCTTCAATCAAAAAGAAGAAAAAGGAAAAGAAACAAAAGAAAACTTCAGTTACGAAGCCAGGTACCTTCAGGAAGCTCTGACTGATCAAATGGGGTACATAGCGTCTTAGCTGCACCCATTTCACCTTTTGTTTTTGCTTTAACACCCTTCTCAACTTCCTACAAGAAGATTATGGTGAAACATGACAAAAGATAATAAGCATACAAATGAAAATAGGAGGACAGAATGTCAGAATCATCAACTTTGTAAATGTGAACTCCTGGAAAGGTAAAATAAAGAGGAAAAGAACAGAAAACAAAAACCACCAGATACCAATATTTTGAACCATGAAACTGAACATTATAGAAGAAAAAAATGAAATAGCTGGATAGAAACTCTGAACTTCAAAACATTAGTTTAAGCATAACTTTATTGAACTAGTCACACCAAGAGACCAAAATTCAGTATGACAGAAGTAAGATGGAGCTTCCAGGGGCCTTACATAAACATGCTGCCTTTATAACTAACAAATATTTTTTTGTTTGGCATCTCACTTCCATTATTCAAAATGCAGAGGGCAAACCAGTGCCAAGAATTCAGGCTAGAACCTACTATATGTGAACTCCTTGTTCAATAAGAAAAAACTGCCACTTGGTGAGCAAACCAACACATTACTGAAAGATTACTGGTCACTAACCTTGGGTACTTGTTTCCAAAGGTTTTTACAAAAACATTATGTGTCTTCAAAACTCAAGCACAAAATAACAAAACACCAGTAAGATGTACCTCCTCATCACACCAAGGTGCAAGAATCAGTTTCTTCTTATTCAGTGCTGTCATAAATTCGTCCCACGTCCTTATGACCTCAATGCAAGCATCTCTCTTCTGCTTTGCAGCATCAAATATGCTTTGTTGAATATTAGATAAGATATCTGTTACCTCACCAACCAACTTACTCATTGGTATGTCCATTTTAGCACCATTATCACGGCGGACAACACGCACCTGGAAAAAATGTTCTACAGTTACTGTTGTTTGAGCATCACTGAGCAACTCATCCACAAAGAGGATAACAGAGTACAGGCATGTAAGCCAAAACTTTGATATGTTGTTTAAACCTGATTATTTGCCAAGTCCTTTGGTCCAATTTCAATTCTTAAAGGAACACCTTTCATTTCCCAGTGAGAATACTTCCAGCCAGGTGAGTAGTTTTCTCTCAAGTCCTCTTCAACACGGAATCCAGCTTCACTGAGTATCTTCACAGTTGCTGAACAGGCATCAAATATGCCTTGAGTATTAGCATCCTTGTAAGGCACTGGAATAATGATAACTTGAACAGCGGCTACTTTAGGTGGAAGAACCAAGCCTTTATCATCTCCATGAACCATTACCATAACCCCTATCTGTAGAAGGGGAGAAATTACACTAGTGAGGCAATTAGCCATCATGAGAATTACTTGATCATTCTCAAAACAAAAGAAAGAATTACTTGTTTTCCTAAAAAATTAATCAAGACATAAAAGAGAAAATTACAGTGCAAGTGAGAAAATTACAGTGCGAGTACTGTAAGCCCATGAATTCTGCCACACCATACGCTTTTCTCCCTTCTCATCCTCAAAGTTGATTTCAAACATCTTTGCAAAGTTTTGACCAAGACAATGAGAGGTAGCACCTTGTATACCACGGCCTGTGTTTGGAATAAACGCCTGGCAAACACGACTAGAGCATTCAGAAACAGATAAAAGCACCCAAAGAAGTAAGTAGTTCTTTAAATATATATCAATACCTCAACGCTTGTTGTATATAGTCCACCAGCAAACTTCTCAAGTTCACTTTTCTTCCCCTTTATAACAGGAACAGCAAGGTATTCTTCATATACCTTTCGATAAAGTTCCAAGATTTGAAGAACCTGTAAAATGATTCTTAGACAATCATACATCGAGAGAGCTAGAAGACAACAGAACAAAAGCATTTTTTTTTTTTTTGAAAATGTGTGTATAGACTATAAAAAGAAGAGAGAAGTACAACCAAACCTAGGATAGAGGGCCTTCCTCCACAACAAGGTGTTGGAGTGAAATGCCCGCCTTAGCCTGAATGTCTGCCAAATGGTTGGCAAAACGAGGAATGTACTTCCAAGTACAATTCAAAAGAGAAATTAAATTACATATTTCTGAGTACATGTCCCAGTGACGCCACGGAAGCCTGATGAAGTTTGCACCCTAGTTAATGACGACCTTCGAGTTGCCTTTGATGCAAAGTGGGCCCGTGAACCGACTAGAAAAAAATTGAATTCCGTTTATCAATCCCGAAAGTTCTACTGTTGTGGAGTCGGAGTTACCAAGAGGGCCCGTGAAGGAGAAGAGGAGATCACCGTTAGTATCATGGTTAACTCCTCTGAATCCCGTAGGGCCAGGGCAACCAAGAGCGCTCCCATCTAAGTTAAGCTTGAAGTGGCCCAACGGTGGGGGGGGTGTTCTTATAGCCATGATCTGGGGGGCGAGAGGGTTGAGACAACCCAGCAACTAGCTGCCAATTTCCTCTAAAGTTTGAGCTGCTGAAGTTTCTGAATTCTTTTCAATTTAGAAGCCAGATAGATACTTGGCCCATAATGTAATTAGTCAGAATTTCAGCAAGGGGGGGGGGGGATTTGAATTTGAATTTCCTCTTATTTCTTTCTTTCCATAGTCCCCATAGGATATGCCCAATGCAACACGATAGAATCAGCTTTCCTAGCTTTGGGAGTCTAGTGTCAATGAGTGAGAGGATAGTGGATGACAAATTTGATGCAATACAGTACTAGAGTTCGATTTTATTTAAAAGAGAGGTCCAAATAGAGTGAGCATAATGGCATGATAGGAGAATGTGATTGGTTGTTTCTGGAGCATTTTTAAAGAAAGGGCACAGAGGGTCCGGGACTAGGGTACCCCACCGGATTAATGAGTCAAAGGTGAAGATTTTATTCTTGCAGGCGGTCTAGATGAAATTTTTTTGCACGCAACGAGGCAAAGAGGTTCCAACTAGTAGTCGCAGGGTGATTTGATTGGGCTGAGCATGTGTTACAGAGGAAGTTGTATGCTGAGGCAATGGAGAAGGACCGTTTTGTACAAGGTGTCCAGATCGAAGTATCTTGTTTGTTACTGGGCTTGACTGAGGGTAGGCTTGATAGGAGATTGGAAGTTATTCTGGCTTCAAAATCCGAAAGATGTCTTCTGAGGTTTAAATTTCATCCCCCAATTTAAGACCACATCTCTGAGATAAAGGCATCAATATTCCTGGCAAGGATAGAGATAGATTCATGACTGATTTTGAGGCTGGAATCGTCGGTCCAGCAATTAGACCAAAATTTTGTTGAGGTTCCATTACCAACATAGCATTTGACAGCTTTCTTGAAATCAGGGAGAAGTAGGACGATTTTTTTGCAAGCAGGGGAGAGACAAGAGTACCTTCCCCCCTTCGTCCACCAACCCAAATGCTTGTTAGCTTTTGCAAGAACTAAAGCTTTCCAAATTAGCTCATGAAAGAGGTTGAATTTCCATATCCAAGGAGAAGAGCAGAACTTGTAGTGGTAGTATCACGAATACCCAATCCTCCAAAGAATTTTGGTTTACAAACCTCTTCCCATTTGACTAAGTGATATTTTTTTTCTCCATTTGGCCCTCCCCATAGAAATCTTCTTTTAAGTAGCTCGATTCTATTTCTGATAGAAGCAAGGCATCGGAATATGGACAGATAGTAGCTGGGTATTTCATGTAGGCAGGATTTAATTAGAACTAGTTTCGAGCTTTGCAAAAGGAATTTCCCTCTCCAGGAAGCCAAGCGTTCTTCCAATCTCTCAATAACTGGGTGCCAAGAAGACTTGGATGGTAATCGAGGGGTCAAGGGGAGCCCCAAATAGGTGCATGGAGACATCTCAATTTTGCATCCAAGATAGCTTGCCATAGAGCTTAGCAGATTTGGTTCAATGTTAAAACCAGTAATAGATGATTTTTGCCAACTAGCTTTCTAGCTGGATGAGATTTCAAATAGGTTAAGCAGGGCTTTAATGTTGTGAATTTGATGTAAAGAGCCTTCACAGAAGAAGATGGTGTCGTCTACATATTGAAGGAGGGCAATGTCTTGCGCAGGATCAGGGGAGATGAGGTTGAGCCATCTTGACCTTTTAGCCAGTCAAACCATGGCAGACAAGTGTTCCCCAATAAGGGTGAAGATGAAAGGAGAGAGCGGGTCTCCCTGCCTGATACCCCTTGACCTTTGAAGTACCCACATGGCTTACCATTGACAAGAATAGAATATGAAGCATTAGAAATGCAGCTTCTCATCCAAAATCTCCAACGGGTGGTGAAGCCCATTTCACCAAAGAGGGGGTCAATCAGCTTCTAGTTGACCCGGTCAAAGGCTTTCTCGAAGTCTAATTTGATGACAACTCTTGGTTGATTGGATTTTTTGAAAGAGTGAAGAGTTCATGAGTCGTCATTGTTGAGTCCAGGATATTGCGGCCTCAGATAAAGGCACTTTGACATGGACTAATAACACGGGGAGGATGGCCCTTAGATTGTTGGACAGAATTCGGCCTAAAATTTTGTATGAGGATGACACTCAAAACATAAAATTACCAACATACAGTAGAACTTTTGCCGTATTAGTGTCGATACCTACTACACCCTCTCAGTCTCCAGCATATCTATGACGTCTCTTGTATACATGAGAATATTGGGCCCACTTTTACAATCTCTTGCCAAATCAAAACCCACAGCTCAAAGTGTTCCAAAAAAGGACAAAGTATGTGCTTTCTCCAAAGACATAACAAAGTAGGGACCTACTATTATTTATTTATTTGTTGAAAGAGGATGCAAGAGACCTATTAATGTATCTACTGGAATCAATTCTTTTTTATTTTTTATTTTTTTATAACATTTGAATGAATGTTCCATCACCTTAGCCATCAATAGCAAGGACAAAAACATAAATTGACAAGATATATGGTATCCAACTAGGTGATAAATTTGAAAACAATTGTATCCCATTATCTTCAAAATTAAGATCCTTAAGCCAGAAAGCTTAAAAAGGTATTACCGCACATAATCAATGATTCTCAAAGTGCTTTTATTGAAGGAAAGCAGATTCTTGATTCAGCCTTCATTGTTTATGGATTAATTGATTACTACTAGAAGAAAAGAAGAGGGGGTCATCAAATTGGATATCGAAAAGGTATTCGATGGAGTCAACTGGGGTTTTCTTGATTTTATGTAAAAAATGATGGCTTTTGATCCTCTGGGTGTGGCTACTCCACTTTTGCTGGGCTCTCAGCCCTAGTGCATGGTTTGAGAATCATCAAGAGTAGATTAAAAGACCAATTTGTTGGGGAAAGTGATTCCCTAGTTGTTATCAATTGGTGTACCAAGAAGAAATTCCCATCTTGGAGGTTGAGGGGTCTTTTTTATGAAGCTATGGATTTTAGTGATAATGTATTTTGTTGGAACCATGTTTTAGATCAGCTAATTGTCAAGCTAACTCTCTTGCTAAAGAAGGGGTTTCCCACCAATCCTTCATTGTAAGGGACCTCCTCAATTCCGTTGTGTACCTTTACCGTCGGGCTTTTGGCTTTAATAGATTGCTCACTTTAAGGAGATGGTTTTTGGTCTTAAATGGAGGAAATGGACACAATCTTGAGTCTACTTCTACTTTCTCCCTTCTCCTGAGTGAGGCAGTAAAAGGCTACTTCAAAAGCTCTAGTGGTCATAGACATGGTGATGCACTTTCACCCGCACTGTTCAACATGGTTAAGTAAGCACTATTTTTCAGCAGATGGCACAATAAATGGATTTCAGGCATCACATTTGATGGTTCTAACCCTAAAGTCCCCATTCTACAGTCTACTGATGACAGTGCAGTTTTATATGATGGGTCATTTGAAAAATTCTTGAATGTGAAGATCCTAATTACAATATATGAAGAAGTTTCAAGCCAAAAGGTTAATAGGGAGAAAACTGGTTTCTTCAGGGTCAACATATTTTTTTTTTTGAAACAGTGATGATTTTATTACGAAGCAAAGCAAGAGAATACATCAAGGGAAGCCTCCCCTTACAACAAGAGATTGCAGGGAAAGACCCAATTTAGCACACGTATTAGTAGCCGAATTGGCTGATCTAAGAACGTGAGACCAAGTACAAGAGGAAGTGGAAACAATGTCCATAATATCAAGAAAAAGTTGCCAGTGACGCCACAGGGAAAAGAAGTAGTGGAACACCAGCCATTGACAACTTTGGAGTCTCCCTCCACAATAAGCGGACCTCTGAAGTGATCCTGGAAAATGCAAAGCCCGTGGAGAAGAACAGAAAGCTTAGAAGTGGTCAAGTCCGCAACGCCAAGAGGACCAAAGTAAGAAATAATAGTCGTGCCTCCAAGATAAAAAATCACCCCACCAAAATCAGCCAACCCTAGATTCCCAAAAGCATTGTCGTCAAAGTTAAGCTTATAATAGCCGGTGGAGGGAAGCTCCCAAAAAGCAACCCGGTGGGGTGCAGAGGGAATGGACATCTGAGCAATAATCATCTAGTTGGTGCGGGAAGGGGCACAGGAGAGGCAGGCAAATTCAGAGTCAACATTTTTTTTTTTTTTTTGAAAATGAGTGTATATACTATAATAAGAGAGAAGTACAAATACAATCAAACCTAGGGCAGAGGGCCTTCCTCCACAACAAGGTGTTGGAGTGAAATGCCCACCTTAGCCTGGATGTCTGCCAAGTGGTTGACAGAGCGAGGAATGTGCTTCCAAATACAATTCAAAAGGGAAATTAAATTAAATATTTCAGAGTACATATACCAGTGACGCCACGGAGATCTGATGGATTTTGCACACCAGTTAATGATAACCTTTGAGTCGCCCTCGATGCAGAGTGGGCCCCTGAGCTGGTGTGAGAAAATTTGAATTCCGTTTAGCAATCCCAAAAGTTCTGCTCTTGTGAAGTCACAAGGCAAATTTGGCATAGAAGCTCTCAACGCCTAGTAAAATCAAATTTTACGTGTGGGGACAGCCATCAAGGAACAAATCCTCACCTCTGACAACCTCCATAAAAGAGGTTACACTGCCCCCGATTGCTCTTGTCCCCTTTGTGGTGTGTGCAACGAGACAGTCCAGCATGTTCTCTTAGATTGCGACTTTTCTTGGCAAGTCTGGATGAAGATATTACAGAAGATTGGTCTCCAAATGGGGCTACATAAAGACCTTTTCAGAACCTTTGAGATGGTTATGGAGATATGCCTACCCAAATTGGGCAAGATAATTCTTTTGGCATGCCTTGCGCATGTCCCATGGTGCATATGGCTCAAGCAAAACAACCAGAGATTCAACTCCAAGGCTAGCAACCTGGATAATATAGCTTCTTAGGCAATGGGCATTATCTCAAGTTGGCTTCATTCTAGGAAGGCGTTTGTTTCTCTATCGGGCGTCTCCCTTCGAGAAAATTGGGGCTTGATTGTGCACATGGCGGGCCCCTGTAGGAATCCGGTTATGGCCACCGGGCGTCTCCCTTCGAGAAAATTGGGGCTTGATCGCGCACATGGCGGGTCCCTGTAGGAATCCGGTTATGGCTACTTGAGATCCTCCCCCTTACGATTGCACCAAACTCAATTTTGATGGCAATGTTTTAGGCTGTCCTGGGCCGGCTGGAGTTGGTGGTGTTTTCAGAGACAGCAGTGGAGACCCTATTCTATCATATGCAGGGCCGGTGGGTATTGTTGATTCAAACACTGCTGAAGTGAGTGCTCTTCTATTCGGCCTCCAAATCTTTAAAGACCGGCTTCATGGCAAGCTGATTATCAAAGGCGACTCAAAGATTGTCATCAGCTGATGTTCAAAAGATAGTTCCCCTCCTTGGCGCCACTGGCCAATCACTGATTGTATTGCTGACATTGTGTCATCTATTCATTGTAATTGGAAACTCGTTCCTAGATCAGCCAATTCTTTAGCTAATAAATTGGCTAAATTCGGAACCTCCCAGCAATCTCTCATTGTTTGGGAAGGTTTCTCCTCTTATAATCTGCTTGTTTGAGCTCTCATAATAAAATTCAGTATCATTTCAAAAAAAAAAAAAAAAGGGCCTGCGAAAGAGAAGAGGAGATCGTTGTTTGCATCATGTATAACTCCTCAATAGCCCGCAAGGCCAAGGCAACCAAGAGCACTCCCATCGAAGTTAAGCTTGAAGTGGCCCAATGGTGGGGGGGTCATATAGCCATGATCGGGACGTGAGAGGGCTGAAACAGCCCAGCAACCAGCTACCAATTTTCTCAGAAGTTTGTTCTGCTGAAGTTTCTGAATTCTTTTCTGTTTAGAAGCCAAATAGATACTTGGCCCATAATTTGATATGTCAAAATTTCGGTGGGGAAGATTTGAATTTGAATTTCCTCCTATTTCTTTCTTTCCATAGTCCCCATAGGATATGTCCAATGCAACATGATAGAATCAGCTTTCCTAACTTTGGGAGTCTGGTGTCAATGAGTGAGAGGATAGTAGATGACAAATTTGATGCAACACAGTATTGGAGCCCAATTTTATTTAAAAATAAGGTCCAAACAGAGTGGGCATAATGGCATTATAAGAGAATGTGATTGGCAGTTTCTGGAGCATTTTTTGCAGAAAGGGCACAGAGGGTCCGGGACTTGGGTACCCCACCAGACTAAAGAACTAGAGGTGAGGATTTTATTCCTGCAGGCAGTCCAAATGAAAATTTTTGCACGTGGTGGGGCAAGGAGGTTCCTAGCAGTGGCCGCAGGGTGATTTGATTGGGTTGTGCATGTGTTATAGAGGAAGTTGTATGTTGAGGCAGTGGAGAAGGACCCTTTTGAGTAGGGTGTCCAAATCAAAGTATCATTTGTGTTATTGGGCTTGACTGCAGGAAGACTTGATAGGAGATTGGAGGCCAGAATGGCTTCAGAATCCGAAAGATGCCTTCTGAGATTTAAATCCCATTCCCCAATTTCAGACCACACCTCAGAGATAAAGGCATCAGTATTTCTGGAGAGGCTAGAGATTGATTCATGGCTGATTTTGAGGCTGGAATGGCCGGTCCACCAATTAGTCCAAAATTTAGTTAAGGTACCATTGCTGACATAGCATTTGATTGCTTTCTAGAAATTTGGAAGAAGTAGGACGATTTTTTTCCAAGTAGGGGAGAGAGAAGTGTAACTTCCCTCCTCCGTCCACCAACCCGAATGTTTATTAGCTTTTGCCGCTACTAAAGCTCTCCAAATTAAGACAAGGTAGAGGTTGAATTTCCAGATTCATTTAAGGCGAATAGCAGAATTTGTAGTGGCAGTATCCCGAATACTCAGTCCTCCGAGGAATTTTGGTTTGCAAACTCTTCCCATTTTACTAAAAGATATTTTTTCTCCCCATTTGGGCCTCCCCACAGAAATCTTCTTTTGAGTAGCTCAATTCTATTTCTGATAAAAATAGGACATCAGAACATGGACAAATAGTAGCTGGGAATTCCATGTAAGCAGGATTTAATTAAAACCATTTTGTCCGCTTTAGAAAGGAATTTCCCACTGCAGAAGGCCAAGCGCCCTTCCAATCTCTCAAAGACCAAGTGCCAAGAAGCCTTGGAAGGAAGTCGCGGGGTCATGGGGAGCCCCATATAGGTTCCTACAAGCATCTCAATTTTACATCCAAGATAGCTTGCCATTGAACTAAGCAGATTTGGTTCAATGTTAAAACTACTAATAGATGATTTTGGCCAACTGACTTTCTGGCCCGATGAGATTTCAAATAAGTTAAGCAAGGCTTTGATGTTGTGAATTTGATTTAAAGAGCATTCGCAGAAGAAGATGGTGTCATCCACATATTGAATGAGGGCAATGTCTTGTGCCGGATCAAGGGAGATAGGGCTGAGCCATCCTGACCTTTTAGCCAGTCGGACCATGGCAGACAAGTGTTGAAGATGAAAGGAGAGAGCGGATCTCCCTGCCTGATACCCCTTGTGCCTTTGAAGTACCCACATGGCTTACCATTGACAAGAACAGAATATGAATCATTGGAAATGCAGCTTCTCATCCAGAATCTCCAGCGGATGGTGAAGCCCATCTCACCGAAGAGGTGGTCAATTAGCTTCCAGTTGAACCGGTAAAAGGCTTTCTCAAAATCTAATTTGATGACAACTCTTGGCTTATTGGATTTTTTAAAAGAGTGAAGAAGTTCATGAGCTGCCATAGTTGAGTCTAGGATATTATGGCCTCGGATAAAGGCACGTTGACATGGACTACTAACACAGGGGAGGATGGCCTTTAGACGGTTGGAAAGAATCCGGACTAAAATTTTGTATGAGCTGGTGGTCAAGCTGATAGGTCTGAAGTCTTGAGGGAGGGTTGAGTTGGTTTTTTTGGTATAAGGGCAACGAAAGAGGCACCAATGGATTTGTGAGTGATTCTTACTTGATGGAAGTTATTTACAAAAGCATGAACATCATTTCTGATTACTCCCCAAGATTTTTTGTAAAATTCACCGTTGAAACCGTCTGGACCTAAGGCTCGATCCTTTGGCAGACCAAGTGCAACTGTGTCAATTTCCTCTGGAGAGAAAAGCCGCTCCAGTAGAGCAGCTTTAGACGCAGAGATACGATTGAGCTCAATCTGATCAAGAGTAGGACGGTTGAAACACTTCTCTGTGTATAGATCTGTAAAAAACTTCACAAGTACATTAGCAATGGAGACACAATCTATAATCTCCTCGTCTTCATGAAGAATAGAGGATATACGGTTAGTTCTCCGACGAGTTGAAGCAATGGCATGGAAGAACTTTGTATTGCCATCCCCGTTGGTCAGCCAGTGGAATCTAGCCCACTACTTCCAGTGAGTGGTTTCATTCTTAAGAAAATTTGAAAGATCAGAATTTAAGTGGTTTCGAAGGATGAGTACAGAGGAAGAGAGTGACCTTTGCTCTTCGAGGAGATCAAGCTCTGATAGATGGCGCCGAATATAATTTTTCCTAGATGCAGCAGCAGTAGAGAGGCTACGAGCCCAGGGCCTAATCATTAGCTTTAGAGCTTTGAGCTTCAGGGGAAATGACCAACCAGGGATTGGGTGGTCACTAAATTCTTTCCACCATTTTTTTCAGTTGGGGGACAAAAGAATCATTGAGAAACCAGGAGTTTTCAAAACGGAATGGAGGGTGTCCCCAGGTTGGGGGGGTGAGTATTTATTTGGATTGGCCAATGGTCGGATCCAATTTTATTGAGGACTTGGCCGAAGGTGTTGGGGAAGAGGTGCAGCCAGTCATTATTTGCCAAAAAACGGTCTAATTTGGAGAGTAGAGGGGGGCTTTGTCCATTGGACCAAGTAATTTTTTTTTTCCAAATAGCGTTATTTCGAGAAGTTCTAAACTACAAATTAGATCCGAAAAAGCTCTCAGAGTGGGGGAGAATTTTTTTGCGAGAGGGCTTTTTTCAGAGCATCGGAGGGTGGCATTGAAATCCCCGGCAAGAAGCCAAGGTAAGTCCCATTGTTGAGTTTGCATCAATAATTCATCCCAAAAAAAGGCTCAGTCGCCATGCCTAGATGGGCCATATATGCCCGCAAGGGCCCATTCAATGCCCAAAGTTCTATCTCGGAATCGAATACATAGGGAGAAAAGGCTAGGATTAGAGGCTACGGCTTCAACCGAGTTGGTTCCAAATTACGAGAATGCCACCAGAGTGGCCCACCGCATCAACCGTTACCCATTCAGATTCTAAGTTGTACCAGAGGCTCCGGGCAACAGAATTATCAAAACTTTGCAGCTAATTTTCTGTGAGGATTACAATATTTGGTTTATAGTAAAAAAAAACTGCTTTGATGATGTCACCCTTGGAGTGCAAGTTGATTCCCCGAACATTCCAAGAGAGTATTATCATGCCATCATGATGTTGAGAATATCCTCTTTTGTATAACAGAATAGGCCATGATAGTACTTGGTACTTGGAGAACTCCCAAGTTAGCTCCAACATTTTCTCTAGCATGGATCAAGAGGCCAAAGATGCAGGAATTCAGAAAGACAAAGCAGCCAGTTTCAGAGAGGAGTCGGCCTTGCCAAGTAGCTAATCGTTTGTCAATCCTCTTGATCATGGGAGTCCAAAGCCCTTTGTGAGGTCAGCAGTCAAAGAGGGGGAGTCCCAAGTAGGTGACAGGAAGAGTAGCAATAAAGCACCCAAGGTGGCTTGCAAGAGATTGACGTTCGTCCGGATCAGTGTGGAAACTTGTGATCAATTGTGCCAATTAATTTTGTCTGGAAGTCACTTTAAATAGCCCAAAGAGCGCCTTGATGCATTTGATCTGATCAAAAGGGTCGTCACCAAAACCATAGCATGTCGTCAACATACTAGTGTAGTGGGAAATCGAAGTCCATCCGGTTCACCAATAGGGTAAGCCACCCAACTTCCTTGGTCAAGTAAATCATGGAAGAAAGATGTTCAACGACAAGGTTGAAGAGAAGAGGGGGGGGGGAGATCCCCTTGACAAATACCAGAAGTGCCTCTGAAATAACCGCAAGAGTGCCATTGAGGTGATACGAGTAGGAGACCGAGGAAATGCAACTTTTGATCCAAAATCATCAACATTCGTGAATCCCGTATACTCGAGAATGCTATCCAACAGATGCCACTTAACACGATCTAAAGCCTTCTCAAAGTCAAGTATGAGAATAACTTTAGATCTGCCAGATCTTTTGGGGTGATCGACGAGTTCATGTGCCGCATTGCTGAGACAAGAATGTTGCACCCTTTGATGAGAGCGCTTTGGCCTTGATGAATGAGCTTCGGTAGGGCAGCCTTCAGGCGGTGGGCAAGGATTCTAGTAACAACTTTTGTAGCAGCTAGAAACGAGGCCAATTGGTCTGAAGTCCCTTGAGTGCTCAACAACTGGCCTCTTGGGGATGAGAGCAATGAAAGAAGCTCCCATAACAAGGTAGGTGAACCCCTTATGGAAAAAGCTGCAAACCATGCTAGAGACATTGTTTTTAATAGTCGGCCACCACCTCGATAGAAGTCATTGTTCAAGTCATCACATCCCGGAGCACGGTCTAATGCCAAGCCAAGCACAGTGCCCTCAATTTTTCGGTGTGAGAAAAGTAACTCCAAAAGGGAGGCCAAGTAATGGGGAATTACAGTAAGCCGGTTAGGGCAATCCTCCGCATATAACCTTGCAAAAAAGTTGAGAATAGCGTTAGTAATGGAGGACTTTTCCAAAGTTATCTCATCGCTAATGAGCTAAGAGGTAATTGAATTGGTCCTTCATCTGGCTGAGGCAATGGCATGAAAGAATTTGGTGTTGCCATCTCCTTCAGTCAACCACCAAAATCAAGCTCTGTGCTTCCAATGGGTGCATTCCAAGTTTGAAATGGTTTAAAATTTGTGAGGAGAGAGGAGCAATGGGAGAATCCAATGGGGGAGAGGCATCTTTGCTCTTTAATTTCATCCAAAGACGCAATTTGAACAAAGAGAGGTTTCCTCAACCAATTGGCAGAATGGCAGGTAGCAGACCAGGATTTGAGTTTGGCTTTCAAACCTTGGAGCTTTGAGGGAAGCACCATCCAATAGCATAGGAGGCATTAAGACCAGGCTATCAATCTGATATTAGCTTGTCGAAGTCCTCATCCGAGAGCCAAGAGTTCTCAATATGAAAAGGCTGAGCACCCCATCGTCTAGCCTTGGTGTCGAGCTGAATTGGCCAATGGTCGGATCTAGAAAGGTTGAGAATTTTTTGTCATAAAGGATAGGATGAGAGGAGACCGCCAGTTAAGACCAAGTGAAAGCTTTGTCGAATAAGCTGATCTCATCAAGTTCACAGCTACCAATGAAATCAAGGAAGCCCCTCATTGTAGAAGAGATTCGATTGGCATGGGGAGATTTTTTGTTGCAGTAGCGGATGGCATTAAAATCACCAAATAGCCAAGGAAGGGGCCATAGTTGAGAGACACAAGTGAGTTCCTCTCAAAAATCAAGGCACTCTCGATATTTTGTGGGAACATAAACTCCCACAAAACACCATACATTGTAGTCACATAACTTAAGGGCAACGACATGTGTCATGAATTACATCTGAGACATCAACTTGGCTTGAATCACAAAGGATGAGGATGCCACCAGAATGGCCGGGAGCAGGGACTGCAATTCAAGGTAGTGTGGCACAGTGCCATAGATCGTGGGCTGTTCGGCCACCCATGGTTTGAGCCTTAGTTTCTTGGAGGAGGATGATGGCAGAGTTGTTGAGGGAAGGATTGCTGAGCCAACTCCTCTAACATTCCAAGAAGCAATAATCATTTCTCCCTGGTCATCAGTTTGGTCACTCCTTGTTCACCTGGATCTCTAGGTAATTTCCCTTTGTAGACGACATCCATGAGTTCAGCCAGTTCCATCATCTAATGCCAGACGTCAACATCATACTTGTGCTTCTTAGACTATAGCTCAGCAACAAGCATCTTCGACCACTCGCCAGGTGAGGGGAGTATGACTGGCCCGGTTGGCAGAGTGTGACTCACCAAGACTCAACATCCAGAGGGGGCTGGGTGGGGGGTTATTGGATTCTCCATGTAGGATCCTTCTCTGGGTGCCTTTGCCTTTTCTAGTGTATGTTGCCAAAGGATGACAGGGTAGAGTTTCTGGATACTCCCAGAAGGCATTTTCAACAAGGGTGAGGTTCAGGTAGTAGGGGGTAGGGCTCTAAATCAGAGTGAGAGTCATTTGAGTGGGCAAAAAAAGGGGCGATGAAGGGGGTGAAGAGGTGCAAAGGGGAGAGGGAGGATTCTCCATATCGAAAAAGAGAGGGGGAGCCAATGGGAAGTCTGGCTTAAAAGAGGAAAGGGGTAGGCAGTATGCCTCATTGGTGCTGCAGCACAGATGCCAGGTGCGGAGAGAAGCTTCACTGAGGGTGTGGGGGACACTTGAGGTTGAAGAAGGACAGTGACCTGTCAAAAGGTCCTCGATAATGTGTGCACGATGCAGGTTGGGTTGGGCGGTGAGGGATTGGTGGGGCTGTCAGAAAATAAATACATCAAAGGTAATCTTGATCCAGAAACAAAGTCTCCCACCACCAGTTGAATGATTCGATGGCCAGACCAGAGAGAAGTTAGATTGAACAGTTTGCAAAGTCGAGTCTGGTCATATGGATGGTAGAGTCATCTTGCTTGATAAGTTTGCCAAAGGTGTTGGCAATCTCATTGAGGGCCTAGGGTGAGCTCTTATTCTTTTGAAAAAAAAAGCCATACAACATTTCAAAAGAAAAATTAGGATCCTTAACTAGTGACAATATCATCATTTTTTTTTGTCCTTTAGTATTTGGTAACTCCACAGCTATGAAATGAAACCATCATTCTTTCTGGAAAAGTTCAAAATTATTTTTTAAATCTCAAGTCCAAAATTATGTACTCTCTGGGAATGCTTCAAAACTTTAGGAACACCTTAAAAATAAGTTTTGATTTTGGAATTTATTCATTTTACCTCTTCATCTGCTTCCTCCTTAGATGCAAAAGCAGTATGGCCTTCTTGCCAGAGAAACTCACGGCTCCTGAAATAAATGCATCTTTCAGTGGTTGTTTATATAACCAAAACTAAAGACTGGTAAGAACTGACTTCATAAGTACGTTACATGAACCTTCAGTTATCTAAATGACTTTGTACAAACAAGGCAATATTTAACAACTGAGAGAAAGTCACTTATGAAAAGGTGTGAAATATTTCAGACATACACGTTTTATCTTTCCATCCACATTTTTTCTGTACAGCTGAAGTTCATGAACATATTCGGCTACTATTAAGTGATAAAGAACATTTTTTTACAACATTTTCATAACATACATGTTTTGGTAATGTATAAAGTACATTTACCTGATAAAAGGGGTTGGATTACTGAATTCCCATCGTACAACGTTGCACCACTGATTAAGCTTCAAAGGCAAGTCTCTGTGGCCCCTTATCCACTTAGAGTAATAAGGATACATCACAGTCTCACTTGTTGGACGAATTGCAATAGGGACTTCCAAATCTGTATTACCAGATTTTGTAACCCAAGCAACCTAAAAATTACATTCAAACAAGCTGAGTAATGAAATTATAGCAGCCAAATAAAATAAAGTAAACTGAAAACAAATAACACTTAACAAACGGCCTTTGGCTCAATAGTCACATAGAAGGTTTCTAGTGTGAGGTTTTGGTTTCAAGTCTCACAGGGGGTAAAGGGTGTGTGTGGGTGTGGGTGTGATCGACATTTAAAAAAGATATGAAAATGTAACACTTACAAAAATTCCCAGTTGTGATTCTTAGGACAAATAAATGTCGAATACAACACATTAAAAGTACTTGCGGACCAAAAGAAGAACTTCTCACATATTACTTCATCTAAACTATACGCAAACCCCAACCCCAACGGGGTTCCAATTTTATGGAAGTCTCAGGAGAATCCAGTAAAGAATCTATGCTTTTAGACAGAACCTTCATTTCTCCAGGACAGCAAAATTGTCCCACTTCTTCCAAATTGGACAAATTCAATTTCCCAGGATTGCTTACTCCATGTTAGGATGAATGGTCATTTGGGGGTGACTCTAGGATCTTTGTATCCTCCCAAACTATTAATTCCATGTCTATACTTTTGAAGTTGTACACCTCTTCTAAGCTTTTGCTTCCCAACGCAAATACATCTAAAATTTACCTTAAAAGAAGCACACCCAGACAGCACCAGATTACATAAGTAATGCCTCCCTTTCTCTCAGATAGAAAAAAAGAGTAATAACTTTTTAATTCATAACTTGACTTCAAAAGAAGTAAGATTTATCAACAACATTTTATGCAGGTACTTATGGTACCCAGGACTCGAAAACATTTTCTTTTAGGGGTTTATGTATCAGAAATCCAGGCTTAGATTGAATAATATAGTGAAAATTCTAAGGTTTTCCATAAATAAAAGGCAGTAAATATTTCTGGAAACTTAAATTTGTTTAAAACTCTCACCTCTGGAGCAAACCCCTCTATGTGATCTTTCTCTCTTTGTAGAACAGCTGGAGAAACAAATACAGGGAAATAGCAATTTTTTATTTTCATCTTTTTTATCTCTGGGTCAAAGAAGTCCTGTGGATCAGCATCAATAAGAAACCATAAATTAAAAACCTTCTCTATACGCATATGCAAGATACTTGAATATCAAAGTGAATGTTCTTTAACTACCCAACATATCTATGTCTGAACTTTAAATGAAATAAAAAAAAAAGATAGACATCATGAATGAAAAGTTGAAAAATCTTAATAGTAAGAAAGAAAATCTTATTTGAAAGAATATAAAAAGAAAGAAATTGACATAGCAAGCTTGATAATACATGCATACTGAACTATTAGTTGGTGAAACTTTTTTTTTAAGTAGAAAGGTGTGAATATATTACTAAATAAGAAAAATAACAAATACAAATACCTTACAAAACAAGGCCTTCCTCCACAACAAGATGCTGGAGGGAAACGCCTAATTTAGCCTAATTATCCGCTAGGTGATTAGCGGATCTTGGAATATAATTCCAATTACATTGCAAATGAGAAATTAAATTACAGATATCCTCAAATAGATCCAAGTGCCTCCAAAGAGGTTTAGAAGACTTCTTGCACCAATTGATGATGACTTTTGAATCACCTTTGACGCAAAGAGGCCCCACCAGCCATTGATGAAAAAGTTTTAAACCATTATATAACCAGAAAGCTCAGAAGTGGTTGAATCAGACACGCCAATTGACCCAGCAAAAGAGACGAGAAGATTTCCATTATTGTCATGGATGACCCCTCCAAATCCAGCAGGCCCGGGCAGCCCAAAGTGCTTCCATCGAAATTTTATTTGAAATGACCCATTGGAGGAGGAGGCCAAGTTTCCATGGCCGGGGGATGAGAGGGGTAAGACATTTCAGCTATAAGTTGCCAATTTCCACAGAAATTTGTTCCTTTGAGATTTTGGAATTCTTTCCGCATGAGTATCCAAGAGGTGACTTGCCCAACAATTCTATTGCTCAATATATTTCTTGGAAGATATTTTCTGTTAAATTTCCGATTATTCCTTTCTTTCCATAAGGCCCAAACGATATGACCAACGCAGCATGAGATAAATACTTTTCCGAGCTTAGGAAGATGAGCGCTTGTGACAGTGAGTATAGTAGATGTGAGATTTTGAGAGGGACAATATTGAAGACCAATTTTGTTAATGAGTTCGACCTAGACTGAATGGGCATAATAGCAGTGTAACAGAATTTTTATTTTTATTTTGAGAAAAAGGTGTGAATGTGTTACTAGAAGAAAAAGTACAGATACATACCTTACTGTTCAAGGCCTTCCTCCACAACAAGATATTGGAGGGAAACACCTAATTTAGCATGATTATCTGCTAAGTGCAGTGTAACAGAATATGATCCACGGTTTCAGGAGTGGTTTGGCAAACACAAGGGATCCAAAACATTTGTTCCTCGGCAAATTAACGAATCAGAAGTCAAAATTTTGTTTTGACACGCGGTCCAAATGAAGAACTTCGCTCTCGGAGGTACGAGTAAGGACCACGCTATGGAAGCAGGATGGTTGGATTGGGGAGAGGGGGGAGAGAGTAGGAAGTTGTAGGCAGTAGAAGTAGAAAACGTACATTGCGGGCATGGAGTCCATATGAGAGAGTCTGGTACATTTCTGAGTCGAACCGACGATAAACTCGACACAAGATCAACAGCTTCAAGAGCTTCGACATCCGTAAGCGCTCTACAAAGGTTCAAGTTCCACTCACTAGAATCTAGCCCGATGGCAGATATGGTCGCATCTTTGTTTCTAGCAAGAGAAAAAAATTGACAATGGCTGGTATTGAAGTTGCTTGGGCCCACCCACCAGTCTGTCCAGAATTTTGTCTGACAGCCAGTACCATTGTAACACTTGACGACATTTGTGAAAGCTGGCAACATCTATACAATCTTTTTCCACACAGTTAGTTGGTGAAACTAACCCTTTTAAAGTTTAAAAAATTAGAATTAAAGTTCAGACAAAAGGTTTTAGACCAGTTCCAACCAGCTTCCACTCAAGGGTATAACCAAGCCATTCACTAACCCAACCTATGCGTCTAGCTTTTGCAAGATCATTAGTAAACTTAAAAAAAAAAAAACTAAGCTTGATGCACTCAGATTCATGTTAAGTGGTAATTTCATGAAATTTTGGCAAAACAAATGAACTGGGAATAGCACAAATGGCATCCAACAACCATTAATTGTTGTGTTCTACAGCTCAAGACCTTAAACTTTTGTAGAATCGCTATGTTCTACAGCTTAGGAATTTAACCATTTGTAGAATTGCGGTGTTCTACAGCTTAGAAATTTAACCATTTTATAGATTGTAGTGTTCTACAACTCAAAACTTTAATCAATTTATATAATTGTACTCCCTCTTGGACAATTTGCCAGCAATATTCCTCTTTTTTTTCTTCACTTCTTTTTTTATATTTTCATATGCTATCCAATAAAAAATATAAAATATAAAAGCAGAGGGAGAGAAGCCTCAAGCCTCAAGCCTCAAGCCTCAAAAGAAAGGGCATTGCCCACAACATTCAGAGATGGGAAACATGTCCTAAGGAAACTGAGATGTGATTGTCGCTCTTCTATTAATAAATGAGAGGTAAGACTTTCGTTCCTCTTGAATTTGAGTAATAAAACTTTAGGTCATTTATACAGTGTATATGAGCTACAAACTTCAATATCCTTGGACTCTAAGGCCTTGCTCCACATATCCAGTTCTATATCTTTTCTCTGCACATGATGAGCTCCCCCCATTTATGACTTAACTCTATATCATCTACAAATAACATAAGCCAAGGCTCAATGGTGACTTGGGCCTTTCGCCCTAATGGTCATATTGAAGGAGGAAGGAGGATTCCTAATCATTCAAAAAATTTAAAAAAAAAAAAAAAAAAAAAGCCAAGGAGTATATAAGTAATTACTCCCAAGTATATACATATGAACATCAAAACTATCCTAAGGAAATATTGCACGAATCTCTTCAGGGTAGGGCCAAAAATAAAAACTACAGTAGTAAAAAAAGAAAAAAAGAAATACAAGTGAAGTCTATCTAACATAGGTGCACCCAGTTTAAAATTTAACAATCAAAATTGAATTAGATGACTTTCAAAAATGATTTGAAACTTAGTTTCATCTTATTCTATATCTTTTTCTTATTTCATACATTCATGATTGATTATTATTTTAGAATTTTCTCCCTATTTTTATAATTTAATGATAAAACAAAATAATGGCTTTATTGTAAGCATATTGAAGTAAATGGCATTAACAATTAACTGCTTCTTTTTTAAATGATTAACAATTAACTTGGAATTGAATTTTTTTTAAGAAGGTGAAATTTTTATTCCAGAGCAAACCTAAGGCAACAAAATTTTAGGGAGGGGCATCCTTACAAATGATGGATTGGAGGGATACCCCTTCTTTAGCTTGAAGCCAGCCACACGGTTGGCTGATCTCGGTATATTACTTCAAAAACCCTGAAATTTAGTAGCAATGCCCATGATCTCATGACAAGCCTGCTAGTGTTTCCAAGGAGGCTGTTTGAGCCGTCCTTAATACATAGTGAACTACCAATGGAGCTCTTGAAAATTATGAGAACTTGACGACATCTGAGAAGCTCTGCAGTAGAGGAGTCTGCAGTATCGATTGGGCCCGAGTAGGCAGTATTAGTGACTCCTTGATCTGGAAAGTGCTACGAATGCCAGCAGGTCCCAAGCTCCCAAAGGCACTACCATCAACATTTAGTTTGATAACACCCTGGGGAGCAAGAGACCATTCAATATCCTTAATAATCCAAAGCAATGGACATCTAAGAAATCATTCTCCAGTTTTCTCTGATGATTCTCCTATTTAAGAGTTTTAAATTCCTTCCAGATAACAACCCAATTGAGAATAGCAGTAGTAAATAAACTTCTCACCGCTGCTGCACAGTAATGGTTATTCCTCTCAAGCAATATTCTCCAGGGGATGTAAGCTAGGCAAGCTGAGGGAAGAGATTTGCCATCTTTGGAAGGCCTGTTCTAGAGCTCCATGAGATGAGATCAGGGCTACAAAGGAGAAAATATTGGATTCCCAGTCTACTTGAATTGAATGACTTAAAACTTACATTCTTCTTCTTCTTCTTCAATTTAATGAATCTTATACATTCATGACTATTTTTTTAGATATTTTTCCTATTGCTATAATTTTTAAATGATAAACTAGAGATATGATATTTTTTTTAAGAAGGATGTGTAAACTATTAGATATATGACATTTTTGAAAATGTAATGAAGAAAACGTCATTCTTGTAAATAACATAACATTTTTTAAAAAGAAAAAGTTGGATATAGCGAAGGTTAACCAGACTTTAGTCCTGCCTCCTTTCCCTCAAATAGCAATGGTCATAATAATAGTAATATGAGAGTATACAATATAAATGAACTTGGTACAAGAGGAATGCACCAATAAATCATTTACTCACATGTAAAATCTCCCAGATAGCAGTGCTCCAAGGCCTTAGAATGTAACAACCCGAAATATCATAGTATTCAATCATTTCAGCATTCACAACAACCTATAGGAGTAAGGAATTAGATTAAGCCAACAAAGAATCACTGCTTCAAGTAAGATAAATTACAATTAAAGATACCTCAGAATACCACTCTCCAAAATTTTCATCTTTCTTGTTTGTCAGACCAAGGCCACTCTCTTTTTTTACCTCCTTCTTCTTGTCTGCGACATAAAAGGGAAGTCAGTTTTAAAAGAACTACATAAGGGCAAAAGCAAACCATCAAAATGAGATAAGAAGAAAAAACCATACCAGTTTTAGGTTTGTTATGAGATATTTTCATGGCCTTCAATGAATCAGCACCATCATTTGCCATATCTGTGAAAGGATCAATGGAATTTTACAAGACAAAGGCAAAAAAAGGGAAAATAAGGTGTCATCAAAACATATTTCAGACCAACCCAAGGCCAGTGAACAGAGTAGGCAAAAATAAGCTTTTTTTATGTTTGTTTTTTCTAAATGTTGTTTGGCTTTATTGCATTAGAGCTTGAAAGAGTAATTACAAGAGGAAACTCATGCTAGAAGAACAACTGGAAAAGAGTTTCCAACCACAAGGAATTGAAGAGTAACTCCCCCCGCCCCAAAAAAAAAAAAAGTTTTTTTGTGTCTTTTGCTCTGTTTTGTCTCTTTTTGCTCAGAAAAGAAAAAAACAACAAACAAAGAGTTACAAATAAATTTATCAAAGTGTTTCAAAGAGAAATAAAAAGAAGAACAAAACAAACCCAAAAACAACAGGTATTAAGAGCAATGAAAATGGAAAGAAAAAGGAAAAAATCAGGTAGCTTCAATTGTGCCAAGGGATGTGAAGAAAATCATGTCATATTGAACAGAGAAAAGGAAATAAAACCATTAAGAACTGTAATCCGAGAAAGGATAGAAAGTGAAAAATAAAACAAAAAATATTATGATAAAAGACTAGCAACGTTAACCTAGTTGAAACATAAATCTGAAAATGAAAATCAGTACCACAAATAATTACTTCTAAACCTAATTTCTTTTATTAGGTAGCTTGAATAAAAGTTTAAAAAGGCTTGTCTGTAATGTGAGTCTGTAGTGTGGGTGTATCCAATTTTCTTTGTTTTAAAAATATTGTAACTGCTAAGAGAATTTACCAAGAAAGAATTATAGGACTAATACAAATAGCAATCTACAAAGTGACAGCCCATTCATTGGCAAATTGGCTAAATATTCAACAATTGAAAGAAATGTTTGTTGCCTAAAGTTGTAAATAATGCCTTTGACATTTCTCCAAAAAATTGGCAGATTTCCAGTGGTAGAAGAAAGCTACACATATATTTCAAAAAAACAAAAAAGAAGAAAGCTGCAAATCCTTCTACTGATTATACACTTCAATAATGTTAAGGAATAGTTCCACATGGATTAGTCAGTACAAAGATCTTGAGTTTATTAGTTGGGAAAGAGGTTCCCTAAGTTGGGTAGTCATTTTGGGATGGGCCTTGGACCCAACTTTACATGGTATCAAAGTAGGTATTCATATATGGGGCTGCACCTAAAATTATCCACTTGTAGAGTCACAAAAGAGGGCTTACACCTAAATTATCCACTTGTAGAGCCACAAAAGAGGGCATATACCTAAATTATCCACTTGTAGAGCCACAAAAGAGGGCATATACCTAAATTATCCACTTGTAGAGCCACAAAAGAGGGCCTACACGTGAAGGGGAGTGTTAAGGAATAATCCCACATGGATTAGTGAGTACAAAGATCTTGAGTTTATTAGTTGGGAGAGAGGCTTCCTAAGTTAGCTAGTCATTTTGGGATGGGTTTCGCACCCAACTTTACAAATAATATTAAACATATACTTATTGTTGAGTAGAAAAAAGTCCCATATTGATAAATATTAGGAAATTGTATAGGGTTATAAGGTTGAGCAATAATCCTCCTAAGTGACTAGTTATTTGGACATGGAATTGAGTTCAATCCAATAGTGGTACCAGACAATATTTGTGTGAGCCAAGGCCCAAGTTGTGCTCCGTTGGAAGTTTGTGCTCCAATGGGAGTTTGCGCCCACATCTCAAGCTAGTTATGTGTAACTTGGACATGAGGGTGAATGTTGACAAGTAAAAAGTTCCACATTGATAAGTGTTCAGAAATAGTAATGGGTGGCTAGTCATTTTCGAATGGAACCAAGTTTAATCCAACACTTATTTCGGTTCTAGCAATGTTGTAAGAGCCAGATTGACCATTGAACCAAAGCATGACAGGCCGAGGTTTAACCTAGTTCAATAACTGGTAGAAAAGGTGGCAAACTTATCTAGTGTAAATATTTTTATGATTCTTATAGAAAATTTGTTACACATGTCTGATTTTCATGTTATTATTGAAAAAGAGTGAACTTTAGGTTTTTGGAGAAAGAAAGAGAGAGAGAGAGAAAAAAAAAACAGAGAAAGGAATCAGAGTTCTGGAATGATTCTGTGTGAGGGTCGAGTTCGACTCTCAGGGCTTTTATAGAGTCATCAAAAACAACTACAAAAATGCCCCTAGTCACTTAAAAACACTTAAATCGTTATATCTCCTTACGTACTTATTCAAATTACATGAAATCTGAACAAGAGATAAAACTAATCGCAAGGAATAGAATAGTGTAGTTGTTGGACTTTGTAGGAAGTGTAAAAGATGTGGTTAAGGATGTCAAGTAGGTCAGGTCGTGAAGCGACTGTTTCTACTGTGATGGCAGGTGGGCAGTTTGGGACAGAGTGTTCTGAGGCCAAGTCAAGGGTTGCCTCCATGGCTTCAAAATTTGAATTTGGCTCCTAGAGTATAGCCGCATAGTGTGCTAAGGATGGAAGTGTGATTGGGTACAAGTCACCTTCACCAAGCACTAGCTAATCGATTCCACCTTGACTTTGTCCAGCCTGGTTTGCTTCCAAACATTGCTATTTGTTATGCTACTTCCAACTTCCAAAGCCAGATTACAAAGTGACTAAGTGTGCAAATATATTCAACCATCCAAAGAGGTCCATAGTTTTTGTAACGAGTAGAAAGGTTGAGTGTGCAGTAGTGCAAAGTCAAGCCTCTTCTTCAAGCTAGTGGAATCATCAAAATTAATGAGTTTGCCAAACTTGCCTGTGATGGCTTGGAATACTTCATCAATCCATAGCACAATAGGGAGGCCAATCACTTCAAGCCAAACTCCAAAGGGCCCGTAGGGGTAGTTCTATGTCATTCCACAAATTTTGATGCATAGAATCGAACATCCGGTATTCCAAATACAAAGGATCTTGTAGCAGTTATTTGGGTTGTGCATTTGAATAAGCTATTTTTCTTTGCCTAGAAAGAAGGTTGGAGTGAATAAGAGAATCTCTGATGTTCTGAGATTTGATCTTTGAGCAATTCCGCATTAGGCAAACTCCATTTGATGGATGCAATCAAGCAATGGGGCCAATCACATCTTCCCTCTTGGTTGCTTAAGTGTGGCTGATTTTACATTATGTCCTTCGTAAGTGAAAGATGGAAATGACGTATTGGGATCTCGCCCTAGACCTCCTTGTGGCATATTTTGAAAGATTTATTCCATCTGTTGAACCAATAAATGACCAATATACCAGAATCATTCTAAAGGAAGACTTATCTTGCAACAAAGATTTTGGTCTACATTTGATTTCTTTTTGTCCTACTTCCTCAATCTTTAGAATTGTACCTTCATAGTGAAAACTCCTGCATTTCATCTACCAAGTTTCTTCAATCGTTTGTGTTTCCTTGCAACTACTTGCTATCCATTCTCTCCTTCCCACTTCCTAGCAAACTTGGGTCTACCATTGCCTTCAAAAATCCCAAACGAATCAACATTCGCCATCTCTCAATCTCCTCTTGGTTGTCTTCCTCCTTGTTGATCTCCATTCTCCTCCTCAGTCTCGTGCTCACAATCTCTTCTTTGTTCTCGCTTTCCCCCTACACCACGCTCTCCCTGTCTCCCTCATCACACTCTTGTGTACTAGAAATATCATAAATTGTCTTTTTATGTATCAAAAAATTTCTCTCTCACAGTATGTTTTTTTTCTTCCATTTTTTCATTAGCTTTTGTACTTCTCTCTCAGCCCTCCCTCTCCCTCTTCTCACTACCAATTTCTTCTTCAGGTATGATCTGAACTGCAAAACTATCCGACAGAATCGAATTCAGAAATATTACTTTGGACAATTTGTCAAATATTTGGATTTCGGATACCCTGATATCTACATATGGCCTGGATACAGAATGCAATATCCAGACCAAAGCTGATCGGTATCCAGCCTTAGCAACCAACTCTATTTCATTAGTTTTGCTGTGTTACCAACCCAGGCTGTTTTTACAGCATTTCCCTCAACAGGAGTTATCAACCAAAAAAAAAATGTTAGTAATGGGAGATGTTTTGAACCTTCTAAATGAAGCCTCTCATGTACCTATCCTGAATGCAACCAACAATTCTAAGGATTTTTTTCATTCTCCTTTTGAATCGTAATGAGAGTTTTAAGTACAACTACAGTAATAACTATCATCCCATACTCTTACTAGGGATGGCAACGGATAATGGGCAGAACGGTTAAGGAGTATTCCGTATGCCGTTTTAATTTTGCACAATTTATTCCATACAAGTAATGGATGGAACAGGTAAGGGGTATTCTTTTACCCATTTATTTACCCAATTGTTGGTAGGTAATCAGGTAAACGGGTAAATAAAATCTATAAAATTATGATAGAATTATAAAAAACACATAAATAAATCAAAATACTATAACTACAAAAAATTAGTTAAATATATAATTAAGTTATCTTTAAATTAAGTTATCTCCTATATAAGGGGGACTACTTTCATACAGTTATATAAGGAGTTAAATTTACAAATTTATCCCTCTAGGTAATCAGGTAATTGGGTAATTAGGAGTATTCAATATACATTTTGAAGCAGACAAATAGAACGATAGAATGGATAAATGGGTAAAATTGCCACCCCTAACTCTTATATTATAAATTAGTCTCCAGAGCTTTTCCTCTTAGAACAGAGCTCATTTGCTTCGATAATTCCGGAAAAAAAATCGGTAAAATAGTTAAAAATTTTAATTTCTTTAAAATAATGACAGCATTCCTAAAATCAATCCATGAATATCTAAAATGTACTTACATATATATGAATGCATTAAGAAATTTATATATAACCTAATCTCACCCATCCTACACATGTATGACATCCTACATCATCCCGAAAGCCTTGTTCAAAACATTTCCATGTCCTAGATGTGAATATTCCTCTTCATAGTTGTCATACTAGACATCTTCTCTGTCCATGATACAATCATCAAAAAGATCCTTCACAGTGGTGAACTATCAGATCTCATTTTAACAATGACCAAACCTTCTCAAAAAAAATCTTCTATTCTCTCATTTGTTAGGGGTATACCTAACGTTTTACTTCCAATTTATTTCTGGAATTAACGTATTCACCTAAACATTGTCATCTCCACTCTTATAAGCTGCTTTTTAAATGCCTAACATTCTGTCAATAGAGCTCTATTAGATCTAAATTGAAAATGCCCAAAACTTCTCAAACAGCTATCTTATTTTCTCCTCTGCTGGTACACTGCAAACTGTTCTCTACAATGTTATTTTTTAATCTGTTTTTCAAGCTCTAAAGCTACAGTATTCGTCCAGACATTCCCATCTCTACTTTTAAGGTTCCTTCTTCACTGCCCAGTATTTTGCTAAAGCATAACTTGTCTAACAAATATCTTATACAATTTTGTCTTCAACCTATTACTCATGCACCAATCACATAGTACTCCAGAATGTCTTCACTTTAGTCATACAGTGACTATTTTACGTGCAGCTACCTCGTCAATCCCCCTCTCCTTTTGAGCAATTAAGCTTTTCTTGAACGTTGATTAACCCACACCTCACATTAAAACCTTCCTCCATATGGCCATTGAGCCAAACGCCCAATATGCAAAGAAGGCGCCTCGTTAGAGCATAACATGGCCCATAATCTACACAAAGTTCACATTCTCCAGAACTTGGCCATGAAGTTCCAGCTCTAATGTTCAGCACTAGATCGTTTAAATTTAAAACCATTTGATTCAAGCTTAATCAGTCCATCTCCAAATAATGCACATTTAAATTAGATTATGAGCACCAAATTGACTACTGCTACATCATTTGGAGGTAAGAATTCCAAATAAAATGGGAGAAAGAAGACAAGAACTACGAAATGACATATTAATCAACAAAAAATGAAGGGCAGTGACCAAACATAGTGACTCTCCAGAGTCTAATTTTACATAGGAAATGAGATACTAAAATGCTCTAAGGTTTCTACACCTCAAACTCTACGTATAAAGCACTTGCCGTCAAAACAACCGCAACCATTCCATTAAAATTAGCAAGCCCAAGTAAAATGCAACAACAAGAGAACGAAATCGGAGACAGATCAATTAAAGATAAAAAAGGAAGTCACAAAAGAAGAAACAGAACATACCTCCTTGCTATAAACTCCCAAGGCAATAGAGGCGCCCAATGAACTGAGATCACCCACGCGATGCTCGTCCGAAGGAGGACTGAAAAGAGGGTCGGCCTCGGCACGAAGACACAGAGAGCTAGGGTTTTGTTTTGTTTCTCAAATCTCGAACCGTTAGCAGTGTTGGGATCTTGGCGATGAAATTAACTTGTCGAGATGGGACCCGCGAGTACTATTCGCGTGTTATTTTACAAAAAAGTCAACACGCGAGTAAGAAAAGTAAGTTCACCCGCATTGCCTAGGTCATTCATCGCTTCAACTCCGGACGAAACTGCCCCGGGGTTAAAGTATGGAATCAGGAATTCGTCCATTTTTGCTAGTCAACCAGCTGTCGGGATGCAACATTTCCTCCAAAAAAATATTATTTTTTTTCTCTTGAACTTCGATTTCCCTTAATTTCCCCATTCGGCTTCAATTTCCCCATCAGGCTTTGGTTTTCCTCAAAATTCATAAGGTAACCCTCAACCCTAATTTTTTTAAATTAATATACTATTATATTTGATTTAATTTTAATTTTTGTGTGCAGTATTTGTATTGATTGTTTATTTACTACATAATTTCGGGATTTAGGGTTAGGTTTATGGTATTTAGGGTTCAATTTCATCTTTAGGGTATTTAGAGTATGATTAAGGGTATTTAGGGTTTTTTTTAGGGTACTTGGTCTTAAGATTTAGGGTTGTGGGTTTAAGGTTATGTACTTTCTGGAATTAAGGTTTAGGGTTTAGGGGCCAATGGAGGGTGGGTTGAGACCAATTCAAACTAGGCTGAGTCGCTTACACGGGCGTCCATTAGCTAATGAAACCCGACCCCCATCACTGACGAGGTACGGTTCATAGTGATTGCGAAGTCATGTGGGGCTCTATCAGGGGTTCGACGAATTTGGACTTGATGAGTGTACTTAGGGTTTAGGACATCTGCAATGGAATTGCTTTGATTAATTTTTAAATGTTATAGAATGTTGTTGAATAATTTTGAAGTGTTATGGAATGATTTTGCTATGTGGTGAAGAGATTCGGATGTTATAAATATCCACCACGTGGTTTTTTTTTTTTCCAGTGGTTTTTTGTGTTTCTATGTGTCACACGTTACTATGACGGGTAAAGGCTGTCTAATAAAGTTTTTTCCATGAAGACCCTCTTGAATTTAGATAAGAAATGGTTGGAAGAAGACAAAAAGATATTCGAAGACAGCAAAATGCAGTCTAATTAGTAGGTGTAAATGATGATGTAGATAGCGATGATAGCGATGGTCTTATGGATTAGAACAACCAATCCACAAACATTCAGAGGCAGCGTACGTTAGAATCCACAAGAGTCGTACAATATCAAGATGTCATAACGACTCAGATGTGGAATGATAAATGATGGTTGTATCTTATTGCTTTTGAACATGTATCTTATCGTTCACATTTATCTAGTAGCTTGATGATTTTAATATTAAAGACAAACTCGTTGTTAACTTCCAAGGCATAAATGTTTTATGCTGAAAATTGTGGACTACTATGAGTACCTCATTCATTTTCAAGCATGTTTTTTAATTTTTAATTTTATATATATATATATATATATATTATTAATAATCTATCTTTGGTTATGGATAAAATAGTATATTTATTTATTTATTGTAATCAGGTTTGTTTTGGTTTAAGTTGGTGTTTAGGTATACAGGTTCTATTTAAGTATATCATTACAAGTTACTCATTCTCTTGTTTTGGTTATATTTCTCATTTCGGGGCATTAACACTTGAATATGTTTTTTAGTGCACTTGAACTCGTGTTGACTAACAACTAACTTGAAGTTGAAGTTGAATTAGGTCATTCAAGTGAATTTGAATTTGAAGTTGAAGTAGATGTAAATATTGACCACACACCCCCCCCCCCCCCCCCCCCCCCCCCCCCACTTCAAGCAAATATTGCTTTGTTCTAAAAGGTTTAGAAGTGGCAGCTCCGGCTGGTGATTTAAAAAATTATTACCCATTTGATTCCCTCCCTTGGTTAAGTTTCATTTTTAATAGTTTACTTGGGTTATTGACCAAATAATTGATAGACAATGGGGGGCACAATGAAATGCTTCAAAGGTCAAGATGAAGATTTTCCTAGGGTTTAGGATTTTGGATTTAGGATTCCCTTACAACAAATGATTTATGAGAGACACCATTTTTTTCATGCATCTGATGAACAACTCACCACAAATAGCAACTATAGAGTTAGCAACATATTGTATGTAAAAAATAGGACTCATGAACTAGCATTGAAGTTAATCACTTCTAATTATATGAAAAAGATTAATGAAACCGATTTAGAGGGAAAGAGACTCATACTTACCTGACCTATGTGACTGAAAGAGACCGAACTAAATGTTAGTCCATAGACAAATCTAAACAATAAAAGAGATCAAAAGCGGGAGAGTGATAGAATCCAAAAAAAATCTATTAAAATTTAATTTAGGTGTTAGGGAGGAATGATTGGGATACTAGAGTGATAAAATAAATATTTTTACATGTCTTGGGTGCCAAGCAAGAAGGAACGAGGGGGGGCAAAGGGCTCCGAGGGGCATTTTAGTTATTTTTGGTCAAAGTTGGTCAACAAGAGAAGTTTTAGATTAGAAAGTTTTGTTTTTAGTATGATTCTTAGTTGAAGTTTTCTATTAGGAATTTTAATTACTCTCCTACTAAGAGTTTGAGTTTTCTAATTGATGCATATGAGAAATTATAAATAGAGTAAAGCTTAGATAGGGCAAGGCATGCCCAAGCCTTTTTTCTTTTTTGCTCTCTTGCTCCCTTTTTCCTCTCCTACTTGTGCCCTAACTCTTCTCTCTCTCTCTCTCTCTTTCACTTGAGTTATCTTCTTCCCTCTCATCTCTTCTCCTTTATTTCTCTCTCTTCTTACTCTTCTACTCTTCTTCCCTCAATTACTAGCCTCTTTTCCAGCCGATGGGGGGGGGGGGGAGGTTAGTCCACTATGAACTTGAATTGAAGTGAAATGAATTGATTCAACTTCAACTCATGTTTGGGTGTTAGTGTAGACGAGTTCAAGTGGCTGAAAAACAGATTCCAGTATTAGTGCACACCCACCTTGTGACAATTCGCCCTGGTGACCCCATTTGTTTATGTGTTTCACAAGGAAGGGCTTGGAGAACCCCATTCTTTTCACTCTTGATATACTCCAAATAATTCGTGTGGACAACACCTACCACATGATTGAATTTATCAGTCCAAAGCTTTCCATGGGGATACCAGTTCAGGTGTTCCGGTTCTTCCAGTATGGCAATGTCTGCCTCCTTGGAAGAAATAAGTTGTGTAGTATCTCCAGCAGGTATTATGCTTTGCCTTGCCTTGGAGAACTGCAAGCAATCAAAACATATATGTTTAAGATCCTTCCACCTAAAGAGCTAAAAGAGAAGATGGGAGCAAGATAGAGAAATACCCTTTCCAGGGTAGAAGGCAATCTTGAAGTTAGCCTTGAACCAACCCTTTCTTCAAGCCATTGACGTATATAAGCTTCTTGTTCTTGTGGTGAGCTGAAAGTAAGATTATTGGGGTAAACAAGTTCTTGGTCAGACTTGCAAAGCCATGGAACCA